>NC_061513.1:206216189-206323028 GCF_022539505.1 Lolium rigidum | reverse complement strand
TTTGCTAGATGCTAGCTTGCTGCTAGGGCATTTGCTTTTGAAACCAAGGTTCTCTTTCATTACCATGTTTCTCAGCAATAAAATCTTCTTTAGTGTACTTTTTATTTTTAGCATGCTTTTCAGGTTCTTCAACCTCTTCTTTATCAAGAGTATCATTCTTATCATTATATTTATCATGTTCATTACCACTTTCAGCTTCAAAGATCGAAATAGAAATACTATTAGGATCATTAACAGAGTTCGGAGGATTCTACAACATTCTTATGTTTCTTTTTCTTTTTCTTAGATTGAGCACTAGTTTTAGTTCGTTGAGAATCTTGTTCAACTCTTTTGGGATGTCCTTCGAGATATAGAGGATCCCGAGTAGAAACACCACCTCTAGTTGTTACTTCATAAGCATGTTTTTCTTTAGAATTATTTCCCAACAAGTCATTTTGCACTTTAGTGAGTTGATCAATTTGAGTTTGAACCATATGAAAATGTTTAACAAGCATCTTAACGTCATTGGAGGTTCTCTCCACAATATCATGCAATTCACTAATAGCTTGAGAATTTTCCATTAGATGATTCTCTACTCTCATATTAAAATTTTCTTGCTTAACAATATAATTATCAAACTCATCTAAGCATTGCGCAGGAGGTTTTGAATACGGAATATCTTCCCTAGTAAAGCGCTGAAGGGAATTTACCTCAATCATGGATGAAGGGGAATTATCTCACATATATCTTCTATGGGAGGAAGATTCTTCACATCTTCAGATTTAATACCTTTCTCCTTGAGAGACTTCTTGGCTTCCCTCATATCTTCATCATTCAATTTAATTAAACCCTTTTCTTCAATATTGGCGTTGGAGTTGGTTCAGGCGTAGTCCAATCATCATGATTCCGGCCTATTTTAGCCAATAATTCTTCAACTTCGTCTGGAGTTCTTTTCCCGAAAACACAACCAAGCACAACTATCCAGGTATGCCCTAGACTCAATGGTTAGTCCACTATAAAATATATCAAGTAAATCATGCTTTTCCAAATCATGGTCGGGCCGAGCTCTAATAAGAGAGCAAAATCTCGCCCAAGCCTCGTGCAATTTCTCTCCATCTTCCCGGTCAAAATTATAAATTCTCTCGCAAAGCAATATGTTGAGCACTAGCAGGAAAGTATTTCCGGAAGAAAACATCAAGCAATTCTTTTGGACTTTTAATAGAATTAGGTGGCAAACTATTATACCAAGTTTTAGCGTCATCCTTTAATGAGAATGGAAAGATTTTAGCAACAAAGTAAGTACGCTTCTTAACATCATCGGAAAACAAGCTACTCGTAGTAGATAACTCAATCATGTGTTCAACAAGCACTTTCTTTTTCAGTACCACAAAAGGGTGTTTTCTCAACAATAGCTATATGAGATAGATCAAGAGAAAAATCATAATCTTTATCCTTAATGTTTATAGGAGATGTGGCAAATTTAGGATCGGAGACAGCTTTATATCTAACAAAGCATGTTCTCGCAAGCAACTTCTTAATTTTTCTTGCATCGAGTAGTAGCATTGCATTTTTCAATAAAATCATCATCAAGTTCCACATAATCTTCATCAAGATCATCACTAGAGTATTCAACAGACTCGTGTGAATTAACGAGTGTAACAACATTTTCATTAGGAGTTTCAAGTATTTTCAATTTGTCTAGACCTAGCAATTGTAGCATCTAGAAAAGATCCTAACGAACCATTATCATCAAGCACAGTAGAAGCATCATCACAATTATAAGAGGAATTTTCGGATTCAGCAGAAGTACCAAGCATTTGAAGCTTGTGGTGGTGAAACAAGTTTACTTATCACAGATGGTGAATCAAGAGCAAGCAGAGGTACTCGTAGTTGTACCTTTTCTTGTAGTGGATGGTAATATGGCGACCTTAGTATCGCGAGGTTTACCCATGATGGAGAATTTGCAGCGAACAATATCAATCCAAGTGAACTTCCAAATAAAGCTATGCTCCCGGCAACGGCGCCGTGAAAATAGTCTTGATGACCCACAAGTATAGGGGATCGCAATGAGTCTTCGAGGGAAGTAAAACCCAATTTATTGATTCGACACAAGGGGAGACAAAGAATACTTGAAAGCCTTAACAACTGAGTTGTCAATTCAGCTGCACCTGGAAACAGACTTGCTCGCAAGAGTTTATCAGTAGTAACAGTTTTATAGCAGTAGCAGTAGTAAAATAACAAAGAACAGAGTAACAAAGACAAGCAGTAGTGATTTTAGTAAACAGCAGGATTAAAATACCGTAGGCACGGGGACGGATAACGGGCGTTGCATGGATGAGAGAAACTCATGTAACAATCATAGCAGGGCATTTGCGGATAATAATAAAACGGTGTCCAAGTACAAAGCAATCAATAGGCATGTGTTCCAATTATAGTCGTACGTGCTCGCAATGAGAAACTTGCACAACATCTTTTGTCCTACCAGCCGGTGGCAGCCGGCCTCTAGGGAAACTATCGGATATTAAGGTACTCCTTTTAATAGAGTACCGGAGCAAAGCATTAACACTCCGTGAACACATGTGATCCTCACATCACTACCATTCCCTCCGGTTGTCCCGATTTCGTCACTTCGGGGCCATTGGTTCCGGACAACGACATGTGTATACAACTTGCGTGTAAGACCATAAACAATGAATATCATGATGAAACAATAACATGTTCAGATCTGAGATCATGGCACTCGGGCCCTAGTGACAAGCATTAAGCATAACAAGTTGCAACAATATCATCAAAGTACCAATTACTGGACACTAGGCACTATGCCCTAACAATCTTATGCTATTACATGACCAATCTCATCCAATCCCTACCATCCCCTTCGGCCTACAGCGGGGGAATTACTCACACATGGATGGGGGAAGCATGGCTGGTTGATGGAGAGGCGTTGGCGGTGATGATGGCGATGATCTCCTCCAATTCCCCGTCCCGGCGGAGTGCCAGAACGGAGACTTCTGGCTCCCGAGACGGAGTTTCGCGATGTGGCGGCGTTCTGGAGGGTTTCTGGCGACTTCGACTTCTCCCCGTGCGTTTTTAGGTCGAGGCCAATAAGTAGTCCGAAGGAGGGCGTCGGAGGCCGGCCGAGGGGGCCACACCATAGGGCCGCGCGGCCCCCCTAGGCCGCGCCGCCTTATGGTGTGGGGCCCTCGGGCCTCCACTTGATTTGTCCTTCTGGCTCCGTCGCATTCCGGGAAAATAGGGCCTTCCGTCAAAATCCCGAGGTTTTTCCCGAAAGTTGGATTTCTGCACAAAAACGAGACACCAGAACAGTTCTGCTGAAAACAGCGTTAGTCCGTGTTAGTTGCATCCAAAATACACAAATTAGAGGCAAAACAATAGCAAATGTGTTCGGGAAAGTAGATACATTTTGGACGTATCAGTTGCTTCAATACCTTTACTTTGATTTATTGCTTTATGAGTTAACTCTTATGCAAGACTTATTGATGCTTGTCTTTAAGTGCTATTCATGAAAAGTCTTTGCTTTATGATTCATTTGTTTACTCATGTCATTACCATTGTTTTGATCGCTGCATTCATTACATATGTTTACAATAGTATGATCAAGGTTATGATGGCATGTCACTCCAGAAATTATCTTTGTTATCGTTTACTCGCTCGGGAGGAGCGGGAACTAAGCTTGGGGATGCTGATACGTCTCCGACGTATCGATAATTTCTTATGTTCCATGCCACATTATTGATGATATCTACATGTTTTATACACATTATATGTCGTATTTATGCATTTTCCGGCACTAACCTATTAATGAGATGCCGAAGAGCCGCTTGCTCGTTTTCTGCTGTTTTTGGTTTCGAGAAATCCTACAAAGGAAATATTCTCGGAATTGGACGAAATCAACGCCCAGGGTCCTATTTTTGCACGAAGCTTCCAGAAGACCGAGGGGGAAAGGAAGTGGGGCCATGAGGCGCCGACACAACAGGGCGGCGCGGCCTGGGCCCTGGCCGCGCGGCCCTGGCGTGTGGGCCCTCGTGTGGCCCCCCGCGTTGCCCTTCCGCCTACTTAAAGCCTTCGTCGCGAAACCCCCAGTACCGAGAGCCACGATACGGAAAACCTTCCAGAGACGCCACCGCCGCCAATCCCATCTCGGGGGATTCTGGGATCACCTCCGGCACCCTCGCCGGAGAGGGGATTCATCTCCCGGAGGACTCTTCACCGCCATGGTCGCCTCCGGAGTGATGAGTGAGTAGTTCACCCCTGGACTATGGGTCCATAGCAGTAGCTAGATGGTCGTCTTCTCCTCATGTGCTTCATTGTCGGATCTTGTGAGCTGCCTAACATGATCAAGATCATCTATCCGTAATTCTATATGTTGTGATTGTCGGGATCCGATGGATAGAGAATACTATGTTATGTTGATTATCAATCTATTACCTATGTGTTGTTTATGATCTTGCATGCTCTCCGTTATTAGTAGAGGCTCGGCCAAGTTTTTGCTCTTAACTCCAAGAGGGAGTATTTATGCTCGATAGTGGGTTCATGCCTCCATTAAATCTGGACAATGACGAGAAAGTTCTAAGGTTGTGGATGTGCTTGTTGCCACTAGGGATAAAACATTGATGCTATGTCCGAGGATGTAGTTATTGATTACATTACGCACCATACTCAATGCAATTGTCTCGTTGTTTTGCAACTTAATACTTGGAAGGGGTTCGGATGATAACCTGAAGGTGGACTTTTTAGGCATAGATGCATGCTGGATAGCGGTCTATGTACTTTGTCGTAATGCCCAATTAAATCTCACAATATTCACCATATCATGTATGTGCATTGTTATGCTCTCTTTATTTGTCAATTGCCCGACTGTAATTTGTTCACCCAACATGCTATTTATCTTATGGGAGAGACACCTCTAGTGAACTGTGGACCCCGGTCCATTCTTTTACATCGAATACAATCTACTGCAGTACTTGTTCTTTATTGTTCTTTGCAAACAATCATCATCCACACTATACATCTAATCCTTTGTTACAGCAAGCCGGTGAGATTGACAACCTCACTGTTTCGTTGGGGCAAAGTACTTTGGTTGTGTTGTGCGAGGTTCCACGTTGGCGCCGGAATCTCCGGTGTTGCGCCGCACTACATCCCGCCGCCATCAACCTTCAACGTGCTTCTTGGCTCCTCCTGGTTCGATAAACCTTGGTTTCTTTCACGAGGGAAAACTTGTCGCTGTACGCATCACACCTTCCTCTTGGGGTTCCCAACGGACGCGTGCTTGTACGCGTATCGGTCGCCACCCGGCGCCGAGCCCGGTCCAAAGCTGGACCGGCCGGTCCCGAGCCCGGTCGGCCAGGCCCCTAGGCCGGTTGTGTCAGAGTCTGTCTCGACCAGATCTATTCTGGGTCGGTTATTTTTGTATCTTTTCGACTCGAGGTCGTCCACGAACCCCTATATAAGTGCCCAGGACGCCCCCAAAGTAGCTTCAGACCACGTTTAAGATAAACCCTAGTTCTTAGTTGTTTGCTATGCAAAACTATTAAATCCCAACTCTCCAATTCGTTGCGATCTGGAGTTTTATGCTATTGAAAGTTTGTGTGATCTGCTGTTCCATTGGGGATTGGAAGATTGCAATCTACCGCTTCGTGGTCGGCGGCTACGTGCGCAAGTGTGTGGGGAGTTGCGAATATCTTGCAGGGTTGAGAGCTGTTGCATTGGCGATAGGAATCAATCGAGAGACTTCGTCGGCGTCATACAATTTATCTACCTCATATCATCGATTCCATCCACTGCTACCATCGTGTGTTCATCACCACCCGTCGCTTACTGAGAAGATCGGGCAACCCCTTATCATCTTGGTATCAGATTTCAGCGTTTCCTCGGTAAGCCATCCACAATTCACCCCATAGTTGAGTTGTGAGTGTTTCCTATCCGAGAAAAAAGCCATAAAAAGTTAGGGTTAGGGTTTGCCAGAGCCTTAAATTGCACTAATTTCGAGTTTTAGTTGCTTTTCGTAGTTGTTTTTGCGTATCTTTTTCTTCCATCTAGTTGTTAGGGTTTGTGTCTCTGCTATCATCTAGTTTTAGTTTTTGTTACTCCGAGTCCACATAGCGTACAGTGTGCTTGTTCCCAACCATAGACACATCCTTTCGATATAAGTGACTAGGAACTTTCCCAGAAGAGACTAGTTTTATCGCTCGACAGGCTGCTCATTAGGGTTTTGGTGCTTTGCAATTTCTGTTGGCCATGTTATCAAGGAGTTGTGTCATAAAAAAATAAATAGAAAATAAGCAAAAAGAGCTACATCGCTGCGTGTTATACAAACAGAAAATCCAAAAAGAAAAGTGAAGTGCTAGTACAATCAAGTGAAGGCCTAAGTTTACTTTACTGCACCTGTAGTTGAACAATCTTGTACCTGTCTCGTTGAGTTTTTCTAGCGTCTCTCTAGTGCATTGCAACCTTTTCTACATATAGTTGCATTGCCACATTTATCGCCTTGTGTGAGTATCTTTGGTTGTCTACGATCAGCGCTAGAGCTTGTTATTGGTGCAAATAGGTAGCCCACCTACAGCCCCACATAACTCCTGCTTTGACTTGTGATTGTTCTTATACCCTTGATATTCTCTTCGGTATATCCGTGCACTAGTCCGTCAATCCAAGTTGGTAAGCAATACTAATTCACTTTGGAGCGGTAAGATTTACCTTTCTTATCAGTTTTGAGTGAGTTGTGGGAGTTGATACGTCTCCGACGTATCGATAATTTCTTATGTTCCATGCCACATTATTGATGATATCTACATGTTTTATACACATTATATGTCGTATTTATGCATTTTCCGGCACTAACCTATTAACGAGATGCCGAAGAGCCGATTCTTTGTTTTCTGCTGTTTTTGGTTTCAGAAATCCTACAAAGGAAATATTCTCGGAATTGGACGAAATCAACGCCCAGGGTCCTATTTTTGCACGAAGCTTCCAGAAGACCGAGGGGGAAAGGAAGTGGGTCCACGAGGCGCCGCCACAACAGGGCGGCGCGGCCCAGCCCTAGGCCGCGCGGCCCTGGTGTGTGGGGCCCTCGTGTGCCCCCCCGCGTTGCCCTTCCGCCTACTTAAAGCCTTCGTCGCGAAACCCCCGATGCCGAGAGCCACGATACGGAAAACCTTCGCGAGACGCCGCCGCCGCCAATCCCATCTCGGGGGATTACGGAGATCACCTCCGGCACCCTGCCGGAGAGGGGATTCATCTCCCGGAGGACTCTTCACCGCCATGGTCGCCTCCGGAGTGATGAGTGAGTAGTTCACCCCTGGACTATGGGTCCATAGCGGTAGCTAGATGGTTGTCTTCTCCTCATGTGCTTCATTGTCGGATCTTGTGAGCTGCCTAACATGATCAAGATCATCTATCCGTAATTCTATATGTTGTGTTTGTCGGGATCCGATGGATAGAGAATACTATGTTATGTTGATTATCAATCTATTACCTATGTGTTGTTTATGATCTTGCATGCTCTCCGTTATTAGTAGAGGCTCCGGCCAAGTTTTTGCTCTTAACTCCAAGAGGGAGTATTTATGCTCGATAGTGGGTTCATGCCTCCATTAAATGCGGGACAGTGACGGAAAGTTCTAAGGTTGTGGATGTCGTTGTTGCCACTAGGGATAAAACATTGATGCTATGTCCGAGGATGTAGTTATTGATTACATTACGCACCATACTTAATGCAATTGTCTGTTGTTTTACAACTTAATACTTGGAAGGGGTTCGGATGATAACTCTGAAGGTGGACTTTTTAGGCATAGATGCATGCTTGGATAGCGGTCTATATACTTTGTCGTAATGCCCAATTAAATCTCACAATATTCATCATATCATGTATGTGCATTGTTATGCCCTCTTTATTTGTCAATTGCCCGACTGTAATTTGTTCACCCAACATGCTATTTATCTTATGGGAGAGACACCTCTAGTGAACTATGGACCCCGGTCCATTCTTTACATCTGAATACAATCTGCAATACTTGTTCTACTGTTTTCTGCAAACAATCATCATCCACACTATACATCTAATCCTTTGTTACAGCAAGCCGGTGAGATTGACAACCTCACTGTTTCGTTGGGGCAAAGTACTTTGGTTGTGTTGTGCGGGTTCCACGTTGGCGCCGGAATCTCCGGTGTTGCGCCGCACTACATCCCGCCGCCATCAACCTTCAACGTGCTTCTTGGCTCTTCCTGGTTCGATAAACCTTGGTTTCTTTCGAGGGAAAACTTGCTGCTGTGCGCATCATACCTTCCTCTTGGGGTTCCCAACGAACGTGTGAGTTACACGCCATCAAGCATATTTTACGGCGCCGTTGCCGGGGAGATCAAGACACGCTCGCAAGGGAGTCTCCACAATCCAATCTCTTTACTTTGTTTTGTCTTGCTTTATTTTATTTACTACTTTGTTTGCTGCATTATATCAAAACACAAAAAAATTAGTTGCTAGCTTTACTTTATTTCTTGTCTTGCACTCTATATCAAAAACACAAAAAAATTAGTTACTTGCATTTACTTTATCTAGTTTGCTTTATTTACTACTGCTAAAATGAGTAATCCCGAAGTTGAAGTTCGTTCGTTTAAGCAACAAGGGGAGAATGTTTAAAAGATGCTTGGTATAGAATTAGTGATGCCCATAATAGGTGCACTAAGAAACACTCCACCACTATCCTACTCGGGAATTTTTATGTTGGTATCTCTAGTTGGAATAGGTATGTTCTTGATTGTCTCGCGGGAGGTAACTTCCTAGGCGCTCCTGCTTTAGAAGCTAGTTGCATTATTGAGAGTTTATTTGGAATACCACCTGTTAATGAAGTTAAAATTGAAACCTCTCTTGAAGATGTCATGAAAAAGTTGGAAACCATAGAGCAAAACCTTCCAAGTATTGATACTACTTTGAGAGCATTACTTGATAGCACTGATAAACTTGATAAATCTCTAGGTGGAATTAATGAGAGAATCGCCATCTTAGAATCTTGTGTTGTCCATGATAATCAAACCAATATGATTGGTGAACTTGAAAAAGCTATGGGAACCTTGGGTTCAACCTTTTCATCTATAAAGTTTAGAGAAAAAGCTTATGTGGGTAAGGAGCAAAAGTTTATGTATGTCTCTAAAGTGCCTAAACCAAAGAAATATTATTATAGGCCTAAAATTGACAAAGCCCTTAGTACCACTACAGATGGGGGAGCTTATGATATCAATGCTCCATCCCTTGATAATACTTGATATACACTTTCTGCGCCTAGCTGAAAGGCGTTAAAGAAAAGCGCTTATGGGAGACAACCCATGTTTTTACTACAGTATTTTTGTTTTATATTTGAGTCTTGGAAGTTGTTTACTACTGTAGCAACCTCTCCTTATCTTATTTTTGTGCTTTGTTCTGCCAAGTAAAGTCTTTGATAGTAAGGTTCATACTAGATTTGGATTGCTGCGCAGTAACAGATTTCTTTGCTGTCACGAATTCCGACCTGCCTCTCTGTAGGTAGCTCAGAAAATTATGCCAATTTACGTGCGTGATCCTCAGATATGTACGCAACTTTCATTCAATTTGGGCATTTTCATTTGAGCAAGTCTGGTGCCTCAATAAAATCCATCTTTACGGACTGTTCTGTTTTGACAGATTCTGCCTTTTATTTCGCATTGCCTCTTTTGCTATGTTGGATGAATTTATTTGATCCATTAATGTCCAGTAGCTTTATGCAATGTCCAGAAGTGTTAAGAATGATTGTGTCACCTCTGAACATGTTAATTTTTATTGTGCACTAACCCTCTAATGAGATGTTTCGAGTTTGGTGTGGAGGAAGTTTTCAAGGATCAAGAGAGGAGGATGATACAATATGATCAAGGAGAGTGAAAGCTCTAAGCTTGGGGATGCCACGGTGGTTCACCCCTGCATATTCTAAGAAGACTCAAGCGTCTAAGCTTGGGGATGCCCAAGGCATCCCCTTCTTCATCGACAACATTATCAGGTTCCTCCCCTGAAACTATATTTTTATTCCATCACATCTTATGTACTTTGCTTGGAGCGTCAGTTTGTTTTTGTTTTTGTTTGAATAAAATGGATCCTAGCATTCATTGTGTGGGAGAGAGACACGCTCCGATGTTGCATATGGACAAATATGTCCTTAGGCTTTACTCATAGTATTCATGGCGAAGGTTGAATCTTCTTCGTTAAATTGTTATATGGTTGGAATCGGGAAATGCTACATGTAGTAATTCTAAAATGTCTTGAATAATTTGATACTTGGCAATTGTTGTGCTCATGTTTAAGCTATTGCATAATATACTTTGCACCTATTAATGAAGAAACACCTAGAGCTTGCTAAATTTGGTTTGCATATTTGGTCTCTCTAAAGTCTAGATAATTTCTAGTATTGAGTTTGAACAACAAGGAAGACGGTGTAGAGTCTTATAATGTTTAAGATATGTCTTTTATGTGAGTTTTGCTGCACCGGTTCATCCTTTTGTTTGTTTCAAATAACCTTGCTAGCCTATACCTTGTATCGAGAGGGAATACTTCTCATGCATCCAAAATCCTTGAGCCAACCACTATGCCATTTGTGTCCACCATACCTACCTACTACATGGTATTTCTCAGCCATTCCAAAGTAAATTGCTTGAGTGCTACCTTTAAAATTTCCATTCTTTACCTTTGCAATATATAGCTCATGGGACAAATAGCTTAAAAACTATTGTGGTATTGAATATGTACTTATGCACTTTATCTCTTATTAAGTTGCTTGTTGTGCGATAACCATGCTTACTGGGACGCCATCAACTACTCCTTGTTGAATATCATGTGAGTTGCTATGCATGTCCGTCTTGTACTGAAGTAAGGGAGATCTACCACTTTAATGGTTAGAGCATGCATATTGTTAGAGAAGAACATTGGGCCGCTAACTAAAGCCATGAATCATGGTGGAAGTTTCAGTTTTGGACATATATCCTCAATCTCATATGAGAACACTAATTGTTGCTACATGCTTATGCATTAAAGAGGAGTCCATTATCTTTTGTCCATGTTGTCCCGGTATGGATGTCTAAGTTGAGAATAATCAAAAGCGAGAAATCCAAAATGCGAGCTTTCTCCTTAGACCTTTGTACGAGGCGGCATGGAGGTACCCCTTTGTGACACTTGGTTAAAACATGTGTATTGCGATGATCTCGGTAGTCCAAGCTAATTAGGACAAGGTGCGGGCACTATTAGTATACTATGCATGAGGCTTGCAACTTGTAAGATATAATTTACATGATACATGTGCTTTATTACTACCGTTGACAAAATTGTTTCTTGTTTTTAAAATAAAAGCTCTAGCACAAATATAGCAATCGATGCTTTCCTCTGCGAAGGACCTTTCTTTTACTTTTATGTTGAGTCGGTTCACCTATTTCTCTCCACCTCAAGAAGCAAACACTTGTGTGAACTGTGCATTGATTCCTACATACTTGCATATTGCACTTGTTATATTACTCTATGTTGACAATTATCCATGAGATATACATGTTATAAGTTGAAAGCAACCGCTGAAACTTAATCTTCCTTTGTGTTGCTTCAATACCTTTACTTTGATTTATTGCTTTATGAGTTAACTCTTATGCAAGACTTATTGATGCTTTTCTTGAAGTACTATTCATGAAAAGTCTTTGCTTTATGATTCATTTGTTTACTCATGTCATTACCATTTTTTTGATCGCTGCATTCATTACATATGTTTACAATAGTATGATCAAGGTCATGATGGCATGTCACTCCAGAAATTATCTTTGTTATCGTTTACCTGCTCGGGACGAGCAGGAACTAAGCTTGGGGATGCTGATACGTCTCCGACGTATCGATAATTTCTTATGTTCCATGCCACATTATTGATGATATCTACATGTTTTATACACATTATATGTCGTATTTATGCATTTTCCGGCACTAACCTATTAACGAGATGCCGAAGAGCCGATTCTGTCGTTTTCGGTCGTTTTTGGTTTCGAAATCCTACAAAGGAAATATTCTCGGAATTGGACGAAATCAACGCCCGGGGTCCTATTTTTGCACGAAGCTTCCGGAAGACCGAGGGGGAAAGGAAGTGGGGCCACGAGGCGCCGCCACAACGGGCGGCGCGGCCCGGCCCTAGGCCGCGCGGCCACGGCGTGTGGGGCCCTCGTGTGGCCCCCCGCGTTGCCCTTCCGCCTACTTAAAGCCTTCGTCGCGAAACCCCCGATGCCGAGAGCCACGATACGGAAAACCTTGCCGAGACGCCGCCGCCGCCAATCCCATCTCGGGGGATTCCGGAGATCACCTCCGGCACCACGCCGGAGAGGGGATTCATCTCCCGGAGGACTCTTCACCGCCATGGTCGCCTCCGGAGTGATGAGTGAGTAGTTCACCCCTGGACTATGGGTCCATAGCGGTAGCTAGATGGTTGTCTTCTCCTCATGTGCTTCATTGTCGGATCTTGTGAGCTGCCTAACATGATCAAGATCATCTATCTGTAATTCTATATGTTGTGTTTGTCGGGATCCGATGGATAGAGAATACTATGTTATGTTGATTATCAATCTATTACCTATGTGTTGTTTATGATCTTGCATGCTCTCCATTATTAGTAGAGGCTCCGGCCAAGTTTTTGCTCTTAACTCCAAGAGGGAGTATTTATGCTCGATAGTGGGTTCATGCCTCCATTAAATGCAGGACGGTGACGAGAAAGTTCTAAGGTTGTGGATATGCTGTTGCCACTGGGGATAAAACATTGATGCTATGTCCGAGATGTAGTTATTGATAACATTACGCACCATACTTAATACAATTGTCTGTTGTTTTGCAACTTAATACTGGAAGGGGTTCGGATGATAACCTGAAGGTGGACTGTTTAGGCATAGATGCATGCTGGATAGCGGTCTATGTACTTTGTCGTAATGCCCAATTAAATCTCACAATATTCATCATATCATGTATGTGCATTGTTATGCCCTCTTTATTTGTCAATTGCCCGATCGTAATTTGTTCACCCAACATGCTATTTATCTTATGGGAGAGACACCTCTAGTGAAGCTGTGGACCCCGGTCCATTCTTTACATCTGAATACAATCTCGCAATACTTGTTCTCATCTGTTTTCTGCAAACAATCATCATCCACACTATACATCTAATCCTTTGTTACAGCAAGCCGGTGAGATTGACAACCTCACTCGTTTCGTTGGGGCAAAGTACTTTGGTTGTGTTGTGCAGGTTCCACGTTGGCGCCGGAATCTCTGGTGTTGCGCCGCACTAGATCCCGCCGCCATCAACCTTCAACGTGCTTCTTGGCTCCTCCTGGTTCGATAAACCTTGGTTACTTTCTGAGGGAAAACTTGCTGCTGTGCGCATCATACCTTCCTCTTGGGATTCCCAACGAACGTGTGAGTTACACGCCATCAGGAGTACCACCAAAGATTTTTGTTTAGTGCACTAACCTACTAATCATGTCTTCTTAGGATGTTGATGTGACGCAGAAAAAGGATCCAAATGCTACAGTTACTTGGATCGAATATGAGGCACTCCGTGATCATCTACAACGTGAAATCCGTGTTGCTAATGAAGCATTGGACAAGGATATTCAGAGTGTCCACTTGAAGGTCGATGAAGCTACTACAGCGGTTACCACCGTTCAAACATCCATGACGACACTTCAAGCATCTATACAAAATTTGACTCAAGCTGTTGGTGAGATACGTACAATGGTACAACCACAACAACCGCCTCCTGATGAAGATGGCAGTGTGCAAGGTGATAATGCGGAAGCTGCTAATGCTCAAGGGCGTGGTATTGGTCGTGGTCTTGGACGTGGCGTTGGTGATAATCTCTGTGGTCGTGGTTTTGTCCCCGTCGAAGCCCAACGTATTCTTCCACAACAACAAGAAGATGGTTTGGGTAAGCCCAAGTTCTCAATTCCTAGATTTGAAGGAGGTACTGATGTTGAAGAATATCTCACATGGGAGCTGAAGATTGAGAGATTATGGCGTTTACATGAATATATTGAAGATAGGAAGATCAAGCTTGTTTCCTCTGAATTTGATGGCTATGCATTGAGTTGGTGGGATGGACTTGTTCGTGCTCGAGAAGAAGATGGTGAGCTGCCTATTATCACATGGCGTGCTATGAAGGTGGCAATGAGAGCTCGTTTTGTTCCTACCAATTACTTGCGTTCAGTCTTTGACAAGTTTGACCCAATTGAAGCAAGGCGTAATGATAGTTGATGCTTACTTCATGGAGATGGAGATGCTTATGCAGCGTGCTCGTGTCCGTGAGTCTCTTGAGATGACACTACAACATTTTCTGAATGGTTTCAGATTTAATATCAAAGGCATTGTGCGTCATCACAATTACACTACTATGTATGAGCTGCTACATCATGCAAGAGAAGCTGAATCACAGTTGGTGAAGAAGCGCAAATGATGGGTCGTGCTACGGGAGGCTGGGCGATACACGCCTAGGACGCCACCCTCCACGGCGCCATCTTCGCGCCCGCGGATGTTTCTACTTCTTCTAGCAAGCCGGTCTCCAATGTGTCTAAGCACAAAGAAGCCCGTTCCTGCAGCAAGTGGAACTAGTTCTAACATGTCAATGGCGCGCAACCGCGATATGGCTTGTCATACATGTGGTGGCAAGGGTCACTTCAAGCGAGATTGTCCTAACCGCAAAGTTATGATCATTAATGAGGACAATGAGTATGAAACTGGAGACGATGTTGATCCAAATGCTCCAGAAGATGATGATTATGACAGTGATGGTTTTGATGCTTATCCTTCTGAAGCTTAAACTATTGTTGTGTCACAGCGTGTTCTCAATGTGCAGTCAAGTGCATCTACACAGCGCTATAATTTGTTCCAAACAAAGGCACTAGTTGGTTCTGATAAAGCTTGCAAGGTCATTATTGATGGCGGGAGTTGTCGCAATCTAGCAAGCAAAGAGTTATGTGCCAAGCTGAAACTGAAGTATCTACCGCACCCGCATCCATATTATATTCAGTGGTTGAGCAATAATGGTGAGATGAAGGTGAGCCACATGGTGCGTGTTGATTTTGAGATTGGACCGTATAAGGATTCCATTGATTTTGATGTGGTTCCTATGACGGTGTGTCACCTGCTGTTGGGCCGGCCATGGCTCTATGACCGTTCTGTGCAACACAATGGTCGTGCCAATACATATCACTTGGAGTTCAAGGGCAAGAAAATCAACTTACAGCCTATGTCACCACATCAAATTGTCAATGAATCTCGTCAGAAAGTTGAAGTAAACTTGGAGGATGCACCTATAGATAGGCGATAGAATTGTAATATCGTGAGTGATATAACGAAAAGTGAGAGAGTGAATTCCTTAGTCTTATTAGCCACCAAAGAAGACATGAGAGAATTTAGTGAGGATCCTACAACCATGCCTCTTGTGCTCATGTACAGGGGTACGGTTTTGGTTTCTAACGACATGACCCCTATTCCTCTTGGTGTTTCTAATGTTTTGCAGGAATTCAGCGACGTGTTTCCGGAGGAGGTACCCGCAGGACTACCATCGTTGCATGGTATTGAGCATCAAATTGACTTGATCCCCGGAGCCTCGCTGCCTAATAGGGCGCCATATAGGACGAACCCCGAAGAGACGAAGGAAATACAGAAGCAAGTACAAGCGCTACTCGACAAAGGTTATATCCACATAAGCCTTAGTCCTTGTGTTGTTCCTGTTATTTTAGATCCTAAGAAAGATCATGCTTTTGATGAACTGAAAAGATTGTTAACTTCTGCATCGTTTCTTGCACTTCCTGATTTCAATAAGCAATTTGAGATTGAATGTGATGCTAGTGGTATTGGAATTGGTGGTGTGTTGATGCAAGAGGGTCGCCCAATTGCATATTTTTCGGAGAAACTTTACGGTGCTAAGTTGAACTATCCTATATATGATAAAGAATTGTATGCTTTAATTAGAGTTCTTGAGATTTGGCAACATTACTTGTGGCCAAAAGAATTTATCATACATTCCGATCATGAAGCTTTGAAATATCTGAAAGCCCAATCTACTTTGCATAAGCGTCTTGCTAAGTGGGTTGAGTTCATTGAGTCTTTTCCATACATTATTAAGCATAAGAAGGGAAAAGATAATATTGTTGCTGATGCTTTATCTAGGAAAAATATGCTATTAACTCAACTTGATGTTAAAATTCTTGGATTAGAGATACTATGTGATTTGTATGCGACTGATCATGATTTTGCTGAACCATATCGCTTGTGTGCTATTGGTAAAGCATGGGAAAAATATCACATACATGATGGGTTCTTGTTTAGAGCTAACAAATTATGTGTTCCAGAATCGTCTGTGCGTTTGCTCTTATTACAGGAATCTCATGCTGGAGGTTTGATGGGTCACTTTGGGCGCGAGAAGACGCTACTCATGCTAGTTGACCACTTTTATTGGCCAAAGATGAGGCGGGATGTGGACAGGTATGTGAAGAGGTGCATTACTTGCAACAAGTCAAAGTCCAAGCTGAAGCATCACGGTTTGTATACTCCTTTACCGGCACCTACTACACCTTGGGAAGATATTAGTATGGATTTTGTGTTGGGTTTGCCGCGTACTAAGAGAGGCCATGGTTCTATATTTGTGGTAGTAGACAGTTTAAGATGTCACACTTTATTGCCTGCCACAAGAGCGACGATGCGTCGCATATTGCTAACCTGTTTTTCAGGGAGATTGTACGTCTACATGGAGTCCCGGAGACTATTGTTTCTGATCGTGACGTGAAGTTTATGAGCTACTTCTGGAAGACGCTGTGGATAAAGCTGGGGATGAAGCTACTGTTCAGTACAACTTGTCATCCTCAAACTGATGGTCAAACTGAAGTGGTGAATAGAAAATTGTCACAACTGTTGAGATCCATGATCAAGAAGAACCTGAAGGAGTGGGAATATTGTTTGCCGCATGTGGAGTTTTGTTATAACGGGGTGGTACATTCTACCACAGAGCTGTGTCCCTTTGAGGTGGTGTATGGTTTCAAACCCATTACTCCGCTTGATTTGTTGCCTCTACCCATACATGAGAAAGTCAATATGGAGGCATCCAAGAGGGCAGATTTTGTACGGAAGATACATGTGAAGACTAAAGAGTTGATAGAAAATAAAGGCAAGAGCAATGCTGCAAGGATGAACAAGAAGCGCAAGGAAATATTGTTCAAGCCTAGTGATATGGTCAGGGTACATTTCGCAAGGATAGGTTCCCGAAGCTGCGGAAGTCCAAGTTGCTTCCTCGTGGTGCTGGTCCTTACAAAGTGCTTGCCAAGATCAACGATAATGCATACTCGATAGATCTTCCACTTGATGAGTTTGGTGTCAGTAATTCTTTCAATGTTGCTGATTTGACACCATATGATGAGAAGACCTTGGAGCGTCGAGGTCGACGCCTTTTGAAGGGGGGAGATGATGAGGACATCCCTACCACATTACTACCTCCGTCATTGCAAGATGAAGATGATGCTGCTGTGAAGCTTAAGTCCAATGAAGTTAGGATTGGACCAATGACACGAGCTCGTGCGAAGCTACTTAAACAACATGTGAACTTGTTCCTAAGTGATACTTTGACCGATGAGAACTTTATACTGCCTAAGTCGTATTATTTATGTATGATCAGGTATGAAGAGGAACCAAGCATCGCACGAGGAGGAGAGGAGCAGCTGGACCAGAAGCTGGACGTGAAGCTAGACAAGGAGCTGGACATGAAGACATCTCATGGACGCGCGAGGGAGGAGCGGGAGGCATGCGCGAGAGGAGGAGATGAAGTTCAGGAGGCCGGCGCCAGGGCCGGTCCAACCGGCCGTGCCGCCGGGCCACCCGGTCCTAGACCCGGTCGGCCGGCTCCCACGCCGGATCAGCCCGGTGCAAACTGGGTTCCACGCTTGTGCCAGCCGGGACGTATCCAGTAAGCCTAGACGCCTCCATCCGGTCGCCACCCAGCGCCTGGCCCAGTCCGAACCGGACCAGCCGGTCCCAGGCCCGGTCGACCGGCCCCCAGACCGGTCGTGTCCGAGTCTGTCTCGACCAGGTCTATTCTGGGTCGGTTATTTTTGTATCTTTTCAACCTGAGGTCGTCCTGAACCCCTATATAAGTGCCCAGGAGGCCCCCAAAGTAGCTTCAGACCACGTTTAAGATAAACCCTAGTTCTTAGTTGTTTGCTATGCAAAACTATTAAATCCCAACTCTCCAATTCGTTGCGATCTGGAGTTTTATGCTACTGAAAGTTTGTGTGATCTGCTGTTCCATTGGGGATTAGAAGATTGCAATCTACCGCTTCGTGGTCGGCGGCTACGTGCACAAGTGTGTGGAGTTGCGAATATCTTGCAGGGTTGAGAGCTGTTGCATTGGCGACAGGAATCAATCGAGAGACTTCGTCGGCGTCATACAATTTAACTACCTCATATCATCGATTCCATCCGCTGCTACCATCGTGTGTTCATCACCACCCATCGCTTACTGAGAAGATCGGACAACCCCTTATCAGCCTTGCTGCAAGGCGGTTGTCGCGTTGCTCCGAGCGACGGAGGGGGTTTCTGCCAGCGTTGACCAGCCTTGCTACAAATGGTGTCCAAGGCTTGCTACAAGAAACTCAGGGCGTTGCTGCAAGCAGTGGAGGTGGTCGCTACCGGCGGGGAGGGTGGTTGATGCTAGCAGCAGCCGTTGTCGCTACAAAAGGGTTCCCACCTTGCTACAAAGGGCGTCCGCATTTGCTAAAGGGGTTGGCCCTCTCCAGAGGTACTACAAGCAGCGGCGGGGCTACTGCGAGCGGCGGCGGCGATGGTACTGGGAGCGGGGACAGTCTCGTACTCTTAGTTAGACTTCCGTTCAATTTTACTAGTTACATCACCAGGGAGCTCGATGCTCGGAGAAGACGACCGGATTTTTTTTTGTTTTCTTTTCCTGCGGGCCATCTAGGCATGTGGATGGTGGGTCCACCCACGTGGTGGAGATGCGAGAAATTGTCTTCGGTGCGGGCTGTTGATCGGACGTAGGCGCGCACTGGGTTGACCTGATCGGATGGCTGGCGACCCGGGGTATCGGGGGATTTGACCCCGCGGGGAACGCTCAACACTCCCGAAAATTTTCAGATTTTTGAATTTGTTCAGAAGAAACCAGAATAGAAAACCGGTGAGAAACATTCGGCAAGGAATGGCTCGCGAGTAGCCAGGGAGTGTGACGGCTTTTCCTATTCATCATCCGCGGGTGATGGTTACAAACCATCACCCGCGGGAGTGTTTGGGACGCGGCCCATTAGCATGCGGGGAGCATGTAGGCTTCGGTTTTTCCGGTTTTCATCGAGTTTTTTCTGGTTTTTCTTTCGGTTTTTCTTCGATTTTGTCGATTTTTTTTCTGTTTTTCCTTTTTTAACAATTTTAAAGTGGAGCAAAATTTAAAGTTAAGCAATTTTCAAATTCGAACAAATTTCGAAGTAAGCAAATTTTTAATCTTAGCAAATTTCAAATCTAAGTAAATTTTGAATCTAGGCATTTTTTTAAATCTAAGCAAAAATCGAATCTGGACAAATTTGAAATCCTAGCAAATTTTCTAATATGGAAATTTTTGAAATAACCGAGCTAATGGGCCATGCCAATTAACCGTTTCCCCTTGGCGTGATGGTTAGCACCACCCGAGTGTGACACTGTGACGGTAACGAATCGCTGCTTTAATATCGTGTATGTATCGGGCAGCCCACCCCGCTTCAGGACCTCCCGGGTTTGCGGGAGCTCTTGTTTGCCGACCAGGTCGGCGCGGGGTTCGCACCGCACACCCTGCATGGCTGCGGTGGCTAGCTAGGCCGCGGCCCACTAGAAGGTAATTTTCATTTTTTCTTTCTGGTTTTGTTTCCTTTTGTTTTTCTCTTGTTTCTTTTTTTTGATTTTCCATAATCCGAGTATTTTCGAAAATAAGTATTTTTTCACAAACATGAAAATTATAAAATATAAATGTTCTTAAAAATATATTTTTAAAAATTAGAACAGTTCTCAAATTTGAACGCTTTTAAGGTTTGAACGATTTTTAATTTTAAACAATTTTCATGTTTGAACGATTTTTAAGTTTGAATGATTTTTATGTTTGAACGATTTTTAAGTTTGAACGATTTTTTAATTTGAACGATTTTTAAGTTTGAACGATTTTTAAGTTTAAACGATTATCAAATTTAAACATTTTTAAAAATAGAAGATTTTTCAAGTTAAATATTTCCAAATCTGATTTTTTAAAAAAAGTTAAACATTTTTTCATTTTTAAACATTTTCATTTTTGAATTTTTTTAAATTTTTTAAGAAAGAAAAAAGAAACAGAAAAAAGAAACCAGAAATCAGAAAACAGAAAAAGAAAATCGTGTAATGGGCTGACCAGGCCGGCGCATACTGCGCGCGGGGGTGTGGGGCGCGGTAACTGCCAACCTGGTCGGTGTATAGGTTTTCACGGATCTGCTAACGTGAAAGGAAGAGATTATTAGTGTTTGTCAGCTGCCATTGCAACTGGTCCCGAAATCGGCTAGGCCCAAGCAATTACGGGCCGGCCAAAAATGCCTCAACTAGGAGACAATCGATCATGAAAATGTCCACGCCCAAACGAACACTGGCCGGGGCCAACAAAACAATGAGCTGAATGTATTAGCTTCGGCCTATAAATCAACTGGACCGGATTCGAATATCCAACAAAGCATTCAAACGATAGAAACAATGGCCCAAAATTATTTGTACGGTCCACTCTAGACGATTTTAATGACCGGCGCCAAGAAGATCTGCTACCCATCTTTTTCATTTATTCTTCGGTGCTAAAATAAGTGTTACATATTTATTGATTAGATTTGCATGTATCTACATATTAAACACTCTAGATATGTTTGAATATAGATAAATCTATAACATTAATTTTAGCAGATGCAAAAGTAGGACAAACTTTGACTAGGTAAGATTAGAAAAAGGGGACCTTCAGAAAGGTCAGTTTGACCGAGGTCCCTATGCGGCGCTAGTGGGATGTCCTGTGTACGACCTGCGCCGGTTGGGGCGAGTTTGGTTGCTTGGAAAATCGTTTTCCGGCTTTAGGGATGCAAAAATCATGAGTTTGGATGTTAACCATGTTCACGTTGTTGGCTCGCACAAACTTTAAATCAGGGTCGGGATAGACCTGCTAGGCACGCTCGATTCATCCGTTGTCGCTAGGACATGCACATGCGGGCGCAAAAGGAGAGAAGTCGGGCGTGTGGGGGAACGCGCTGCCGCAGAGAGAGATGGCGGGAGGGGGCAATTGGTCGTCCGGTATGGCGCGAAAAGTAGCCTCGTCGCCCCCATAGTGGGTCATCTTAGTTGGAGAAGACACCATCCATCATTTTCCCTCTCAAACAACGAAGGCGGCGGCCATTTAGATCTACGGCACCAGAAAAAACTCGTACTAGGCAGATCTGCCTCACTGACTCCCTCCCCCTCCTGTTTCGCGGCCCCTAAGCGGTGGGGCTCGCGGATTTACGGTATCGGTGACTTCGCTTCGTGTAGAGCACCATATTTTCCCCGTCATCTCCGTTGAGGGCACCATGGCGCCGGTTTCAAGCAAGGTTGCAAGCACCTCTAACCCTCTATCGACCGAAACCATTAGAACTTAAGACGATTTTGTCGTTACTTAGCTAATTTTGTTGTTCTTTGTATGCAATACCGAATAAATGAGGACAAGCAGCGAAACCTTTTCATTCACATGGCCGCACTCATAGCTGTGATCCACTATGTATGTTTGAATCCTAGAGAGAGCGGTTCATCGCAATGCCAGGCCAGATGTCACCTATGGTCCAATGTTCGAACATGACAGAGAGCGGATGAACAATTTGAACTACATCTATAACAACAACAATGTAGGGGTTGTCCAAATGCTAGGATGAAAAGAGCCCCTTTTAGCAACCTAGTGAACACATTAAGGGTTAGGGGTTGATTAAAGATAGCATCAACTGATGTAGAAGAGCAAGTGGCAATGTTTCTTCATGATCTTGGACATAACCAGAGATTTCGAGTGATTCACAACACATGGAGACGATAAACTGAAATAGTATCTACCTTTCAAGCAATATATTATTGTATGCTATTGGGAAGTTCAAAGAAGAGATGATCAAGCCGCCATCTACCCGCACTCCCACCAAAATTAAAGACAGCTACCGTTGGTTTCCATATTTCAAGGTGAGCAACTACACCTCTCTGTGCATCACACTGTTCTACTTCAACAAGACCTAACAAGTTACTCATTTTCATGTCAACATTGCATCAGTGTGATGGCGCTCATGTCACTCCAAGAGTGCCAAGAAGCGAGTCGCACGCATACAGGGGAGGAAACACGACATAAGCCAAAATGTGTTGGCAGCTGTTGATTTTGATATCAGATTCACATATGTGATAGCAGGATGGGAAGGATCATCCCATGATGCCACGATTCTAGCAGACAACTTGGAGAGACGTGATGGCCTGGAAGTCCCAGATGGTAAGTTCTACCTTGTTGATGATGGTTATACTTGCCGCCCTGGTTTTATTCCACCCTTCAGGTCAATAAGGTATCATCGCAATGAGTTGTCTACAAGAAACTACCTCAAAAATGTCAAAGAACTGTTTAATCTCAGACACCCTAGCCCGCGAGTAACAATCGATAGGGCTTTTTACTGCTCTGAAGATCCTTGATCAGAAGCCATTCCATCCTTTCCCACCCAAGTTAATTAAGCTTCTTCTTGCATGTTGCATTCTATACAACTGATTCTTGTGGAGGTGTATTGATGAGTTCTTCCCGGATGAGGACGACGTGACATCGAATGACATTCATTATGGCCATGGTGTTACTCTCGGTGATAGACAAGCTTGGTAGAACAGGTGGTAGGAGTGAGCTAATGCAATGTGAGCAGATAGAGGCAGAAGCGGGCTCTGTAGAAAGAAGGAAGACAAACCTGCAAAAACACTCCTCTGCAAGAACATTGTCATGCCGTCCAACATGAGTATTAAGCACCTCGTAACGTTGTACTGAACATCAATTTGTTAGTAGCTAGGGAATATCGTGACGAACTGCTATTTGCTAGTAGCTAGGGAACATCTTAACGAACTTTTATTTGCTAGTAGCTATGGATGAACGATGTTTATTTATTGTTGCATGTTACTTGCATATTCTTCTTATCTATTCACAGTACTGTGTGGTAAGATCACTAGTTGTGGAAAGTGGTTACCCGAATAGTACATAGATTCTAACCATAGTGGTTGATATTCCATCCTCGTATACGAAACTGTGCTTTGCGAGATGTCAAACAAAGTGCATAAATGAGGAAAAATGACTTGTTGGCAACCAAACTAGAGGCATAACATGATTTGGATTTGGCCCAGTCCATCATGGCTCTAGGGCAAGATCTCCACAGATGCACAAAAAACATGCGAGCAACTGATGGCAACAACTCTGTGTGTACCAACTCGTTGGGACTGCAAGTGCAGAGTGTTCTAGCAAGCGCCTTTTCCCCACAAGGGTGACTCGAGGGTTTATATCGAACTCTCGGGGAATTTTCTTAGAAGCTAAATTCTTCCTCTCCTCTTCTAGAAACCTACAAAATAAAGTTCTTGCCTTGTGTCTCCAACTTCACGTGTGGTTGTCAAGCACAAGGTTTCGTATTAGTAATAGGAAATACAAGTATAAAGTAAAGTAAAGTAAAAAAACCTAGGCAAACTAAATAAAAGCTAATAAAAGCTAATTGTATTTGGGTTTTGTGTGTGCATGTGGAGAAAATAATAACAATAAATGTAAAGTCTAGTAATAGTGTTGGAAATTAAGGTGTTTCTAATGATTTAAAATGGGTTGGGGTTCATGGGTTCACTTGTCTACTCTATTTTTAAGTTGCAGTCGACACAAACAGTACATCAATGACATAATATATATTGGTAGAACTTCAGCATGTGTTTTATAAGCATTCATATGGGCATTACGTCCTAATATAGGGATGATGCAACACATCTCTCTTATACTCCTCAAGAAAGGGGGGACTCTAAGCAATCTCGAATTAAGAATCAATAGCGTATAGCCTTAAGTAATTTGACATGATGTTTGAATCTCAAATATGCTACCTTGAAAAAAACAAGATTATCACACTGTCACATGATAATTATAGCACATGTGTTCACATTTTTCCTAGTGAGGCATCAAAAGAATGGTAAATACCATAGTACATCTTGAATTTGTTGTCACTATTCAATTACTACCACCATGATACTCCGCACATGCGATATGGCATACAAGTTGGATCAGAACAAGTACTTAAGAATGGGGTACATGATATGCATCTATCAATACATCTTACACATAATAGGTTCATCTCTCATATATCAATATCATAGAATAAAGATCCACCACATAGGAATTACATATATGACCATAATCATGTTGGCCAGCTCATATTGTACTAGAACTATGAAGAACGAGAGAAATAGATCAAGCTATTTCCACATACCCATACTCCATAGGTGGACTACTCCCTCTTCATCATGGTGATGATGGTGGAGACATTGGAGAAGGTGGAGGTCCCTTTGGTGGCGTCTATGGCCGAGTTTTCCCCTCCAATCTTTGTTGGTTCTGGCTCTGTTTTCGTGTTTTGGTGTTCGTGTGGTGCCCCCTCGAGGAAGCCTCAGGAAGTCCTTTATATAGGGGTTTTTAGGTTAGACGGAGTTCGTGGGCGGAAGAATCAAGCGAATCGGACGGTCGAGGGAAAGGTACTAGGTGGCGCCCCATGGTTGGGCATCCCACCAGGGGCCTTTTGGCACTCATGACCCATCTCGTGAGATCCAAGTGCTTCAGATGCTTATCTTGATGAAATATTGACATTCCTAAAATCCTATCTCAATTTGACTTCATTTAGGTCCCTAGAATTAAAATACACGAAACATGGTTTTTCTGTTGTGCAGAGTTATAACCCAAATAAAGGGGCTCATTGGTAAATCCCCAAAAATCAATATAAAACATGCATATAACATCATATATGTTGCAAATATGTGTGAATATGTGTCAACAAACTACAAAGTTCATGCATGAATTTTACACGCATCAACATCCCCAAGCTTAACATATGCTCGTCCTCGAGCATAAAGGTGATAAAACTAACATGAAATTTGGAGTTTGTTGCTTTGCTTCTTTTCATTGTCAGACAAATTTCACAAGGTGCAATCCTTAAAGAATAACAATAAGCAAGTGAGCAATAAAGTAATATATTTTACAATCTACAAAACATGCTCAACAATAAGTGGTATTGTGTTCAAACAAATGAAAAGTATTTTTTAGATAAGGGGACAATTGATGCATGCGGCCTCTTATTAAACTTATTTAAACAGTCTGAGTTACAATCTTAAAACAAATGAAAAGTATTATAGACCATAAAGCATGCGTGGATAAACCTATACAATTTTTGGAAGACTCTTTTGTTTCTTTTCTTTTTGGATACTTTTATTTTGACTCTTTTGACTCTTGGATAACAAAAATTAAGTAGGGAACATATATGCTAGTCCTCCAATAAAATAAAAAATAGTTGGGAGCATAAAATACAGTTTTGAGATATGTAGTTCATGTCAACGGTAATCATAAAGAATGAGTTCCGATGCATGTAAAATGCATACATGAACTTTGTCCTTTATCATATTGAATTCCCACATATTTGCAACATATATGATGATAATACCATGTTTTACATTGATTTATGGGGATTGATTAATGATCCCCTTTATTTGGTTTATAACTCTGCAAAACAGGAAAACCCTGTTTTGCGTATTTTTCACTTTTAGAGACGGTATAAGGAATCAAATTGATCTGGGATATTTGGAGCATCATTTTTTCACCGGGAGGAACATAATGGAATTTTGGAGCACACCTGGAGAGCGCCGCAAAAAGATAGAAACACCAAAACGGAGGCTGCTACAGAGAAGATTGGAGGGGGGGAACTCCGCTTGGATCACCACCCGAGGGATCTCCACCTTCTCCAACGTCTTCATCATCATCACCATGACCAAGAGGGAGTAGTCCACCTCTGGACTACGGGTTTCTGGCAGTAGCTTGATCTATTTCTCTCATGTTCTTCATAGTACTTAGTGCCATATGAGTTGCCTATCATGATTATGGTCATATTTGTAATATCTACGTGGTGGATCCTTGTTCTATGATATTGTTATATGAGTGTTATCACCGGAATTTGACCAGGTTAAAGCTGGGCAGTGATCAAGATGGGCTTGAAGAATATATATAGAAGAAATAGGTGAATCGGCCTTACATGCAAAGTTTGGGATAGTTTGCCCTTGTATCTGTAACATATTAGGTTATGTGTCGATTAGGAGTTAGAATTTTACCCGTGCACGGTTAGGTGCACGCTTGAGTTAGAAAGTCCCCTGGACTATAAATATGTATCTAGGGTTTATGAAATAAACAACAACCAACGTTCAACACAAACAAATCTCGGCGCATCGCCAACTCCTTCGTCTCGAGGGTTTCTCCGGTAAGCACCATGATGCCTAGATCGCATCTTGCGATCTAGGCAGAACAAGCCTACCCACGTTGTTCATGCGTTGCTCGTGCTGAAGCCTTTTTGATGGCGAGCAACGTAGTTATCTTAGATGTGTTAGGGTTAGCATTGTTCTTCGTATCATATGCTGTCGTAGTGCAACCCTTATACATCTAGCCGCCCTTACACCTATCTTAGGTGTAGGGCGGCACCCCGCTTGATCATAGTTTAGTAGATCCGATCCGTTACGGTTGCTCCTTGTTCTGCAAGGATTAGTTTAACATCCGCAATAGTTAGGCCTTACAAAGGGTTGGAGGATCCGGCGGCGTGTAGGGTGGAGTTTGCTAGAACTAGACAGGATGTTCGGGGATCAACCTCGTGTTGGTTTTTAGGCCCTATCTAGGATCGGCTTACGGTCACCGTGCGCGAGCGCGAGGCCCAATCGTGAGTAGGATGATCCGATTATGCGGTGAAAACCCTAAATCTTCGTAGATCTCATTAGCTTTATCTTGATCAAGCGGGACCACCATATATTCGGACACCTTGTACGAATCATGGGTGGATCGGCTCTTTGAGCCGATTCACGGGATAACCTCGAGAGCCGATCGAGGCTCGTATTTAATGTTTACGTGTATGCCATGCAGGAAACTAAGCGAGGCATCATCCAACACCTTCCCGACCAGGTATAGGTCGGGTGGCACGCCCTTGCGATAGCATCGGACGTGTGACCAGGAGGCTTTGCGGGCCGTCGCTCTGAGGGACTGGGGCCAGCCGTAGCCCTATTTGTTCCCGGCTCTACTGTGTTGCCAGTCGCTGCCCGCCGGTGGGTTTCTGACGCCAACACATTCTGGCACGCCCGGTGGGACCATCTTCGACATCCGCCGCATCGCCATCTACATCCGAGATGGCGGAGAGCACTCCGGTCAAGTACGAGGATCTGAATGACGAGCTCAAGAAGAAGCATGACGAGATCAAGGCAGTCCTCGAAGCCGAACTCATCGGCTCTTTCCACAGAACCCGCTCCCATGGCGTCAGGTGGAAGGGATTCTCACCGAAGGCGCACTCGATGGAGTGGACCTTTCCACCCCGTCCGAAGAACGTACCAGGTCGCTGCGTCGGGAGATCGGCTTCATGGTGGCTCATTCGCCGCACCGCCACTCGAGAGCCCGGTGAACACTTTGGAGCGTGTCGCTCGCGCGTGATCCAGGAAGTCATGAGCCATCGCATACCCTCTGCCAAGACCAGCTCGCGGGACCTGTCAAGGAGAGGTGCCACTCCAGTCCCGTCCACCGTTGCCATGCGCATCAGCAGCACCGGAAATGCCGAGTTCACCGGCATACGCCGTTAATGTGGTAGAGTGTACTTACCATGGAAGATGCCAGCCAGAGTTCTCGTGCAATATCAACATGGTAGGACCTGGACACCGCTCTGGTAAGGACGGAGATGAGGGCAGTTGCTCTCATAGCAAAGACACAGAGGAAGCCGCTCCACGCGATCGGCTCCGCCAAGACGGCAAGCGCTACGTCACGGAGGGAGAAGTGAAAAACATAAGATATCGGCGACCTCTCTCCGATCACCTCCTCAACAAGTATGTGAGCCGGTATGACCAACGCCGGCGATACAACGACGATGATGATGAAGATCGTCCGGCTAGGGACGACGGTAGACGTCGTCGGCATGATCACGACGAGGAGCGATACGAGCGCCACGCCAAAGAAAAGTCGAGGGAGCAAGACGACGTGGATAGGCACTGGGACTGCCCCTTCTTCAGACACTCCTGGGATTCAGGAATGAGCCGATTGCCAACAATCGGCAATAGCCCAGAATGTAAACAAAGGAAGAAGGATGCAGCTAACGTGTCCGTGTTCAAGCGTCTAGGGCCTCTCCCGCCTCGGACCAAGCATGCTGAGTCCGCTCGGGTGGAAGATCTCGAGGAACTGGAGGACGATGATGAAGAAGATAAGTATCATCGGCCAAGGTGGTGCCCCGATGGGCTCGGCCATTCCCGAAGCGAAGGGTTCGGCGTCCGCGTGGGTTGGAGGAAGCTGAAAGATTATACCCGCACACGTTGAGGAAGGCACGGCCTGATCTGGCCGCCAAAATTCAGCGAACCCTGGACGAAGAAGGTCGGCTACAAAGAAAAGAGTGGCGCCCCAAGCAAAGGAAAGCCGATGATGAGACATCGGCTGGCACAAACATGGTCTTCATCCTTCCAACGGAGTTTAGCGCTCAAGGATTATACGAAGCACCTGTGGCACAATTGGACTGCGGCCCACGGCCGGTCATCTTTGAGAAGCCGCGAGAAAGAAGTTACAGGCATCTGAAGGCCACCGTACTTGCGAGGTTACATCAATGGGCAGCTTGTCAACAAGATGTTGGTGGACACCGGAGCGGCGAGTTAACATTATGCCATACTCCATGCTACGTCGGTTGGGACGCTCCAGCTCGGATCCGATCAAGACCAATGTAACAACGAGCGATTTCAACGGCCAAGCATCCGACGCACAAGGTGTTCCGAATGTGGATCCGACCGTAGGAAGGAAAACTGTCCCTACGACGTTCTTTATTGTCGACGGCAAGAGTACCTATGCTTGTCCTACTAGGGAGAGATTGGATCCACGCCAAGCTGTTGCATTCCGTCCACGATGCACCAATGCCTAATACGGTGGGATGGAGATGAAGTAGAAGTCGTCCACGCAGATGATTCGATCGAGATTTCAACGAGCTGGCATGGACGTTTGGGAGACATCGGGCCAAGAGCCACTCTCAGGCATCAATTTGGACGACTGCGAGCGCATCGACGTGACAAAGAACGGGGTTAGGCTGGTTTTATCCACCGGCCTGACCGTGTAACAAAGAAAACGTCGATGGACGAACGTGGCGAGGCTGATCCTTGTGATCGGCCCCAAAAAGTTTATGGAGGAACATTACAAAACCTTCATCGAACAAGCAACGTGGAGGCCGATTCCAGCAATCGGCCAAAATTATCCTCACCTTCCATTCTGCTTGGGTTCAACATTTGATCCAACAGGGAATACCTAAAGAGCCGATACCATCAATTCTCTTGACAGATTCGGCTCGGGGGGCACCTAAGCGGATAAGATACAAAGCCATGAAGTATGTCCTCATAGGAGACGATATGTTCTACAGGACGTTGGAAGGGTTACTACTCAAGTGCCTGGGACCAACTGAGTCTAATCGGCTCTTACATGAGGTGCACGAAGGCGCCTGTGGAACTCATCGGTCGGCTCACAAGATGAAGTGGCTAGTCGGGCGCTCGGGGTTTTATTGGCCCACCATGCTTGAAGACTCGCTTCAATTACTATAAGGGGTGCCAAGCATGCCGGATGTTTGGGAAGATTCGGATGGTACCGGCATCGGCGATGAACCCTATCATCAAGCCTTGGCCGTTCCGAGGGTGGGGCATGGACATGATCGGCAAAATCCATCCGGCGTCGAGTAAGAAACATGAATGGATTTTGGCCATCACAGATTACTTCACCAAGTGGGTGGAAGCCGTCCCTATGAAGAAGGTGAAATCGGAAGATGTGATCAAGTTTGTGAAAGAACACGTGATTCATAGGTTCGGGATTCCCCAAACTATCACGACCGATGGAGGTTCGGTCTTTGTTTCTAAAGAATTCGGGAAATTCTGCGATGACATGGGGATTAAACCGATCCGATCATCTCCGTACTATGCTCGAGGCTAATGGGCAAGCTGAAGCGTCCAATCGGAGCTTAATCAAGCTGATCAAGAGAAAGATTGACGAGAACCCTAGGGATTGGCATGAGAAATTATCGAAGCATTATGGGCCTACCGCATGTCGTGCCATGGAGCTATAAAGACTTCGCCGTACCGGCTTGTCTATGGACGGAAGCCGTATTACCTTGGGAAATTACGGCTGGATCAAGACGTGTCACGTTTCAGAATGATCTGACAGCGGAAGAATATGCAGCTTTCATGAGTGACACTATTGAGGACGCAACAGAACTTAGGCTTTGGTCATTGGAGAAGATTAAGGAGAACAAAGCCAGGGTAGCTCGTGCCTACAATAAGAAGGTTAGACCAAAGGAGTTTCAAGTTGGTGATTTAGTATGGGAAGCTGTGTTGCCGTTAGGAACCAGGGACAAAGCATATGGCAAGTGGTCTCCTAATTGGCACGGTCCGTACAAAGTCGTCCAGGCCTTGAAGGGTTATGCATACATGATGGAAGAGTTGGACGGACAGAAGTTCCCAGTAGCCGTCAATGGTCAACACCTCAAGAAGTATTTCCCAAGCATGTGGGATGATGGGCAGTAAGGTATGGAGGCCGATTTTAAATCGGCCAGTAAAAAAAAAGAAAATCACAGCCGATGCGCAGGCATCGACTTGAGAAAACATACGGACATAACAGTATGAAAATACAGCCGATGCACAGGCATCGACTTCAGAATAACAAAGCAGATACGCTGATATCGACTCTAGAGGAATAAGCTCAAATTAGCGAGTTGACGGAATCGGTTCAGACCAGAGGTCATAATGTGAGATTGATGAGGAGCTCAAGCTGATGGTTTGGACGAGGATTAGGCCTAGTAAGACCTGTTGGACCGTGTGGGTAAGCAACAGCTTGGCCCCAGATCGCAATGCGAGCCGATGTCCTGCTATCGGCTCTTTATACGGCGACTCCATTCGACGATCGGCAAAATCAACAAGGAGGCGAAATTAATTGAGGAATATTTTCTTCATTAATAGAGGGATTTCTTACAAAGAAAGAGCCGATTGCTCAGGGAAGAAGAGGGCAAAAGCCAACTACTACTACTGATCCCTAATCTAGGGGCTATTGCTGCCCTCGTCGTCGCGGCCTTCGGCACAACTGCTGATAGGTTCTTCATCGGAGTTTCCGTAGCCTTCTACGGGAGCCTCATCTTCCTCATCATCGTCATCGCTGTCATCGTCCCACCAGGTGCGGAGGCGCTTTGCTGGTGGGTAACCTTCAAGGGAGTCATCGTCGTCCTCTTCCGCTTCTTCCTCGGAGGAGGTGAAATCGTCCCAGGAGAAGCGGTCGTCCTCGCTCTCCGCCTCCTCTTCCCCTTCGACGAGGAATTGGAGGTCGCCCTCCCCATCGGTCGGGGATTTGTCATCCTCGGACCGGATGGAGGAATCATGTTCCTCTTTGTCCCACGACGTCGGGGCGAGAATGTCGTGCGCCGCCAACGAGCCCCACTCCGGCGTCGGCTCGCGAGAGGAGGAAGAGTCGGAGAAGACCGATGAGGTGGAGGAGGAAGAAGAGGAAGACATGGCTATGGGAGATTGGGGGTTTTTGGGTGCCGATGGCCGAGAACGAGCAAAGAGATGAAGTGGTAAGCGCTCGGGGCGTTTAAATAAAGGGGCTATAGTAGAGATTCAATGCCACGGCGGTTTCCGAGGAGGCGGTGCCTAAAAGCGGCGGTCAAATCACGCGGAATAGTTGAGAAGACGGGGCGTCGTGACGAGAAATGCTGCGACGGTTACGCTCTGCCATGACATGACCCGACGAAGAAAAACGAGTGATTTTGGAATTATCAATTCCAAAACCGAGGGAGCATGTGTTATCACCGGAATTTGACCAGGTTAAAGGTGGGCCGTGATCAAGATGGGCTTGAAGAATATATATAGAAGAAATACGTGAATCGGCCTTACATGCAAAGTTTGGGCTAGTTTGCCCTTGTATCTGTAACATATTAGGTTATGTGTCGATTAGGAGTTAGAATTTTACCCGTGCACGGTTAGGTGCACGCTTGAGTTAGAAAGTCCCCTGGACTATAAATATGTATCTAGGGTTTATGAAATAAACAACAACCAACGTTCAACACAAACAAATCTCGGCGCATCGCCAACTCCTTCGTCTCGAGGGTTTCTCCGGTAAGCACCTGTGACGCCCCCAAACCGGTATCCTGAGGATTCCAGCGATCCCGCCGAAATCCGCACGATATCGATTCAGAGACGCCCTCCGACACGACGTGCGCGACGAATCACACACGTGATGCCAGAGGAATTAACACGAGCGGTAACATTACAACGAGGATTACAATAGAGCCCACAACAAACATATATTACAACAACGACTCCAACGAGTCAAGATACAAATATACAATACAAAGATCCAAATCATACATAAGATCGAATACGTCCGAGTACGGACAAGATACAAATTGGACTAAGAGTCTCGAAGATAACCAATGGCGTCCATAACCACTGCCGAGGCCAAGCGGAAGGGTAACCTTGCTAACGTCATCATCTCGTACTGTCAAAGTCGGGCCATCGGTTGCAGACAAAAGGAAGGAAGCAAAAGAGAAAGGGAAAAGGCGAGAGTAAGTACCAAGGAACGAACTCAGGCACGTACTTAGCGAGACTAGAAATGGCTATGCTCGCCGAGCGAGTATATATATATATCGCACAGGGCTATATGGTAGGTTTAGCGGCGACAAAACTATATCCAATAGAGACACGCTACAACATCCGTCTAATCGAGAGAAGATAAGAGAGCGCACAAGGTAACAGATAATTACTACACAAACATAACTTGACCAAATACACATATCCCCTTCAACAATTGCAAAGAGGCAATGTAAAAGGCACTCAACGGTGGACAAGTTTTATTAGGTATCGGTTGTAGTAATGCTATATTACTACGCAAGTTATTAGCAGATTATTAGCAATAAGATAACGGTGTAAGTTGTTCTATGATCAAGCTATACAATTCCAAGTCGTCCATAGCCGCGGACACGGCTTATCGATAAGATGTACACCCTGCAGGGGTTGCCCAAATGTAACCATACGCATGCTCGACCCACTTACGACGGGTGGATGTCTCACAACAAGACCGTTCCCGGTTCAACATGAAAGTCTAGGGGGCCACCCGACTAAGCTACCGTAACGAAGTCCGGCCGTACTCCGAGCGGACTCGGGGTTTGCGACGGCGGCTAGGCGTGCGAACCACACGCTTTCGCTAAACGTCCGCGGGGTACGAGTGCTGAGTAAACACCCGAAGGCAACGATAATAAACACCCGAAGGCAACGGTAATAAAGCATGGCATACATGGCATAGGCAAATAAAACCAAGGTTGTGGCCCCTTTTCAGCTGACTTGAGAAAAGGTAATGGGTGAGGGGGTCCCAATAATCGTCCCCACGCATGGGTAGAGCGCTCAATCTCGGAACGGATAACAAGAACTCGGATCCTAGGGGACATTAGCGAGTCAAAGTTCGATGCTTTCGCAAAGGGGCTCACGAGATGCCTCTGCTTACAATTTTAGTTGTTAACAAATAAGTAAAACATGTGTATCTCCAACAAGCGATATAGCATGTGAAAACCTCCCAACAACCCGAGCATATCCCGATAACGAGATCGAGATAAACAACGGAACCTAAACACGCCTACGACTCGCAAGGCTCAAACATCAAGCACCGGCTATGGGTAAGGAATGATACATATAGGATTATTATGGTAAACAAGTGGAATAGGACACGTGACTCGATAAAGAAGCGCAACATAAGGATAGCAATGCGAGCGAGAGAGTAAAATAGGTGAAGAGAGAGGGCTCGCCTGTGAAAAGCTGCAGGAGAACTTGTCGGAGAACTCGTCGTATCTCACATCACCACTTCGTGATCCTATCCGGGAAGAAGCAAATCGCTACAACAATCAACGGATGCACATCTTACTACTACGGCAAAAGAATCGGCATGATCATGATATGATATGCATGGCATGGCAAACATGATGCGGCGATGCAACTTATCCAATTTAATCGGAATCGGAATCGGAATCCGGACAAACAATTATTAGGTTCAAGTTATTTTTCTACCCCACATATTAAATGTTGGTTAGCATGGCATGGACATGGCAGGGGTGAGCTACGGAAAAATTAAATGGAACCGGGACAATATAGCACTCCCGCATAATTCCATATTTAATTATTTAGTGAATCGCTATTTAACCCCGAACAACCACATATGCGGTGCAACATGTATGAATGATGTTGATGCACATGATAAGAGATGCAACAAGATATAGATAGCACATTTATAAAATAGGTTGGTTAGGGTCGAGGTCTCACGGTATCGGAACAAAGGGGTTCGCCAGATTCGGGTTCGGAGAGGAAGAACATGAAGCGAAGTCTCGGACTTTAAATCCGTGAAGGAGAACTTGGATTGTCGGTGGCGAACTTGGTTTTGTACGTCTTCAGGAGATCTTGATGAAACTCTTCTAGTTGACATGGTGTTCAGACAATACATTGCGAGCTGCGTCTCCGCAAGTCGAACACAGGGTCACACACGACCTAGGCCGTCAGTGGGCAGCACTGTCACAAGACATTTACACGATAAGCAGATGCAGCGAGCAAACGAATTGGAATAGCAGCGCTGAGGCACGACCGTGCAGGCAGTTGCTGGTGCGCAGTGGCAAGGACGCACTCAGCGCAGGGCGAACAAGGATGCCCAACCAAGGGCGAAAAGAAACAGTACTGCAGCGGGGCGCGCTGGCGGAGCTGAGGCGCCGGGCGCGGCTGTGAGCACGAAGACGCCGGCGGTCGACGGGGAACTCGAGGTGGCGGTCGTAGTACTTGGCGTCGAGGACGTCCATGACAGGGAGGAGGGCGCACGCGGTTGGAACAGCCAAGCTCGCAGAGAGGCGGCGGTCACGGCCGGCACGGGAAGAAAACGGCGCCGCGGCGGTTGGAGAACCTACAGGAGGAGCTTTGCCGGCGGGACCCAGAGGCGGTCTGGCTCGCGGCGGCGCGCTGCTGCAGGCTACCGAGGCGGTCGCTGACGGGGGCCGAGGAGGGGGACGCGTGCGCGGGCGGCGCCGGAGCCTGAGGAGGTGCAGGCGGGGAGCGACAGAGGAGGGAGGAGGGGCGGCGCTCGCGCAGGCTACAGATAGAGGGGACGGTGGCCGGCGCTGCGGAAGGAGGAGGCGACGGCGGTGCTTGGCGTCGGGTCGAAAATGGGCTCGGGCTCTGTGAGGATCCCGTGTGAGGGAGTGAGAGAGAAAAGGTGGAGGGACCCGATTGCGTTTAGAAAAAAAAAGAGGGTGGCGGCTGCAAGATTTCCAGGGAGGGGAGAGCTGGCCGGTTAGGGTTTGGAGGGAGACTCGGCTAGGCCTAGGTGGGCTGGGATGGTTGGCCTCCGGCTGGTCCAAGTGGGCATGGCCGGTTGGGAGGTCTGCCCCCTTTTTCTTTTTATTTATTAAAATAGTTTTCTGTTATTATTTCTTGTTTGTTTTAAACTATTTATAAATAGTTTTGATACTAGAAAATATAGATTTAGTTTTGGGATGAAAAGGAGAGAATAGTTTTGGAAGCAAATATAAAGTTTAATAAAATAATTTTGGGATCCAAAATATGCATGATGACATGATTATGCATAAAATAAAAACAACATGCAAAAATCTATTAGGGTCTTTCCCGGGGCCGTTACAGCACCATGCTGCCTAGATCGCATCTTGCGATCTAGGCAGCACAAGCCTACCCACGTTGTTCATGCGTTGCTCGTGCTGAAGCCTTTTTGATGGCGAGCAACGTAGTTATCTTAGATGTGTTAGGGTTAGCATTGTTCTTCGTATCATATGCTTGTCGTAGTGCAACCCTTATACATCTAGCCGCCCTTACACCTATCTTAGGTGTAGGGGCGGCACCCCGCTTGATCATAGTTTAGTAGATCCGATCCGTTACGGTTGCTCCTTGTTACGCAAGGATTAGTTTAACATCCGCAATAGTTAGGCCTTACAAAGGGTTGGAGGATCCAGCGGCGTGTAGGGTGGAGTTTGCTAGCCCTAGACGAGGATGTTCCGGGGATCAACCTCGTGTTGGTTTTTAGGCCCTATCTAGGATCGGCTTACGGTCACCGTGCGCGAGCGCGAGGCCCAATCGTGAGTAGGATGATCCGATTATGCGGTGAAAACCCTAAATCGTCGTAGATCTCATTAGCTTTATCTTGATCAAGCGGGACCACCATATATTCGGACACCTTGTACGAATCATGGGTGGATCGGCTCTTTGAGCCGATTCACGAGATAACCCGAGAGCCGATCGAGGCTCGTATTTAATGTTTACGTGTATGCCATGCGAGAAACTAAGCGAGGCATCATCCAACACCTTCCCGACCGGTATAGGTCAGGTGGCACGCCCTTGCGATAGCATCGGACGTGTGACCAGGAGGCTTTGCGGGCCGTCGCTCTGAGGGACTGGGGCCAGCCGTAGCCCTAGTTGTTCCCGGCTCTACTGTGTTGCCAGTCGCTGCCCGCCGGTGGGTTTCTGACGCCAACAATGAGATCTGATCGTATTATATTTGTGAGATGTGTTGATAGATGCATATTATGTACCCCGTTCTAAAGTATATTATCTGATCCAACATCTATGCAAGAGCGTGTGTGGGGTGATGTGTATGTTAGATGGAGTAGCAAGGTTTTAGTAATTGGATAGTGACAATATGTTCAAGAGCTATTATGACTTTTCCTTTCTTTTTCTACCTCACTAGGGATAAAGTGAATGCATGTGCTATGTTCATCATGTGACAACAATGATGATCTTGTTTATTCAAGGTAGCATATTTGATATTCAAACTTCATGTCAAAGTACTTATTGTTATGCTTTGTAAATTCTTAATACAAGATTGATGAAGTTTTATTCTTGTGGAGCATAAGAGATGTGTGTTGCATCATCTCTATGTTAGGACGTGATGCCCATATTAATTCTGAACTTATAAATAATATGATTTGTACCTTCATATCTCATTGATGAATTGCTTTTTGTCCACCACAACTTTATGAGAGAATAGTCAAGTGAACCCATGAACCCCGATCCACTTTTATCATAAGAAACACCTTTATCTTGCATTTACATTGTTTTCTATTAGCTTCACTATTTTATACCGAAAATACAAAAATATTTATTTTTAATTCGCATCCAAAATACCAAAACAATCAATATGTTTACAATTTTTGGCGTTGCTAGTAGCCGTTATCAAGAGTATTTTCTGGCGCTGTTGCCAGGGAAATGAGAAGAGTTACATCACAAGTGGTTGTTGTGCAAGAAGGTCTAAGCACTGCAAGAGATTTTCTGGCGCCGTCTCTCACCCAAGCTTGGGGAGTTAACATCATTATGAGCTATCCTATCTCTTTTAGATTTTGCATCATATTTTATTTGTCTTGTTTTTAGTTTTGTTTGCTTGTTTTTAGTTTTTTCTTGTTAGTTCTCTTTCTTAAAAAAATGAACACATAAAAATTAGTAACAACCATCTTTTGAAAATCATGGGGGAAAGAAATACTAAATTGTGTGATTACACAAACACTCCCAATGATCATTTTATTGCTAATCCTATTACTACACCTGAGATAACTACTGAAAGCTTTCAAGTAAGTCCTGGGTTATTAAATCTTATAACTAGGGAACAATTTAGCGGTAGTTCTGAGAAATTTGTGGTATGCAAAAATTTAAAAATGTGGAGAACAATATTGTTAAGCTTAAATTATTCCTATTTTCTCTTAGAGGAAAAGCCAAAGAATTGTTATTATCTCTACCTACTGCTAGTATTAATTCTTGGGATGATCTTAAAGAGGCCTTTATTAAAAAGTATTATCCACTTGTTAAAATCCTACAAAATAGAAATAGCATATTGTCTTTTAGACAAAATGATAATGAACATGTAGCAACAACGTGGAAAGAATTAAAAACATGCTTAGAACTTGCCCATCACATGGAGTTAATGAATGGACTATCCTACACACTTTCTATAATGGGTTAAACATAATGTCTAGAAGCTTGATAGATTCTGCTGCGGGAGGTGCTTTTATGGGAAAAACTGTACATGAAGCTAAAGCCATATTAGAAAGCATGTTGCATAATCATAGTCAATGGCATGCTGAAAGTGCATCTAATCCCACAAAGAAAGTGCATTCTATTGAACAGCAAAATTTTATCTAATAAAATTGATGCCATCCTTGCTTACATAGCTAAACAAAATACTGATAATGTCCCTTTACAAGATTTAGTTGGCAACAACAATCAAAATGTGGATGTTAATTTTATAAGGAACTTTGGCAACAATAGGTATGGGAATAATAATTACAACAATAGCTATGACCACCCCCTTATACACCCAACAAATATGCTAGTGGTAACAACTCTAATGAATTTGAAAATACCATTAGATCTTTTATTGCTTCACAAAAAGAGTTGAATAAAGAATTCATAGCAAAATTTGAAAGACAAGGTGCTTTGATTGATAAAGTTAAATTGTTAACACAAGAATTCATCTCCTTCAAAAATATCTTGCAACAAAAGAGCCATGAAGAAATAATTAAATATGTGCAAGAAGTGATAGATAAATCTTGGGAAACTTTGAATGCTATGGATGAAAAAGGAACTCTGATGCTTACCAATGATAAAAAAATTGAATAAGTTAAAAATCGTAGTGAAGTTAGGGAACCACTCTTGTATCTTGATAAATGTAGCTTGAATGAATTGATTGCTATACTAGAAATTTTTGCTACAGATCTCACTATCAATGTTAATCAAGCTGGATTTTGTTCTTATATTGCCAACTATGTTATTAAAGAAAATATTCAGAGGTATAATAATGAGGCCATGATATCACCTAACCTTGGGGATGTGTGGATTCCCAACATTTTAATATCTATTCACAAAGAAACACACCATGCTATTCTATTCTTGATCTAGGATCTAGTGTTTCTGTTATCTCTAAAGAGCTATATGATTTACTTAACCTTAAAAATATGGAAAATGCTCTATTGCTTTATTACTTGCTGATGATTCAACCAAAAAAGGTATTAGGCAAAGTAAAAGATGTTATTGTTGAATTACATATGACATATGTACCGGCTCATTTCATTGTTATGGACATAGGAAGAAATTCCTCTAGTCATATTATCCTTGGAAGACCTTTTCTGAGAACAACAAGGGCAACCCGAGATGTTTTTATTTGTGCCTTTTTATTTTGCATGAGTTCTGATGCATGTAAAATACACACATGAACTTTTTTCCTTTATCATATTGAATTCCCACATATTTGCAACATATATGATGATAATACCATGTTTTACATTGATTTATGGGGATTTACCAATGATCCCTTTTATTTGATTTATAACCCTGCAGAACAGGAAAACTCTGTTTCGCGTATTTTTTCACTTTTACAGACCTATACGGAGTCAAATTGACCTGGGATTTTTGGAGCATCATTTACTGGAAGGAACTTAATGGACTTTTGGAACACACCTGGAGAGTGCCACAGAAAGACAAAAACACCAAAACGGAGGCTGCTGTAGAGAAGATTTGAGGGGGAAACTCTGCCGGGATCACCGCCGGAAGGATCTCCACCTTGTCCAACATCTTCATCACCATCATCATGACCAAGGGAGTAGTCCACGTCTGGACTACGTGTTTGTGGCAGTGGCTTGATCTATTTCTCTAATGTTCTTCATAGTACTGAGTGCCATATGAGTTGCCTATCATGATTATGGTCATATTTGTAATACCTATGTGGTGGATCCTAATACGTATGTGGCGGATCATTTTTCTATGATATTGTTATATGAGATCTGATCGTATTATATTTGTGAGATGTATTGATAAATGCATATTATGTACCTCGTTCTTAAGTTTATGTTTCGATCCAACATATATGCAAGAACGTGTGTGGGGTGATGTGTTTGTTAGATGGAGTAGCAAGGTTTTAGTAATTGGATAGTGATAATATGTTCAAGAGCTATTATGGATTTGCCTTTCTTTTGCTACCTCACTAGGGATAAAGTGAATGCATGTGCTATGTTCATCATGTGACAAAGAATGATGATCTTGTTTGTTCAAGATAGCATATTTGATATTCAAACTTCATGTCAAAGTACTTGTTGCTATGCTCTGTTAATTCTTAATACAAGATTGATGAAGTTTCATTCTTGTGGAGCATAAGAAGGGTGTGTTGCATCATCTCTATATTAGAATGTGATGTCCATATTAATTATGATCTTACATATAATATGATTTGTACCTTCATATCTCATTGATGAATTGCTTTTTGTCCATCACAAGTTTATGAGAGAATAGTTAAGTGAACCCATGAACCCCGGTCCATTATTTGTCACAAGAAACACATTTATCTTGCATTTACATTGTTTTCTATTAGTTGCACTATTTTGTTCCGAAAATATAAAAATATTTACTTTTCTTATTTGCATTCAAAATACCAAAAAAATCAATCTCTTTACAGTTTTTTACTTTGTTATTTTATCTAGTTTAGTTTACTACTTGTTTTTATTACTAGTTGTGCTATTTACTTACGCGAAACCTTGTGCTTGACAACCACACGGTGGAGTTGGGGACATAAGGCATTTACTTACTTGCAGGATTGCTTGAGGAAGATAGAAGAGAAATACTTTTCCATCCAGTTCCCCGAGAGTTCGATAAAAACCCTCGAGTCACCCTTGTGAGGAAGGTACTTCCTTGATATTACACTCTGCACTTGGATCCCAACGTATCAAGATCTTTTTGGCATTACTAGTAGCCGTCATCAAGTTCCAAGCATCTTTTGTTTCGTAGATTCTATGGTTTATGTGTTTAACATCCTACACGTTGAATGTCTCATGCACCTTCATCATGAGTACACACACTACATGCAAATTTAGTTAGGATCACTTAATTAAGCTTGTCATTGTAAACATATAATTTCCTCAAGAGCGTAAACTGAGGTACCTCTTGCCCCTTGGTAGGAAAAGCCATTTTTTTTGGCAGGTCATATCCATACTTCAGAAGACAAGACAACCGACCGATGAATCATCTCAGCACTTTTTTTATTTACTATAGGCATAACTTTTTATAAAAAGGCTTCACAGAATGTTGATGCTGATGTTGTAAACTTCCATAATGATGCATACAACACCGTGGGTTTCCCAATGAAGTAATCAACCCTAGCCAGCGACGTGCACGATGTATATATAGAAGGATATAACGATTCGTACCATGGGGGTCTCGCTTCGCCCATCATAAGTTTTCCACATTTATGAATTTGGATCACAACAGAACTCAAAACTGAAGAGGTTTGTAATTTGGACAAATGCTTCTCAAGATATTTTGTTTTGAAATTTCAGTTTAAAAATAAAGGGAATGCTCCATCGCACCCATCCCGTGTCCCCCCTCTCTCGTCCGAACCCCACTTTTTTGGTTGCAACACTTAGCATGAACACGATACTTGTCATGAGGAGAGATTTTGATACTATTATATACATATTCGAAAAATATTAATCATATAAATTATTATTCTAATAATCTTGATCTACTCGTACTAAATCTTGGTCAAACAAAAATGTTAAAATGTGTGTGTGCCTTACAAATTAATGGGAATTTCGAGTACGGAGTTGGGCCATCGTTAAATATGATAGGTCAGATCTTGTGTGGCACTGTGCAATTTGATGATGAAGTTATAAATGCTCAAAATTTGAAACCTTCATAGTTGCTATTTATGATGGCCATCTTTTAATGGAAGGAATTTCAGAGTAAATTCAAGGTTTTTGTCATAAAACATCTTAGCGTCACAAAAATATGCCATCATAACATGCCAAATCTGACGTGAGATTCAGGATCCCCCATCACCCCCATCACAACTCCTGTTACCCGACCGACCACCAAAAACAAGGGGAACCGACAAAAAGGATGTTGGAAAATCTCTTTCCCCTCCTGTGCGATGACGTCTAGGGTTCCCTTCTCGGATATCATGACATAGGTCCCTAGCCTCACCACATCACTAGCATCGGCTCATTAATAAGCTCTCTCGTCGGGACCCCACTCGTAGGGTAATATCAACCCACAGAAAGTTGGAGTTATTGCTATCATAGATATGACCTTCCATAGCATCGTAGCAAAATAACAAAAATGTAAGGTTGTCAACGCATTTTATTCATACTATTAAAAAGGACATGCATGTAATTTTGCATAAGTTGCATATATTCATGTTGTTGTAATCTCCATTGCGGATGGACAAACATTATTATTTGTGGATCTATATTCAATGTCGGATCTTGACATGCTATTAGTGCGGGCATTTATATTTGCGGAGTATGACCCGACACTCAAGTTATAGCCAAAACACAATTAGCTTGCAAAAGAAAACTGGAACTAGGTCAATGTAGAGTTACCACTTTTGCACAATTCTCCCGTCCTCTCGATAAAATTAGGTCAAATCGAAAGCCATCATCCTTCCCGTGAGGGTGACACTTAACAAAAAGATTTTTAGCAGTCTTCCAATGATAGCTCTGCTCCCAACTTTGTCAGAACCATGTTCGAGAAAAAATAATCTGATTTTTCTTGAACTTGCAAGAGAAATAATAATCTTAAAAGGGTTTGTCACAAATTACAACCATGTTTATTTCATGAATTTACTAAGTCTTTGGGGCCTCATGTAAGAATCCACATTGCTAAACCACAACCGAGGGTTTTTTCTGAATTTCTCCTAACTTTGGGGGTCTCACGTAAAATTCCACCTGGCTAAACCACAACCAGGGGAAACCGGGACCGCCGTTGTTTCTCAATCCTTTCCGGATCTTCTGCGCACACCCGGCTAGAAACTGGACTAGAGATACAAAGCTACACTAAGCAAATAATCCACGAGTGGTTTTCGTAAAATATGATATGTCGGATCTTGTGTGGCATTGTGCAATTTGATGATGAAGTTATAAATGCTCAAAATTTTGAAACCTTCATAGTTGCTATTTTTGATGGCCATCTTTTAATGGAAGGAATTTCAAAATAAATTTAAGGTTTTTGTCATAAAACATCTTAGCGTCACGAAAATATGCCATCATAACATGCCAAATCTGACGTGAGATTCAGGGTCCCCCACCACCCCCCATAACAACTCCTGGTACCCCGATCGACCACCAAAAACAAGGGGAACCGACAAAAAGGACGTTGGAAAATCTCTCCCCTCCTGCGCGATGACTGCTAGGGTTCCCTTCTCGGATAACATGACGTATGTCCCTAGCCTCACGACATCGTTGGGATCGGCTCATTAATAAGCTCTCTCGTCGGGACACCACTCGTAGGGTAATGTCAACCCACAGAAAGTTGGAGTTATTGCTAGCATAGATATGACCTTCCATATCATCGTAGCAAAATAACAAAAATGTAAGGTTGTCAACGCATTTTATTCATACTATTAAAAGGACATGCATGTAATTTTGCATAAGTTGCATATATTCCTGATATTGTAATCTCCATTTTGGATGGACAAACATTATTATTCGTGGATCTATATTCAACGCCGGAGCTCGACATACTATTATTGCGAGCATTTCTATTTGCGGAGTATGATCCGACACTCAAATTACAGCCAAAACACAATTAGCTTGCAAATGAAAACTGGAGCATGTAGAGTTGCAACTTTTGCACAACTCTTCCCTCCTCTCGATAAAATTAGGTGAAAATCAAAAGCCATCATCCTTTCCGTGAGGGTGACATTTAACAAAAAGATTTTTAGCGGTCTTTCAACGATAGATCCGCTCCCAACTTTGTAAGAACTATATTCAAGAAAAAAAATCTGATATTATCTTGAACTTGCAAGAGAAATAATAATCTTTAAAGGGTTTGTCACAAATTAGAGCCATGGTTATTTCATGAAATTACTAAGTCTTGGGGCCTCATGTAAGAATCCACATGGCTAAACCACATCCCAGGGTATTTCCGGAATTTCTTTTAACTTTGGGGGTCTCACGTAAATATCCACCGGGCTATACCACAGCCAGGGGAAACCGGGGCCGCAGCTGTTTCTCCATCCTTTCCGGATCTTCTGCGCACACCCGGCTAGAAACTGGACCACGGAGACAAAGCTACAGTGCGCAAAGAATCCAGGGGTGGTTTTCGGCGTATCTGTGGGCTCCCCACAAAACCGACAACCGGCCGCGCCGAGGCTCCAACGCTGAAACCAGCGGCCGCGCCCACGCCGCCCACTGTCCAGTCTCCAGTCTCAACGGTCAGCCCCTCGCCCCTTTTATACGCTGCCTGTTTTCCACGGTCAGGTCAGCGCTCAAACACAATAGTCGTGAGCAACAAGACGACCAGCGGTTCAACTTTGCACTTGCAGATGGAGAGAGGCGACGGAGGAGCGGGGATGGGGCAGCGAGGGGTGATGCCGTCGTCTGCGGCCGCGGCAATGCTGGGTATGGAGATGCACCTCTCCCACCAGCCGCAGCAGCAGCCGCAGCCGCAGATGCACGCCAATTCCGCCTTCCAGCAGCCGGAGCACCACCACGTCGCCGGCGCCGGCTTCCAGCACCATCAGCCCGTGCCGGTCAGGCAGCACGCACCGCCGTCCTACTCGTCCTCGCCATCGCCATACGCGGCGCCTTCATCGAGGGCCGTCATGGCGGGAGGGCACAACGAGGACGAGATGGGCAACGGCAACGGTGCTGGCGCGGCGCAGCAGCAGCAGCAGGCTGCGACGGGGGCTTGCCCGTGGTCGCGGATGAAGTGGACCGGTGCCATGGTGCGGCTGCTGATCACGGTGGTGTACAACGCCGGCGACGACGGGGAGGGTGTTTCTGCAGGAGGTAGGACGGCGGCGTCGCATGGGAAGGCGGGCGCATCGGCGGCGGCGCACGGCCATGGCGGCCACGGGCAGCAGGCGGCGGCGCAGCAGAAGAAGGGCAAGTGGAAGTCTGTGTCCCGGGCGATGACGGACAACGGCTTCGTGGTGTCGCCGCAGCAGTGCGAGGACAAGTTCAACGACCTCAACAAGCGCTACAAGCGCGTCATCGACCTGCTCGGCCGCGGCAAGGCGTGCAGGGTGGTCGAGAACCCCGCGCTGGTCGACGGCATGGACGAGCTCACGCCCAAGGCCAAGGAAGAGGCGCGCAAGCTGCTCAGCTCCAAGCACCTCTTCTTCCGCGAGATGTGCACCTACCACAACGCCGGGCCCGCCGCGGCAGCCTCGCACGGCAACGACGACGGCGCGGCCTGCTTCCACCACCCGAGGCCGGCGTCAATCGTGCCCTCCGCTGCTGCATCGTCTGCCGCTCGCCAGGTGGTCCACTCCTCCACGCGCGCGGAGGTGGACGACGACGACGACAGCGATGACGTCCGCAGCAGCAACGAGGTTGAAGAGGATGACGACGACGATTTGGACGACCGCGGCGGCCACATTGATGGCAGCAACCGCTTTCACCAACAACCCAGCAACGGGTACCACAAGCGCCGCCGTGATGAGAGCGCGGCGGGGGAAGACGAAGAAGAGGACGGGAACAGGCGCGCTCGTAGGAGGACGCGGGTGGCCGAGGATGGGGCGTCCGCCCTGCAGCAGCTGCAGATCGAGCTTGCCGCCGTGATGGCGGCTGGCAGCGACCAGCAGCAGGTGCGACACTGGATGCGACGGCGCGCGGTGGAGCTGGAAGAGCAGCAGGTCATGTACGAGTCCTGCGAGCACCAGCTGAAGCGGCAGCGCCTCAAGTGGGAGCGCTACCAAGCCAACAAGGAGCGGGACATGGAGCGGCAGCGCCTGCGGAACAGCCGCCTCCGCCTCGAGGGCCGGCGCATGATGATCATGCTCCGCCAGAAGGAGCTCGACTTGGACATGGCCGAGGCCAACTACTCCTCCTCCGTCGACCACCACACCAGCGCGCAGACCCCGCCACTCGCCGCCTTCCACCACCAGCTCGCCTCCAGCCCCTCTACCACCGGCCACCCCAACTAGGAACCAAACACCCATGTCCCCATGCAAACCTTTGCTTTACCTTTCCATTCCTAGCAAACCAGTACTATAGTAGCTGCTTTATCTTTCCATTCCTAGCAACCAGTCTTTCCATTCCTAGCAACCAGTACTATAGCTTGTCTCTCCTTTTAGTAATTTAGTAAGTACTAGTAATATGATGATCACAGTAGAATTATTCCAGTTCTAGGTCGAGCAGGTGCGTGTTTATGTCAGTCTGTGTGTGCCCGTGTAATGTCAGAAACTCATAGCAACATCATTTCACTTTTTTGGGTTTCCCTGACTCTAAAGAATTTGTTTAATCTCCATATTACTTTACTCTGCATATAATATTTAGTCTAAGTCAAATTTAATACGGAGTATGTTTTAACCAAATATATATGGTAATATACCAACAAATATGATATTGATATGATATGATATCAAATGCAGTAATATATAGGATGAAAGTACTGATTTAATATTATAGATCTTGATAGATTCTCTTATATAATTAGTCAAAGTTTGCAACATTTTACTTTAGTCAAATTTAATTTATATGCAGAATAATACGGAATAGAGTAGGGTCGCCTAGCTTTTCGTAGTGTAGCACGATCTTTGATTTTTGATCTCTTGTGTGCAGATGTTGCATGTCGTGAGTCGTGACACAACTGTTCGTGTAGTCTTTTGGTTCGCTACTCACTATTTTGCTCGAAAATCATGATACAACTGTGTTTTTTTTAACTCTGTGTGATCATTGTTCTCCTGGCATTCTCCGGCTGGAACCTCGAGATGAAACATCGCCGAGGCATCTCAGGGACCGAGGTTACGCTATGTGCCGCCATGCCGCTATATGAAAGAATTCTAAGTGTACGTCGGCAACATGATTTGGAGAATGTGAGTGGGCAAGCACTTAATAAATCAAAATAAATAGATATGATCGAGTTATTTTTTTCAAGGCAAAACTAGTGTTCACCTAATAAAAAGTAACCTTGGCCAGCGCTGATGCCAGAAACTGATAAAATCATGATACTATTGGAGAAAATAAATAAATATACTAACCACTCTCAACAAAATGCAAAATATTTGGTTATTGGTTATGATTTGATGGATCATTTTTATTAGTACTACGTCACAATCGCTAGATCTTGATAAATGCACCTAAACAAGGCACAACAGTTAAATCTAAATAATTTTACATCAACACACCACATACATTAGATCAACATAATCGTTATCAAAATAGATTGTATTCCTTACTCTTCATAGTTCGTTCATAACCCAATCACATAGGTTTACATGAATAAATCATTATCTGCTATAGATCACATAGGTTTACCTAAACAAATCATTATCCACTATATTCATATAACTGCATATAAGCAAATCACATCCGTTATATCTACATTTTTTCGAAAGGGGAACGGAGCCCCATCCTTTGCATCAATGTGATTGTTATATCTACATAATCATATAAAGATGTATCGGAGACGTGTTTAGATCTCGGTAACCGTATTTAATCATATCACATGCATCCATCATAGTATAGTTGTAGACAATACACCATAACAGATAGATCTACAACACGATAAATCTAAACTTTAAGATCATCATAGTCACATTTAGACACATTCGGTCATCATGTTGGTAGATCATCTATTTACTACTATTTATAAATATATTTAGAACTTAATAGCCATACGTAAACATAGCACATATGTTATATCTCCATAATTATGAATAAATCTACCACTTTTATTAGATCTTCATAGTTTACAGAATCAGATCAAACATGTTTCCGATGAGCGGCTTTTACACTCATTTTATGCTCTTTTAAACCGCATAATTATCAATACTTGATGGGATTATTTATCTAACCTGCCACTAATCATGAATAATTGCATATATGTGCAAATCTCCCATGTCATGGGTTTCCTTGCAGAAATTGACGTTTTGATTATGAAATCTTAGTAACATGTGAAGAACGGTGTGATGCAAAGTTTCCCAAGTCAAGGGGATACCGAAGGAAATCAAGAAGCGACATAACAAATGGTGTTACGGCCAGGCGTGGCTATATTGTGGCGCCATACCACACGCTGGTGGCTTCATCAAATCAAGACTTACACCTTTCGTGAAGTGGCCACCATCAGAATTGCATTACAAGACCTCTCAAACCCTCTCTCGTCCACTACCTATATAAAGGAGAGGGGGCAGCCACCGAGAGACACATCCATCCATTCCTCGGCGTGAAGCACTACCACCACCATCACCTCCATCTCCATAGCCATTCCCCTAATCTTTTCATATCCATACACTTATACTACTGATTTCTCCCCGGTTGGCTATTCATCTATTATCAATTACAATATCTATGATTGTTGAATTAATCACTATGTGGATATAGTCCTCTCGTGCTAAAGTCTAAGGCCTAGCCTCACATCACACGTGCACTTTTGATATGGGGTTGTTAGTTTAATTGGTTCATTATGTTGAATATATTTGTTATTTTACATAGACATTGATCCTAGGACATGTAAGGTACTCAAGATCCTAAAAGAATGATCAGGGTTGAGGCACAAGCAGAGCAAAGTGAAGCTATGCATGAAACTCGGTGAGAGTAAGAGGGTACAATAGCTGAACGCAATTCTCTATGGAACAATGATGATGTCACATAATGCTAATGTGTTGGTTTGTTTATCTTAATAATTAAGGCAATCCCGTGTCAAGAGAATAGGTGCTAAGCTTGGACAATCGCATCACATTGCTGCGGCAGTAGGATGTGGTGCCCCAAGGATGGATCACCCTCTTATATACATGTTTACATAAGTATCTATTATTACTAACAGAACACTTAATACTTTATCTTTTATATCCCATTATGCGTGTGCACAATTGAGGTGAAACCTACGCTTGGCTTGTTTCGATTTATTGTTAAACCCAAAAGATAAATTTTTGGCCAGTAAACATAAAACATTTTAGAATTTAGAGACTCCTTAGATACCACATTTCCAAATAGTTACCTACTCGTTAGATAAAACCTAGTCCTCTAGGGGGAAAACTAGTATACTACACCCGTAATCCGGATCAAACATATCAATTACTACCTCAAACACCTCTCGTAGACGGTTTCTAATGATGGTCTGGTGAAACCCTTCATTGGTGCCTCTTACGAGTGACGGGAAGCCTATCACTTGTGACCCAAACAAATGACCCAGTTTCCTCAAATACATCAACATGAAATTATAATAGTTATGCATGCCAATGGTGGTGTTCACATATGTGACAATGTGGCATGTTTTACCACATGAGCCGGCCAGAGGTAACATTCATCACTGGTAAAGCCCACATGAGTGATAGTCCTAGTAAATAAATCTTCACTTGTTCCAACCATATCATTCTACTTGATAAAATATCAACTTTTTAACCCTCACTCACTCTAGCATATGAAATCTAACACATTTCACCTCCCATTATATTTATCACATCCTAACGGTACCTCTCTTATCTCATGATCTATCCCGAACACATCACCTTCTAGTATTTCCCATCCCTACCAATTCCCATTCTTATCCTGATATGGATGCACTAGATCCGGGCGCTTTAGAAACAATCTTGCGACCTTGTTGCACTCAGTTTCATGGCCATGGAGTCACTCGCATGCTCCGATGATGTTGGCATCCGTCTCTAAAAGTGCATCAAGCACCATGTGTGGTTTCGGTAATTATTAACAATTTCTATGGACTAATGTTTCGTTATGTTAAATTTGAATTGTTTTTCCATAAGCAATGCTTGAAGACCATAGTTGGATTCAAGGTTACCAGCATAATAAAGTGAAAGAAGATGGAGTTCTTGTGTGAAACTCAAAGCTTGTCTCTTGCTCTAGATTATTACTTAAGTCATCGTGATTTGGCCAGGGATGTTATAGTTGCTAGTCCAACCAATATCTTCCCTGGGGCGCATCCATACCATTCCCCACCATAAAATATCATTTACTAAAAACACTCCTATTCATGTGCATGAGACATTTCCAAAAGGAAAAATGTTGTGGGGTTTATTTTGAATAGAGGTAACATTGTGGAGTGAAGGTATTTTATTCAGGAGCAAACTGATGGATTATGTCCGGCGAATGAGCAATGCCAGCCACTATCACATATTCATCTCTAGCAAAGGAGAAAAGATCGGGGGAATTGATCACAGAGCAAACCATTGTCATGCCAAGAATCCTTCCAAAATAGTACTGTGGCATCACTGCCAATAACACATTTAGTGATACTTCTGTAATCATGGATGAAACTAAAAGCATCTCGCCACCAAAAAGATCCCCTGCTCGACTGTGCATGAGGTGCACCTCTAGGGTATAAGGACTAAACAAGATTTACCCAAAGGATGTTTTCTTTGCAGTAGAACTTGTGAAGTCGCTTCAAGAGAAGAGCTTTATTTTTTGCAGTTCCAGGTTTAGTACTCCTAGCCCCCCACAATTTTTGGGCTAGCAAACCATAGCCCAAGCACCTAAGAATGAACCAGACCCGAGGCATCCTCCTTTGCCCACAGGCAGGGCCTTCTGGAGCGATCAACAATATGAATGATTGTTTTCTGAACCTTTAGGGAACAAAGGTAATGCAATGGCAAGGACGATAATACTGAGCATACAAGCTGTAATCTGCCACCATACTCAAGGAACCTCGCGCTAGCAGTAAGCCTTCTTTCAATCTGATCGGTTATAGGTGATAGGTCTTGAATTGATGGTTTTGTTGTGCCCAGAGGGAGGCCAAGGTAAGCAAACGGCAGGGTTCCCATTGCACAACCAAATGCATTTGCTAGATAGTGAAGGTAATTACTGTCAATGTTTATGGGCATCAAAAAATATTTTACTCCCTCCGGTTCATATTAATTGACTCTAATATGGATGTATCTAGACACATTTCAGTGATAGATACATCCATATTGAAGTCAATTAATATGAATCGGAGGGAGTACATAATTTACCCTAAGGCCCGTGTTAGCAACAAATGTTTGAAGTAAATATTTTAAAGCCAAAAGTGGATCATGGCATGCTTGGAGAATGAGGAAGGTATCATCCGCGTACTGAACAATGGGGAACCGCTTTCTTTTCCATCAAAGCATTTTCTTAAAGTGGTTCTCTATTGGCTTCCAATCTCCGTTACCCAATTTCCCATAATTGAATGGCATCTTCGAGTATTTGAAATGTAGAGTATCAACTTTGCAACCAAATAATTGCTTATACATCTTCTTTTATTGTTTCGCCCATCCAAAAACATAAAATATCCTATTTTTGGAAGTTAACTTTTCAACCAAATAATTATTCAAACATGCATAAAATAAGTTTCATGTTCACCCCTTTGTCTAAGTCATGTTCCATGAACAAAATCATATCATCCATATCGAAAAAATGGACACTCCACCTTCAACCAGATGAGGAATCTATCCACCAACATGGCCATATTCTTTTGCTCTCGCTATCAAAATGGCTAAAATAAGGACAACCCCTCCGGAACTTTCCTAATTTTGATGTAATGGCTAATATGATCATTGACCTTTATTGCAACACTACATGCCAGCACAAAATTGACTATCCATGGACACTATGTTTTCCCTAAACCTTCCATATGCCGTACTCGTTGCAAAAAATATTATTTTACTTTATCCCACATATTTTCAAAATAATTTTAGACAATACACAATCTGTTTTATTCTAAAAAGCCCCATGCATATGGCGTCCGACATAAAGTTCGATTGGATGGGCCGAATCAATTTATGTGCAACTCTTGCAATGATTCTTGGTCACTTTCATGAAAATCCTAAACCTTACATTAAGTTAAGATGACAAATAGGAAGATACCGCTAAATTTGAACCACATTTGTGTGCATGCGTGACAAGCACTTCTTTTTGCGTTAGTCGCGCAGGATTGAAGGCGGCGACCGTCTCGGTTGTCCTATTTGACACATTTAGCGTCGTGTACAACACTAAAGGAACTGCAAGATGGTTTGGAGCCCACCTCGCATGCATCATCAACGCATTAATCTTATCCGCCTCCGATCTCTTCGCCACCGCCGTCTATGTTGCCCGCCGTGGATTCCCTCGCCTCCACTGGTGGCCACAGTTACATGTTCCCGCACTGAACTACGCATGACCAATGGTATGCCTCAACATACCGCGCCGTAGATCCATGTTGGTTCGGATGTCTCGAAGATAGAAAAGTAGTAGCCTTGAAAATAAAGTTATAACTTGCAGAGGAGGCGGGATCTTCAGCCAAACGTGAGAAAAAAAGAAAGATGACATAGAGGGACCAATGAGGCCACGTATAGATTATATGTTGATGATACAAGAGATAACCTCAGCTATCGAAATCTACTCGACAAACATGGAGAAGTAGCAAGCATATGCCACCATTGCTCGTACCCTAAGATCCATTGTCGGAGAGCTCATGCACCTGACCCTAGCTAAGTTTATTCGTCACCGAGAACCAACTTGTGATTGGGTGGTTAGGAGGGCAGTGACACCCCAGACCATCAAAGTTCAAACCCTAGGTTTGACACTTTGGTGTCTCGTTAAAGACGGAATATTCTTCAGTGCGAGTCGATGTTCCCGTCGACGGTGAGGCGTCTGTGATGACTTCGTCAATCTCAAGACCCGTCGGATGAAATTTCTTGGACGCAGTCTTTCGGAGGCGCTTATAGGGGTAGGACGAGATGTATGTGGTGGCGTTCATAGAGGTGAATGTATAGAGGTGAATGTATGTACGTATATATATGAGCGTCTACATATGTTTTGCAAAATAAAAGCTTATTCGTCACCTTCACCGTAGGATGCCACGGCCAGCCATATCATCCCTGTTTCAGGTGAGATCTAAGCCTGGCATCGCCGGTGACACCGCGGCTGGCCACGGCTGGCTGCGGCGTGTCCACGTGAGGCAAGGTGGATGCGTCATCTTCTACTCCTCCGATGTCTCGGTCGTTGTCCGCTAGCAAACGGTCATAGGCCTAGGGCTCTCCGCGTGAGCGAGAGCGCGAGCGCGATAGCTGACAATGGTACATGCGTCGAATAGATAGAGTTTGACCAAGCGCCACCGCCTATGCACAGAGATTCTGATCCTAGCGCCCGTCCGTTTTTGAGCCCCACGCTGTGGCTTCTGCAAGACGAGACAAGACTACTACTACTATTACCTCTTTTTTTTCCTCTGAAGCAAGGACAAGAGTACTGGTAGACGTGGCCAAAATACCCCAAGAGGCGGGGAACTAGGAGCCGTGGAGAGCCGGAAGCCATTCGTGGGCGTGGGCCTACCCGACACTAACTTCGACCACGGCCCAAAAAAAGCAAACCGTCTTCTTGGTCCCGAAGCCATCCACGCGCCTCCTTCCCTCGCCTCGCCTCGCCATGGCCTCCAGAGATCTCCGCCGCCTCATCGACGGCGCGGCCCTCGTCGCCCGCGAGACTGCCCGCCGCTCTTCCGCTCGCGACGTCCTCAGGTCTGCCCTCCTCGCAGCCACCGACCTCGCCGGCCTCACCAGAGGCACCCCGCGACGGCCGCCCCTTCCTCCTGGACCCCACCCCGGGGCAGCAGCCGAATCCTCCCGCCCTTCCTCCTCCTCCTCCGTCGTCTACTTCTCCCACCAAGACGCCCCGCCGCGACAACCCCCATTGGACCAGCAGCTCCTGCCTCACGAGTCCCCCCAACCCGCCCAGACTCTGGAGATCACAAGCACCGATACAGCCGCCGCAGAAGCAGATGCTGCTGAACGCGTAGCCTCGGTGGTCGATAGATCCAACGACGAGGAGCTTCGCCCTGAGGCCTCATCGTCGCCCACGCCTACCCCCTCGCCAGCGCCGGCGGAGAAGAGGCGCCGGCGAAGGGAGCGGAATGTTCCCTCCACGCCCTTCACCCGAGCCCTCGGGTCAGTCCATTACACCCTGCAACAAATCGAACCGAACGAAATGCTCATCTTTACTTTATCAATCTATGATTCCCACGCCAGCTAAATCCCAGGCGCTCTGCCGGAAAAAATTAAGCTTTGCAGGTCTCGGCGCCGGTCTCGCGTGGGGAGGCCTCCAGGAATCGGCCCGGCGGGTGATGTACGGCACACCGGTTGCGGATGGTGACCGCTCAGCACTCTCCCCGTTTTTGTCTGACCAGAACGCCGAGCGCGTTGCCCTTGCGCTGTGCCGGATGCGGGGAGCAGCGCTCAAGGTGGGGCAGATGCTGAGCATCCAGGACGAATCGCTCGTGCCCCCGCCGGTATTACCCGAACCCGATGCTATTTGTCTATCGTTATGTGCTCGTGATGTGCCATTGGATTCATGGTGCTGATTCAATATAGGTGTTGGCAGCTCTTGATATTGTCCGTCAAGGCGCCGATGTCATGCCCAGCAAGCAGCTCAATTCCGTCCTTGACGCTGAGCTGGGTCAAGGATGGTCCTCTAAGCTCACGAGTTTCGACTACGAACCACTGGCTGCGGCGAGTATCGGACAGGTTGGTCTGCCCCTCTTGTATTTTAAATAACTGCATACGATATTTCATTCTTTTGAGGGTCATCAACAGTTAGAGCTTTCCGCTCTGAGAATTGAGCAGTCTTTTGCTTATCTGTTCATTCTCTCCATTTGATCAGGTCCATCGAGCAGTCTTGAAGGATGGTTCAGATGTTGTCATGAAAATACAGTATCCTGGGGTTGCAGACAGTATAGAAAGCGATATCGAGAATGTTAGGCTACTCTTGACTTACACAAATCTCATCCCCAAAGGTCTTTTCCTTGATAGAGCTATAAAGGTAAGAAAACAAAATCAGATTTGGAAAGCAGCATGGATAATTCACCATCTCACTTATTATTTTTTCTCATTTTACATATGCTTACTGTTTTAACGTATATTTGTCCTTGTCCAAACTCTGTCTCTCAAAATGGTATTTATTCTGCAAATGATGGTACAGAGATGTGCTTTGTGAAGTAGTGTACATAAGAGTATGTTGTGGCATTTGCAGATGCTGTACGCTGTATATGGAATAATAAACCCATTCTTACTTCGTATTCAGCTATAATCAGAATGAAATTTGAAATTTCTGAAGTCATGCAAAATATTACTGTCATTCACAGTGTTTCTCCGCATATTTTGTCATATTATGAGTTCTGAATTGAAACAATGCTATTTAAATCCTAATGTCATATGTTTCCAGTATTGTTGTGCTAAAGTATTCATGTCAATAGTTGTTGCAAATTTTCAGTTGACAGAGCATATTCTCTTCCATGTTCATGTTATACAGGTCGCAAAGGAAGAGCTGGCAAGGGAATGTGACTATGTCATAGAAGCTAGTAACCAGAAGCGGTACAAAGAGTTGCTCTCTGATAGTGAGGGCTATTACGTCCCTAAGGTCACTGATGAATTGTCAAGCAAAAAGATTCTGACATCAGAGTTTGTTCCAGGTGCTTTTGATATTTCATTCTGCATATTTTTTCATGTAATTGTATCATTTACAATGCTGTAAGTTCTTAATGATTTTTCTTTTTAATCCTTGCCAATTCAAAAATTGATATGGGGTAATTTTACCTTTATGGCATATTTAATCAGAACTGTCAGTATCATGTGAAAGCTAAGCATGCTATATTATTGCCAGACAAAGAAATTGTATTGACATCTGAAAACTTTCTTATAGCATTTTGATAGAGAGCATGAACCATTATCTCTAGCATTTCATAGTTTGTACCAAAAAGTTGAAGTACCTGTTCTATTTATTCTGTAGATAGGTTCACAGTGTTATACAAAACATTTTCTGCTGGGGGCATTATTTCAGTAATACAAGCCAGACCAAGAGTTTGAAGTACTGTAAATATGGGTATCTGAAAACTTTTGTATAGCATTTTGATATGGAGCATGAGCCATATCTATGGTATTTCATACCATAAACTTGAAGTAACCATATATCATATATTCTGTAGATAGTTTCACATTGGAATACAAATCATTATCTGTTGACATAATTTCAGTAAGGGACTTTTTAGTATTTTTATGCTGAGGCAGCTATGCTGCAACAGCCTCAGTAACCATTCAAGAGCAGAACTGCTCTGTCTGATTGCTCATGATCTTAATATTTTGCTTGTAAAACTGAACAAAACAACCAATGAGGTTGCGAGATGTGGATGTAAGTTCTCATCTTAATTAGAGCCGAGCCTAACAGATAAAATTGAGTCCTGACAACCAGATACGCTATGTATCTTAGTTTCTATAAAAGTATAAAGCACCTGAACTAACTATAATCACACTCAGCATTTACTGGACTACTAACACATGCCTCGCAATGCCTCGCAAAGTTCAATTGCATCCTTGATCCTAACTATGCTGCTGTGATGCATGCTCCTTCTGCTGTCTGGATCCACGTCCACAAAGCAAGTTCTAATTTTCTTTGCATAAACTTCTAATTGACTGAAACTTTATCCTTATATTTTAGTTGGGAGATGAGCACATATTGTCTGCACAAACCTTTTTTTTATGGCGGAGTGTTCTAACAACTGTATATCTATATGCTGGTTCTGTACAGGAGTTCCTATCGATAAGGTGGCAGTACTAAGCCAGGAAACCCGCAATTATGTTGGATGTAAACTTCTTGAACTGACGATAAAGGAGTTATTTGTCTTCAGATTTATGCAGGCATGTTTTGCTTTTCATACCCTCTTTTGAATTTCTAAATAATGAACATGGTAGAGCTTGCTAGTTATGTATTCTGCATCGACATTAAAATCCAAAAAAAATATCATTTCATCATTTGTGGTGCGCTTGATGAAAGTATAGAATTCCTCTCGTGCAATCTACCTTTTTAGGGTAACTGGATACTGCAGACAGAAGGTTATTTCTGACCACTCTTTTTATGCAGACTGATCCAAATTGGAGCAATTTCCTTTATGATGATTCTAGAAGGCAGTTTAATCTTATTGACTTTGGGGCTGCCCGTGAATTCCCTAAAAAGTTTGTAGACGATTACCTTCGTATGGTAAGCAGTGACTCTTAATCCATGCATCCATTAAAAACTCAATTTGCATTTGCGTAATTTTAGTGTGTTCAAGATGCTGTCTGATTGTGGTATTGCCAGGTAGTTGCATGTGCAAATAGAGACAGAGACGGTGTGTTAGAAATGTCCCGCAGACTGGGATTTCTCACAGGCGAGGAGCCGGAGGTCATGCTGGATGCCCATGTCGAGGCGGCCTTCATCGTTGGGGTGCCATTCTCAAGACCTGGTGGCCACGACTTCCGTGCAAACAACATCACGCACAGTGTCTCAAACCTTGGTGCTACCATGCTGAAGCACAGGATGACTCCGCCTCCAGATGAAGTCTACAGCCTCCATAGGAAGCTGTCAGGTGCATTCCTGGCCTGCATCAAGATTGGTGCAGTTGTTCCCTGTAGAGAAATGCTGTTGGAGGTTTACGAGCAATACGATTTCAGCGAGGATCACTCGGAAGTTCCTTCAAGCACTGTGTAGAAACATGAAAGCCGTGATTTGTTCTTTCCTTCTTTCTAAATCATCAACTAGATACATGCTAGTTGCAGCTCGTTTTTTTGTTGTTGTTGAAAGTTTTGCAATCGGCTTCTCTATTCAAGTTCAGACTGAACTGATAATGTGACAAATCATATTCTCCATAACATGGAAATTGAAGTGATGTGATTTTTGTCGAGATGAGCACTTATGTAGTCATCTGCGGACGGTGAGGCATCGAAACCAACCAGCGTACACGCAAGCATATAATCAATTGTTCAATACGTACACGCACTCTGTTTTCCTCTTATTCGATCGCCATATGCGTGCGCTCTCAGTAGGTAGATTTGTTCGATCGCCATATGCGTGCGCTCACAGTAGGTAGATTTGTTCTCTCTAACCGATTCGGCTGGTACATGCGCGTGCTCACTCTCTCTTCTCTTCTGCTCCCCCTTGCCGTTTATGACCCAGGTACATGTCCAGTCATAATCATGCATGCTACAGCCTACATGCCTGCCTGAGTGCCTGGTCTGCATGTATGCTTCTCTACTGATTAATAATTATCTGCCAAAATTGCCCCCAAATAATTAGCTGGCAGGTAATTAACACAGTTGATTTGTCTATGCGGTGTCCATATACTATTTGGAAGCACGCTACTCCTCAATTAGGTTCTTGCTTGATTTACTCCTTATTTATTTGTAGCTATATAGGTGTGTCACTCCCTTGCTATGCGTGCGTTAAATATCCGCCCACCCCACTGATTTCCTCTTGATCGGTGCGATCTTGCTCCGTCCATTGATGCCAAGATGAAGACGACCGTCAGGCCATGGGCACTTCTCGCTCTTCTTCTCCTCCTCGCCAGCACCTGCGTGCAGGCGGCGGACCAACAGACGTACGGCGCCGGCAGGAGGAGGAGGAGGAGCCGGCGACGTTCCACCGGGGCGGCGCCACCCAACATCATGGTGCCTATCACCTTCCTCAACTCCTCCGTCGAGAAGGGAGCCGGTATGTACTAAGCATTTGGATTCGTTTCTTCTCGTTCGATCGTCTGCTCCTTTCCTTTTATTTGTGTTGCGTGCTATGTATAATATTATCTGCTTAATCGATTCAGCTTGCTGGCTAGCGAATGCATAGCCATAGCGGCTGGTATATAAACATTTCTGAATATATATTCAAATTAAAGTAGTATATATAGTACATAAACTGGAAACCATTTCAGTTTTCTCACGTAGGTTTAATTAGCCTTAAGTGTAATTTTTCGTGGTAGGTACTACCTCACGTAAAGGGCCGTATCTTTTTGGTTGGCATTTCTGAAACTTTGCATTCAATACCAATAAAATTAGGCTGCCTAATATTCTCACTATGGGATCATCCCCTTTTCGCTGGGCCTTGACTAGTTGGCCGTATCTTTCAGTATTTCTCTTCCACCATGATATGTACTCGCCGCGCTGCTATCCTAGCTAGCTCGCACAAGGATGATTTGCAGGAATATGCAAGTTGTCACTTTGTCAAGATAGGATCGATGGCTGCAAAGTGGTGGATTTCATGGTAGATTGTGACTCGACGATAAGGAATGTACGCATGCAGTTGAGCATTTGTAGCCGGATAGTCCCAGACTAGTCCACTGTTGTCGACGCTGACAGAAGACTAATCTGGGAAAAGAGTAGGCACTCGGGGCTCGTAGACAATTTGGTCCAGCCCGATAATGTACGCGAGTAGGGCTGTCTATACTCCGATTGGGCTGGACAAAGGCCTGCGTAGAGTGAGAGGCCCAAGAATATTTCTTCCTACCCACTAGGCCTTGTATGCGCGTCGAAAAGCGATACATAAATAAGAGTTTCAGAGTCCACTATCAACTTTTTTTTTTGAAATCATAACATATATATTAAGGTCAGCAAGATGCATCATTAAAAACCTTCCAGCCCCCTTACAATTACATGGTTGTGAACAGAATCACATCATTCGTTACAAAGGGCAAAATAAAATCAGGTGGATCACCCTCCCACACCCTGTTCTCTCTAGTAGTATAAGCAAATTTTGCCAACTCATGCGCCACTTGGTTTGCTTCCCTATGACAATGCAGAAAAGCGATCTCTTCCATCTCGCTAGCCTTTTGGAAACATTCAGCAAGGATTGCATAGGGACTATTAATGTCCACCTCTCCGTTACAAGCTTGGGTCACTTCAAGGGCATCAGCTTCAACTTGACATGACGAACATCCGATTCGCTCAAGAAACAACAAACCTTCAGACAACACCCTAGCCTCCGCCGTCGCCGCACTCAGCAGATTATCAAAAGGCTGACAGAACCCCCCTGGAATTCTCCCTTACTGTCACGCAATACCCCACCTACAGCACCAGATCCATTAGGGTAGTAGGATGCATCAATATTCAGTTTCAGATTTCCCCTATTTGGTCTTAACCACTTGAGCTCTTTCTCGACAGAGTTCATCTTTGCAGCTTCATAATTAGCAGTTATAGCCTTTATTGCAAAAGCTGAATTTTTTGGAGGACTAATACTTTTCCCCTTCACTACTTCTCTTCTCTGCCACCAGATATACCAACCTCCCACTGCTATGATTTCATGTAATGAGACTTGTTGTAGATTAGGTACCTTAGTATTTGGCGATCGTAGAATGTCTTCCAGAACCACAGAACCCGATCTCTCCATCGTCACTGCATGCTCTACCTCATCGGAAACACCCAGCTCTCTCCATACATCCTTTGCTCTCGAACACCCAAACAATATATGACCAATATCTTCTGGCCCGATCTTGCAAATAGGACACTGAGGTGATACTTTGATATGTCGCACTGCTAAAATAGCCATACCAGGGAGTACCTCATGCAAAGCTTTATATATGAAAATTTTCACCTTACTCGGAATATTCAGATTCCACAATATTTCCCATACTGGATTGACTTGAGCTGAACCCTGTCCATCTCTCCTTCTCAGTGTGTCTCCAAACAAGTGATTCCTTGAATATGATAAGCCGAACTAAATGAAAATATATTATTTGTTGTGTAATGCCAAGCCACAAAGTCCTCGGTCATATTTGTGCTTAAGGGGATCCTCAGAGTTCTCTCCGCATCCACCTGGATAAATCAATATCTAATTAGCTCTTCGTCCCAGTTGTTTGTGGTCGGGTCTATAAACTCATCGACAGTCCTCAGCACTATATGTCCCCTTGATGTGTAGACTTTCCTCGTCAGGCTTGTGGGAATCCAATGGTCCTCCCAAATGTTTACTTTTTCACCAGTACGAATTCTCCAAATATGGCCCCTTTTAAACGTTTGCAAACCCGCCACAATACTCCGCCAAGTGTATGATGATCCACTCTTTGGTCCCGCATTAAGAAGATTTGAATTTGGGTAGTACTTTGCTTTGAGTACCCGTGCACACAACGAATCAGGCCTTTCCAACAATCTCCAACTTTGTTTTACTAGCATGGCTAAATTAAAAGAATGGAGGTCCCAAAAGCCCATACTTCCCAACTTCTTTGGGATGCACATCTTCCACCATGCAAACCAGTGCATCTTTCTGTGATCAATCGTATCTCCCCACCAAAAACCAGCCATGACATCATTAATGTCCTTGCACAACTGTTTTGTGATTTTGAACACTCCCATAGCAAAAACTGGTATAGCTTGGATAATAGCTTTCAGCAATATCTCCTTACCATCCATCGACAAGAATCTTTCCTTCCATCCTTTTAACCTCTCAATGATCCTTTCCAGAAGATAAACGAAACTATCAGTTCGGTCAAGCCCCACCATAGAAGGGAGCCCAAGGCACCTATCTGAGATAGCCTCTGTATATTCAGTTCCGCACAAATCTGAGCTCTCACTTCCACCTCCACATTAGGGCTAAAGAAGATACTACACTTTGCTTCACTCATCAATTGTCCTGAGCTTGCACAGTATTGATCCAGAACCTGTCTCAATGAGGTTGCATTAATCATATTCGCCTTCATCAGTATAAGGGAATCATCAACAAATAATAAATGGGAAACTGATGATGCATTTCTGCACACCCGAACACCTTCAATGCCACGAACCTCCTCTCTATGAGCCAAAGCACTAGAAAGAACCTCTGCACAAATAAGGAATAAATAAGGTGAAAGCGGATCACCTAATCGAAGTCCCCTTGTGGGGATAAACTCCTCCGTCTCTTGATCATTGTAGTGCACTTTGTATTTGACAGATCTTACACAAGCTAATAAGAGATCCACAAACTCTCTGTCAAAACCCAACCTCACAACCATGCGATCCAGAAACACCCACTCCACACGATCGCACGCCTTATGCATGTCCAATTTCACCGTAGAAAGACCTTCTTTTCCCATCTTCTTGTTCTTGATTTTATGTATGCATTCATAAGCCAGAAGGATATTATCAGTTATTAGCCTCCCTGGCCCACAAAAGCACTTTGAACTTGAGATATGACATCCTCCAGGATTAATTTCAATCTGGCTGCAATCATCTTGGAAATAACCTTATAAAGAACAGTGCAAAGGCTGATTGGTCTGTACTGGGATATATATATGCTCCAGCGAATCAATCTTAGGAATTAGAACTATAATAGTATCATTCCACCCTTGAGGTATGTTCTTCTGGTTTATAGCCTCCAAAACCTCCATTGTCAAACTCTCCCCTAAGATGTGCCAGCATATTTTGAAAAATAAAGCATGCAAGCCATCTATCCTAGGGGCCTTCATATCACCAATTGAAATTAGCGCCTTTTTAACCTCCTCCGCCGTATATGGCTTCATCTCCCTATTCACCCTTGGTACAACTTTCTCAATTAAATCTGGATCTGGTTCATCGACTTCAGTGGTAAATAAACCTGCAAAATAATCAGAAATCAACGGATTTAATTGGTTAGTCCCTTCTCGCATTGCACCACTCTGATCTCTGAGGCCTTTTATTCTATTTCGAGCCCGCCGTCCAAAGATTTATGGCTGACATAGAAGAAGCAAAGACTGTATGCAAATCTCATATTCCAGTTCGGAGTCAGCCGGATGAGCTAGACTCTCAATGGACTCCAGCGCCTGAAGGTTTTCTGAAGGTAAAAGGTGGACGGAGCTGTATCTAGGACAGCAAATTCCGGTTCTTTCAGTGCTTCCTTGGAGCTTCACCAATCTTTGTCATTGGAGTCTCGGACCCGGCAGTACTGGAAGCGCTAGCCTGTCGTGACTCGTGAGGCACTGGCATTGGTTGCTGATCTCGCTTACACCAAGGGTTTTATTGCATGTGATTGTAAGGGAGTAATTGATGACATCAGAAATTGTAGTGGTGGCGCTTATGCAAGTATCATCTAGGAGATCGAGGTTTCAGCTAAAGATCTCACGTTGTACACAAAGGTAGACGATCAAACATCGAGGAACATAGTCTAGCATTAGCAAAGCACGCATTAGGTGTAAAATGAAGGACGCCATCGGTGGCTAATCCATCTACATAATATTATCTGTATCCCTGAACATTATTGATCAATAAAGTAAGCGTGTTTCGCCCTAAAAAAACTCTAGCCTGCCAAAGAAAAATTACATCATGAGCGAAATTCCTGAAGTGAATCGAATGATCCTATTGCAGTGTGCATGGATGGCACACCGGCGGCTTATCACCTAGACCCAGGCTCCGGGGCAGGGAACAACAGCTGGATCATCAACCTCGAGGTGCGTTGCCCAATCCGAACCTATCCATCCAAGTGATAGATAGCTGATGCTGATGGACAGTGAGTGGCTCATGGCAGGGAGGCGGGTGGTGCAGCAACGCTCGGACGTGCAAGTTCCGGACAAGGAGCCGCCACGGCTCCTCCGACTTCATGGAGCGGCAGATCGCCTTCACCGGCATCATGAGCGCCAGCTCCGCCGACAATCCAGGTCCGTACTCGATCATCTGCAAAAGATGAATGCAAGCCATGGACAAAATGTATATTCATCGCTTCTTTGTCAGTGCAGACTTCTACAACTGGAACCGGGTCAAGATCCGGTACTGCGACAGCGCGTCCTTCGCTGGCGACACCTTCGACAAGGGCACCGGGCTCTACTTCCGGGGCCAGCGGATTTGGGAGGAAGCCGTCCAGCACCTCCTCTCCATCGGGATGGCCTCGGCCGATCAGGTGCTTCTCACGGGCTGCTCCGCCGGGGGCCTGGCGGCGATACTGCACTGCGACCAATTCGGCGCCTTCTTCGCCGGCCGGAACACCACCGTCAAATGCCTCGCCGACGCTGGCCTTTTCCTAGACGCGTACGTCTACTCAAGTGCTCGATCGCCACATCGTATCATGCATCATCACGGACTCACCTCACCTTCTTGATCGGTTATGTCGTTGTGTGCAGTGTGGACATCTCCGGAGGCCGCAGCTTGAGATCCTACTACGCTGACATCGTGTACATGCAGGGAGTGGCTAAGAACCTTCCGCCGACATGCACCGACCATCTCGACGCCACCTCGGTACGTACAACCTAGCTATATCGGCATGCAATGGATGCAAGAGAACTCATTATTTGTGACTTTTTCTGCCTCAAGTCTCAACTGACCCTCTCGATACCTTGTTTGCGTGCCTGCAGTGCTTCTTCCCTCAGAACATAATCGACGGCATAAAGACGCCGATCTTCCTGCTTAACTCAGCGTATGACGTCTGGCAGGTAAACATATTTGGATGACCTTGCTAGGTGATTAATTGTAACACGGGCAGAAAATGAAACTCACTGGATTTCCGTTTTCATGGCGGCCAATTGATTCACATGAAACTGACTAAAATAATCCAATCAAAGCTTTGGAAAATTTTGACAAAAAAAATAAATTTATTTGAATTCTTGTACACTACCGGAAGGAATCAATTTTTTGTTTCCAAAAAATGGTGTTGAAAAAACAATCAGATCGAGGAAAGTTTGGCCCCGAACAAAGCAGACCCCAGCGGCGCCTGGCGAGCCTGCAAGTTTAACCGCTCAGCTTGCAACGCATCTCAGATAAAGTTCCTGCAAGGTAAAGAAGAACCATACATATCTAGTGAAACGAAGATCGATCGGCACAACTCCTGAGTAACCAATTTTGTGTGCACGTATACGTTCGTAGATTTCAGGGAGCAGATGGTGGCATCTGTTAAAAGCTTCTCCGGTTCCAAGAGCAACGGGCTCTTCATAAACTCGTGTTTCTCCCACTGCCAGTCCGAATTGCCGGCTACCTGGAATGGCTCCCCTGCCATTCAGAACAAGGTACAGAACCCAACTCTCAGACACATTTTACACATTTGTTATTTGTTCATGCATATAAATTGTGTTATTTTTGCAAGCACAGGGGATAGCGAAATCGGTGGGTGACTGGTACTTTGGCAGGGCCGAAGTGAAGGCGATCGATTGCCCCTACCCTTGCGACAACACATGTCGTCACATCATATGAGAAGAAGATCCTGCAAGCTAGGGCTGCTTCGAACGCATAGACTTGTCGTGTGATTAGAACTTAGAACCCAATGAAAGGTTTTGCTCATTTTCAATGGAGAATTAAGGCAGGATGATATGAACATTCTCTTTCAATCATTTGTCTTGTTCATCTTGTTTATCCAACATACATGAGATCAGCCCCCGTAAATGACGGGGCTTCGGATGATCAGAATGATTGCTGGGTTTGTTGATCAAAGGTAGCAACGGTCTTGGTGATCCGACTAAATAAAAGATTCATCAGTGAAAGTTGTCTAGGAAGATAATTTGAATTTTCTAGCCTTTTTACATACTAGAATATCTAATTTTCTTGTCCCATTTTAGCCATATTTATGGTGGTTTCGATTACAACTGATTTTGCTTACCACCTCATGGAAGGTCTTGTGGAATTTTGCTAGGAGTTAATTCAGTTGTGCTTGAAACTGAAAAGGCCTACACAGATCGCCGTCGGCGAGGTCGCAGGAGCCAGAAAGGGAAGAGCTGAATGGTCAGTCCCGCCAAAATGAGATGTGTAGTGCTGGTCGCACTCGGTTCGGCCGTGCAAACCGTATATTCACAGTTCATGCGGAGAATTTTCCAGAGACTTGTATTTTTTTTTCAATTTACGTCGGTACACTTGGCACGCGGAACCGAACGAGAGCTGTAAAGAAACAGTAATTTCACGGGTCTCACGAATTTACGGTATCTGCGAGTTGCTCTTAGCTCTCTACGTATTGGCCAACCGTGCATCTATTTTAGTACATGCTAACAAGAGACAATTACCTCACTCAAAAATAAACAAATTCTTTTAGAACAAGGGGATGTTGAAGCTGGCCGTGGTGTGCAGCGTCCGTAGGGGCGCATTTGGTAGCCTGCGCCCGAATCTTGACTCACTGGCGCAGTGGGGCATCTACACGTTCGGAACAAGCCACAAGCCGAAATTGGCCTGTTGTTTTGTAGGTCGAGCTGTATGGTTTAGGCTAAAATGGTCTTTTTGTTTGTTTGGCTGCAGCCAACACCAAATCACGATGGAGATGAGATTACAGTTGTTCGGTACCATCTAGACATGCCTAATGTCACTCTTCTCTACAACTGGTAGCCTTGCCATGATATCATCTCCTATCACACAGAAATCAGTTCATGACAGTTGCAGACTAACGAAGCTAGCAGTTCACAAAATCAGCCCTAGCTAGTACGAATGGTAATTCATAACGATGCTCTCTAGCTGCTACGAATGGAAGTTTACCATCACAGGGTAGTTCAACATACGGGGATCAGATTGGAGTTTGATAAACAGGGGATCAAAGGGGGGGCACTTCTTCTTCACCTCTTCACTTCTTCACTTCTTCTTCTCAGATGGTGGTGTTGCATCTGCCTTCCTACATTGCGTCTGCCCACTCTTGCCTCTTCTCCTTCCAGACTTCATTGTTGCCTGCTGATGACGGCTACTAGCAACGCTAAAAAGATCTTGATACGTTGGGACTCCAAGTGCAGAGTGTTGTATCAAGAGAGTATCTTCCCCACAAGGGTGACTCGAGAGTTTATATCAAACTCTCGGGAAACTGGATGAAAGAGTGTATTCTTCTCTCTTCTTTAAGCAATCCTGCAGGTAAAGTAAATATCTTGTGTCCCCAACTCCACCGTGTGGTTGTCAAGCACAAGGTTTCTGATGTTGTGCAGGGTGATGCAGTTGGGAAACCCCAAGAGAAAGGTATGATGAGCACAACAACAAGTTTTCCCTCAGAAAGAAACCAAGATTTAATCGACCTGTAGGAGAAAGAAATCACTTCTGAAGGTTGTTGCTGGCTGACTTTGGCAGGGCGCACTACCGGTGTCAGCAACAACATGGAACATGCACACAACACAACCAAAATACTTTGTCCCAACTTACAGTGAGGTTGTCAATCTCACTGGTTTTGCTGAAAACAAAAGATTATACGTATAGTGCAGAAAGATATGTTTGTTTGTAGTGAAATAAAGAGAACAGTGCTTGCAGTAAGGAAACAGAACAGGTATTTGCAGTAGATGGTTTTATCAGTGTAAAAGAAAGGACCGGAGTCCACAGTTCACTAGAGGTGTCTCTCCATAAACATAAATAACATGTTGGGTAAACAAATTATAGCTAGGCAATTGACAGAATAAAGACCATACATGATAAGATAATTACTATGAGATTCATTTGGGCATTACAACAAGGGTCATAGACCGTAATCCAACTGCATCTATGACTAATAATCCACCCTAAGGATATCATGCGAAAAAATTTGGGTATTAAGTTGCAAGCAACAAATTATTTCATTAAGTAAAGTGTGTAAAGTAAACAATAAAACTATCATTGGATGAAGCATTATTGTTTTCTCCCTAGTAGCAACAACACATCTACAACCTTAGGAGTTATTGTCACTCTCCCAAATTACTAGAGGCATGAACCCACTATCGACCATAAATACTCCCTCTTGGAGTCACAAGCACATACATGGCCAGAGAATCTACTAGCAACGGAGAGCATGCAAGATCACAAATAACATATAAAATCGATCTATAACCAACTCAATCATAGTACTCAATATTCATCGAATCCCAGCAAACACAACATGTAACATTACATAAAGATGATCTTGATCATGTTAGGCAGCTCACAAGATCTAGACATAAAGCATAAGGAGGAGAAGACAACCATCTAGCTACTGCTATGGACCCGTAGTCCAAAGATGAACTACTCACGCATCACTTCGGAGGCGGGCATGGTGATGAAGAGGCCTCCAGTGATGATCTCCCTCTCCGGCAGGGTGCCGGGAAGAGGTTCAGAACCCTCCCGAACTAGGGTCGACGATGGCGGCGGCTGCGGAACTTTTCATGGATGGAGGCTCGGGTATTTAGGTTTTCCCCAAGGATGTCAATTTATAGGCGAAAGGGCGAGGCCGGTGGGCGCTGGGGGGGGGGGGGACACACCACCCCTAGGCATGGTGTGCCCTCCCTGGTGCACCTCTTCATCTCTCCTTCGGACTCCGTCTTCGTGACAGAAAAATCGGAACTTCGGATTTTGTTTCGTCCAATTCCGAGAATATTTACAAAACAACTTTTCTGAAATACAAAAACAGCAGAAAACAGGAACTGACACTGTATCTTGTTAATAGGTTAGTTCCAAAAAATGCATAAAAATACCACGAAGTGTAAACAAAACATATAACATTTGGTATAAAACAAGCATGGAGCATAAAATATTATAGATAAGTTTGCAACGTATCAGTTTCATGTAAGTAAATAACACAAGTAGAAACAAAACAAGTAAAAACTAAACTAGATAAAATAACTAAGTAAAAACTGTAAAGAGGTTGATTGTTTTTTGGTGTTTTGGATGCAAATAACAAAAGTAAATATTTTTTTATTTTTAGATTAAAACAGTGTAGCAAATACGAAACAATGTAAAAGCAATATAAAGGTGTTTCTGATGATAAAAAGTGGACCGGGGTTCATGGGTTCACTTGACTATTCTCTCTTAAAGTTGTGGTGGACAAAAAGCAATTCATCAATGAGATATGAAGGTACAAATAATATTACATGTAAGATCAGAATTGATATGGACATCACGTCCTAACATAGATATGATGCAACACATCAATCTTATACTCCACAAGAAAGAAACTTCACCAATCTTGTATTAAGAATTAACAGAGCATGACAATAAGTACTTTGACATGAAGTTTGAATATCAAATATGCTACCTTAAATAAACAAGATCATCATTGCTTCACATGATGAACATAGCACATGCATTCACTTTATCGCTAGTGAGGTAGAAAAAGAAAGGCAAAGCCATAATAGATCTTGAACATATTGTCACTATCTAATCACTAAAACCATGATACTCCATCTAACACACTTATCACCCCACACATGCTCTATCATAGATGTTGGATCAGAACATAAACTTAAGATCGGGGTACATAATATGCATCCATCAATACATCTCACCATATAATAAGATAAGATCTCATAAAAAAATATCATAGAATAAGGATCCACCACATAGGTATTGCAAATATGACCATAATCATGATAGGCATCTCATATGGCACTAAGAACTATGAAGAACATGAGAGAAATAGATAAAGCTACTACCACAAACTTGTAGCACAGAGGTGGACTACTCCCTCTTGGTCATGGTGATGATGATGAAGACGTTTATAAGGTACTTTGCCCCTATGTTTGTTTTTGGTAATTAATGACAATTTCTATGGACTAATATTTTCATTAAGTTCTTGTTTGAAGGAATACTCCATAGGCCTTGCTTGAAGTCCATTGGTTGAACTCAAGATAGTTGATGCCAAGAGAGAAGATTTGGCTCGAAGTAGGTGTCACAATCCTCCAAGGCTCATGAGTTGAGCTATTGGTGACCAAGATGTAGAGCATGCAATCAAATGAAGTGTTCCGGTTTGACTGAAGCATGAACAATGTCATCAAGGTCAAGCGGGATGCGGTTAATTCTCTCACCCTCTTAATGATGAGGACATCCCATCTATTGATACAACCGCTGTACCTACAGCCACACAAATACAAGGACCAATCATTCGAGCTCGTGCCAAACAACTTAACTATCATGTACTTTCGTTTCTTGGAACTATTCCTCATATACATGAGAATATGATGCTGCCTAAATCAGATATGTTTGTTACTCTTAGGAATGATGGACCTAGCATGGATGAGGAGGACAAGCATTGGAGCATGATCACACATGGAGGAGATGGCAGCATGCATTTGAGGATTGAAGATGATGCCACAAGTGGAGATTTCAGAACTTTGAAGCCACCATAAGAAGAGATAAAGACATGGACGAAATATAGAGTTTTCCACTTCATAATTTCGTCCATAGCATACTATGGTGCCGCGTCACCTTTAGTTTTTGGTCAGGCCCATGTCATTTTCGCAGGAATTAAGTTAGCCACTTTTTAGAGTCCGTATTGAAGGGGGAAAAGCCTGGTTTGGTTCGGCCACCATATGTATGGCTGGCCGAAACCCCACCTTTTCCTCCTTTAAATACCCCCATAGCCGTCACGTTTAGACTCGGATTTTGATTATACTAAAAGTTAGCCATTGCTGCAACTCTCGTGTACTTCTTTTAAGGCCAACGCCCAGAACAAGACCGACTATTCGGAATCCCACCTTATTTAATAAAGCTTTCATCTTTCATCCGCAATATTCTGATTGCAATATTAGTTCTTACTTGTTCTCGATTTCAGGTAGGAATTAAGACCCTCGCTGGTCAGGCTGATCGTGCATCCGCAAGATCAGTAACTCCCGGAGATTGTCCTAGCGATTGCATTGGCGCACGAGCTTAGCACGTGTAGTCGAATCGTCAAGAACGAACTCCACCAACAAATCGACGCTATCATAATCTCATCGAAAGATCGACCTCCTTTGCCCTATCAAGTGGTAGCAGATTTCAGGTTGCTCCCTAGTGTAGATTGCATCTGCCATCATACCCATAAACCACGAAAAAGCCAAAAAAAATACTGTTAGGGTTTTAGATCATCGTCCCATAAACCCCTTGCCACGCCTTTGCAGTGTATTTTCAGTTTTGCATAGTTGAATTTGTGTCTGCATCTTCGTGTCGAGTTGCTGGTCTTAGCGTCTAGGTCCTTTAGAGTTTTGAGTTCTGGTCATATTAGTCACGCCGCCGTCGGCCGCTCGCACCATACGCAGATCACCGCCACCACTGCCATATACACCTACCAAATACACCTGCCATATACTTCCGGCACTGTCATATACACCCGTCATATACTTCCGCCATCGCTATATACACCTGTCATATACTTCCGCATCTAATATATACCCTGTTTCCTACCGCGACACGGATTGTTGCTGTTTCTCTGCCACGATAGAGTCCGAGTAGAGTTAGGTTTTATAGTTTTTCCTCCTTAGCTGTTGCCTTCTAATCTCGTCCGTGCTGTAGAAAAAAAATTCCCGTGAGTTAAGTTTCGGCCGCCGGTAAAGAATTGTGAAGGAGAGAAAAAAAAATTATTTCTGGCTACATTAGTTTTTCACCTTGGCGATCACTTTTCACCACTGGCCCTTATAGCGACATTTTTTTTGGCACGTGCGCGCTTTCCGGAGCACTTCCGAAATTTCGACAATTTTTTTCCTGAGGCTATACTGTTTTTAGACCTCGGGGATCAGTTTGAGACACTTGCCATCATAGTGATTTTTCGCATCTCGGTTCGCCACATCATCGCCACCTCATCGCTGCTAGTTGCTTGTGTGCCGCGCCGTGACCTCGTTAGTGTTCTAGGCTCGCGTCTCTAGTACGGTCTAGCCTAGGACCAGCACAGCACCATTGTTGAGCATACTTTCAATACTGCATCGTTGTTTTGACAATTGTTGTTTTTGCTACCATATATAAGCCATCCTACAGCTCCACATATTGTCTCCACGTGCTTTGTATCGACACCTGGTAATCGCTTTGGCAATCTTTGGAGACGCTGATTCTTGCTGGTAGTTACATCGCCTTCCTCCTATTTGGTAAGAACTTGTAAGAGCTTTGTATTTTGCTTGACGAATTGCACGTGGACCACCATATTCCGTAGTTTGTAGGAATATACATTTGTGCTTTTTGTGTACTAATCATGACAGGACCTACACCGGGAGCTGTTGACCCGGCAAAGATGACGACTGAGGAGTTGCATGCTCACTTCACCCACCTTTTGGGCGGGCATGCACGCAACATCGATGCGCGCATTGGTGATGTTGACGCCAAACTCACCGACGGGCTGGACAAGCTGGATGGCCTCGAAGATGTTTTCAACTCCAAGCTCGACGCCAAGTTTCAGGAGCTCTTGACGCGGTTGCTGCCTGATACGTCTCAAACGTATCTATAATTTCTTATGTTCCATGCTACTTTTATGATGATACTCACATGTTTTATACACATTATATGTCATTATTATGCATTTTCCGGCACTAACCTATTGACGAGATGCCGAAGAGCCGGATCTTGTTTTCTCGTTGTTTTTGGTTTCGAAATCCTAGTAAGGAAATATTCTCGGAATTGGACGAAATCAACGCCCGGGGGCCTATTTTTACACGAAGCTTCCGGAAGACCGGAGGGGAGACGAAGTGGGGCCACGGGCGCCGCCACACTAGGGCGGCGCGGCCTAGAGGGGCCCGCGCGGCCCTAGCGTGTGGGGCCCCGTGACTCTCCCGACTCCGCCCTTCCGCCTACTTAAAGCCTCCGTCGCAAAACCCCCCAGTACCGAGAGCCACGATACGGAAAACCTTCCAGAGACGCCGCCGCCGCCAATCCCATCTCGGGGGATTAAGGAGATCGCCTCCGGCACCCTGCCGGAGAGAGGAATCATCTCCCGGAGGTCTCTTCATCGCCATGATCGCCTCCGGATCGATGTGTGAGTAGTTCACCCCTGGACTATGGGTCCATAGCAGTAGCTAGATGGTCGTCTTCTCCCCATTGTGCTATCATGTTAGATCTTGTGAGCTGCCTATCATGATCAAGATCATCTATTTGTAATCCTTCATGTTGTGTTTGTTGGGATCCGATGAATATTGAATACTATGTCAAGTTGATTATCAATCTATCATATATGTTATTTATGTTCTTGCATGCTCTCCGTTGCTAGTAGAGGCTCGGCCAAGTTGATACTTGTGACTCCAAGAGGGGGTATTTATGCTCGATAGTGGGTTCATGCCTCCATTAAATCTGGGACGAGTGACGAGAAAGTTCTAAGGTTGTGGATGTGCTTGTTGCCACTAGGGATAAAACATCGATGCTTTGTCTAAGGATATTTGTGTTGGTTACATTACGCACCATACTTAATGCAATTGTCCGTTGTTTACAACTTAATACTTGGAGGGGTTCGGATGATAACTCCGAAGGTGGACTTTTTAGGCATAGATGCATGCTTGGATAGCGGTCTATGTACTTTATCGTAATGCCCCGATTAAATCTCATAGTACTCATCATGATATATGTATGTGCATTGTTATGCCTTCTTTATTTGTCAATTGCCCAACCGTAATTTGTTCACCCAACATACTGCTATCTTATGGGAGAGACACCGCTAGTGAACTGTGGACCCCGGTCCTATTCTTTACATCCGAAATACAAACTGCTGCAATTGTTCTTTACTTGTTCTTCGCAAACAACCATCATCATCCACACTATACATCTAATCCTTTGTTTACAGCAAGCCGGTGAGATTGACAATCTCATTGTTACGTTGGGGCAAAGTTACGTGATTGTGTTGTGCGAGTTCCACGTTGGCGCCGGAATCCCCGGTGTTGCGCCGCACTACACTCCTCCGCCATCAACCTTCAACTTGCTTCTTGACTCCTACCGGTTCGATAAACCTTGGTTTCTTACAGAGGGAAACTTGCTGCTGTACGCATCACACCTTCCACTTGGGGTTCCCAACGGGCGTGTGCTTTACGCGTCATCAAGCTAAATTTCTGGCGCCGTTGCCGGGAGATCAAGACACGCTGCAAGGGGAGTCTCCACTTCCAATCTCTTTACTTTGTTTTTGTCTTGCTTTATTTTATTTACTGCTTTGTTTGCTGCACTTATATCAAAATACAAAAAAATTAGTTGCTAGTTTTACTTTATTTACTGTCCTGTTCTCTATATCAAAAACACACAAAAAATAGTTACTTGCATTTACTTTATTTAGTTTGCTTTATTTACTACTGCTAAAATGGGTACTGTTGAGAATACTAAGTTGTGTGACTTCACTAGCACAAATAATAATGATTTCCTATGCACACCTATTGCTCCACCTGCTACTACAGAAGAATTCTTTGAAATTAAACCCGCTTTCTTGAATCTTGTTATGAGAGAGCAATTTTCTCGGTGTTAGTTACGATGATGCTGCTGCCCATCTTAATAATTTTGTTGAACTATGTGAAATGCAAAAGTATAAGGAGGTAGATGGTGACATTATAAAATTAAAATTGTTTCCTTTCTCCTTAAGAGGAAGAGCTAAAGATTGGTTGCTATCTCTGCCTAGAAATAACATTGATTCTTGGACTAAATGTAAGGGTGCTTTTATTGGTAGATATTATCCTCCCGCTAAAATTATATCTTTGAGAAGTAGCATACTGAATTTCAAGAAATTAGATAATGAACATGTTGCTCAAGCATGTGAGAGAATGAAATCTTTGGTAAAGAATTGCCCAACCCATGGACTGACTACTTGGATGATCATCCAAACCTTTTATGCAGGATTGAATTTTTCTTCGCGGAACCTATTGGATTCAGCTGCTGGAGGTACCTTTATGTCCATCACTTTGGGGGCGGCAACAAAGCTTCTTGATGATATGATGACAAATTACTCTGAATGGCACACGGAAAGAGCTCCACAAGGTAAGAAGGTAAATTCCGTTGAAGAAACCTCCTCCTTGAGTGATAAGATTGATGCTATTATGTCTATGCTTGTGAATGGTAGATCTAATGTTGATCCTAATAATGTTCCTTTAGCTTCATTGGTTGCCCAAGAAGAACATGTTGATGTGAACTTCATTAAAAATAATAATTTCAACAACAATGCTTATAGGAATAATTCTGGTAACAACTATAGGCCATATCCTTACGCTAATGGTAATAGTTATGGTAATTCTTATGGGAATTCTTACAACAATAATAGGAGTGTATCCCCTGGTCTTGAAGCCATGCTTAAAGAATTTATTAGTACACAAACTGCTTTTAACAAATCTGTTGAGGAAAAGCTCGATAAAATTGATATTCTCGCTTCTAAGGTTGATAGTCTTGCCTCTGATGTTGATCTTTTAAAACTGAAAGTCATGCCTAATAGGGATATTGATAATAAGATTGTTACTACAGTAAATGCCATCCAAGTTCGAATTAATGAGAATATTAGATTGATGGCTGAATTGCATGCTAGGTGGGAAAGAGAAGAAAATGAAAAACTAGCTAAAGAGAATAATGTAGCTAAAGTTTGGACTATTACCACCACTAGTAATGTTAATGATTCACACGTTGCTACACTTCCTACTATCAATGGTAAAATAATTGGTGTTGGCAATGTTACTACTCCTAGTGCAAAGCGTGCAAAATTGCTCGAAAGCTGCTAAAACTGCTGAAATTGATAAAACTGCTTGAAATTTTTCAAAATATTGGGGATAATGGTCCCATTGCTTGTAGATCATAATGGTTTAGACTTTGATGATTGTCACATCTCTGAAGTTATAAAGTTCTTACAAAAGCTTGCTAAAAGTCCCAATGCTAGTGCTATAAATTTGGCCTTTACAAAACACATTACAAATGCTCTCATAAAAGCTAGAGAGGAGAAACTAAAACTTGAAACTTCTATTCCTAGAAAGTTAGAAGATGGTTGGGAGCCCATCATTAAGATGAGGGTCAATGATTTTGATTGTAATGCTTTATGTGATCTTGGTGCAAGTATTTCGTTTATGCCTAAGAAAATTTATGATATGCTTGACTTGCCACCATTGAAGAATTGTTATTTGGATGTTAATCTTGTTGATAATGCTATAAAGAAACCTTTGGGGAGGATTGATAATGTTCGTATTATGGTTAACAATAACCTTGTCCCCGTTGATTTTGTTGTCTTGGATATCGAATGCAATGCATCTTGTCCCATTATATTGGGAAGACCTTTTCTTCGAACTCGTTGGTGCTACCATTGATATGAAGGAAGGTAATATTAAATATCAATTTCCTCTCAAGAAAGGTATGGAACACTTCCCTAGAAAGAGAATGAATTTACCTTATGATTCTATTATTAGAACAAATTATGATGTTGATGCTTCATCTCTTGATAATACTTGATACACACTTTCTGCGCCTAGCTGAAAGGCGTTAAAGAAAAGCGCTTATGGGAGACAACCCATTATTTTACTTCTGCACTTTATTTTATATTTGAGTCTTGGAAGTTGTTTACTACTGTAGCAACCTCTCCTTATCTTTATTTTATTGCATTGTTGTGCCAAGTAAAGTCTTTGATAGTAAAGCCAATACTAGATTTGGATTACTTGCGCGAGAACGCATTTCTTGCTTGTCACGAATTTGGGCAGTTGTCCCTGTAGAAAAATCAAAAAATCTGCCAATTTACGTGCGTGATCCTCGGATATTTACGCAACTTTCATTCAATTTGGGCATTTTCATCCGAGCAAGTCTGGTGCCACTTTAAAATTCGTCTTTACGAACTGTTACGTTTTGACAGATTCTGCCTTTTATTTCGCATTGCCTCGTTTTGCTATGTTAGATGGATTTCTTTGTTCCATTAACTTTCAGTAGCTTTGTGCAATGTCCAGAAGTGTTAAGAATGATTATGTCACCTCTGAATATATGAATTATGCACTGACCCTCTAATGAGTTTGTTTCGAGTTTGGTGTGGAGGAAGTTTTCAAGGGTGAAGAGAGGAGGATGATTCAATATGATCAAGAAGAGTGAAAAGTCAAAGCTTGGGGATGCCCTCGTGGTTCATCCCTGCATATTTTAAGAAGACTCAAGCGTCTAAGCTTGGGGATGCCCAAGGCATCCCTTCTTCATCGACAACTTATCAGGTTCCTCTAGTGAAACTATATTTTTATTCCGTCACATCTTATGTGCTTTACTTGGAGCGTCTGTTTGTTTTTATTTTTGTTTTTGTTTGAATAAATCAGATCCTAGCATTCTTTGTTTGGGAGAGAGACACGCTCCGCTGTTTCGTATGAACACATATGTTCTTAGCTTCATCTTTAATGTTCATTGCGAAATTTGAACTACTTCATTCATTGTTATATGGTTGGAAACGGAAAATGCCGCATGTGGTAAATGGTTTAATGTCTTGAATAATGTGATACTTGGCAATTGTTGTGCTCATATAGATCTTGTTTAAGCTCTTGCACCATGTACCTTGTACTCATTAATGAATAACTACATAGACCTTGTTAAAATTTGGTTTGCATGATTGATCTCTAGAGTCTAGATATTTTCTGGTTGAGGTGTTTGAACAACAAGGAGACAATGTAAAGTCTTATAATAGCTACAATATGTTCAATGTGAGCTTTGCTGCACCTTTTATACTTGAGTTTGCTTCAAACAACCTTGCTAGCCTAGCATTGTATTGAGAGGAATTCTTCTCGTGCATCCAAATCCTTGAGCCAATAACCATGCCATTTGTGTCCACCATACCTACCTACCACATGGTATTTCTCCGCCATTCCAAAGTAAATTACTTGAGTGCTACCTTTAAAATTTCCATTCTTTGCCTTTGCAATATATAGCTCATGGGACAAATAGCCTTAAAAACTATCGTGGTGAAGAATATGTACTTATGTGTTTTATTTCTTAATAAGTTGCTTGTTGAGCGGTAACCATGTTTTCTGGGGACGCCATCAACTCTTTTACCTTTGTTGAATATCATGTGAGTTGCTATGCATGTTCTTCTTGTCTGAAGTAAGGGCGGTTTTCACAATCAAATGGTTTGAGTATGCATACTTGTTAGAGAAGAACATTGGGCCGCTAACTAAAGCCATGATTCATGGTGGAAGTTTCAGTGTGGACAGCTAATCCTCAATCTCTTATGAGAATATTAACCGTTGTTGAATGCTTATGCATTAAAGAGGAGTCCATTATCTGTTGTCTATGTTGTCCCGGTATGGATGTCTAAGTTGAGAATAATCAAAAGCGAGAAATCCAATGCGAGCTTTCTCCTTAGACCTTTGTACGAGGCGGCATAGAGGTACCCCTTTGTGACACTTGGTTGAAACATATGCTATGCAATGATAATCGGTGTTAACCCAAGCTAATTAGGACAAGGTGCGAGCACTATTAGTATACTATGCATGAGGCTTGCAACTTATAAGATGTCTTATACATAACTCATATGCTTTATTACTACCGTTGACAAAATTGTTTCTTGTTTTCAAAATGAAAAGCTCTAGCACAAATATAGTAATCAATGCTTCCCTCTGCGAAGGGCCTTGACATAGGCATCCCAAATGGGCCTGCCAAAGATAGTACCCGGGGTTTAATGAAGGCCCACTACCCGAAGAATAAGAAGGTTCGAGAGCCCAAGATATATTAAGGAAAGTAGAATTGTAATAAGAAGTGTTGTTTGTAATCTGGCGGGATGAGTTAGAAACCGTCCCGGACTCTGTAACTTGTACAAAACGAAACCCTCGGCTCCACCTCTTATATAAAGGGGGAGTCGAGGGACGAGGAGATCATCGAATCATTGTCTGTAAACCCTAGTTTTCATAATCGTCGAGTACTTTTCGGCTGAAACCTTCGAGATCTACTTGCCCTCTACTTCTAACTAAACCCTAGCCTACAATCCATAGGCATTGACAAGTTAATCCCTTGTCAATTGGCGCCGTCTGTGGGAATTAGAGGCGCAAGGATCCGATCTCGATGGCACGTTCAAGATCTTCGACATCGTCAACCGGAAGCAACACTATGGATCGAGGTAAACAGATCGCTGCTGGTCTTGTTGATTTTGTTCCTCACCCACCCTCCCGTTTGGATGCATATGCGTATCTGGCGGAGCCCTTGGAGATGACGTTCGGAAGGTTTCACTTTCGCATCGAGAAGGAAGGATCGTATCGTGTCGAAATTCCGATTTCGTCGGGATCATCGGCGGTCGATTCCGATTTTTCAAGCTATGCATCGTCAACCGAGTCAGAAGAAGAAACTTCGGCAACACGTTACGTCAGTGTCAGAGCAAGAGAGAAACTCGCCAAGATCTTCAGCAACACATCGTTTGAGTCATCTGCGGACTCATATATAAGCGATGGCTCAAGCGATGTCGACAGTTACGACTTCATCGACAAATCTATCACAATGGGCAAGGTCTTCATCAATCTCAACGATGATGTCACCAAACCCAACATAGATCGGAGTACAAAATATCATCAGATTTATGCTATCGACAATCAAGAGGAAACATCAGAGGCTTTCGACGATTTGGGTAATCCTTTCGTCGATCCCTCAGATCTAAGGAGAGGTATGGGCACTAAATATGTCGGGCCCACACCACGGGTCAGAGTTCAACTTCCACAAGCAGCCTGGGATAGAGCGGCAAAAGCCCTAGATGGTTCGGAGCCAATGACGACAACAGCTACAGCTCAAGAACTGCAAGCTTATCAATATAGGCTCGCACGTACGCCCGAGAAATAGAAAAACGAGACAGCTGAGTTGAACAGGAGAAAGGAGGCGGCTACGCATCCAGCGGGAGAAGGGCAGATCTAAGTGGACAATCTAGAGTTTCGGGTGATAGCCACAGGGAGGCTCGGAACGAGAGGAAGATCAAGGTTACAACACATACCCGAAGCGTAAAGAGAGCACTTGGTTCAAAACCTCGACATGTCCTTTATGTCGATAGATACAAGAGGAAATATTATCCCTAAGACACCGGAAGCTGGGTATATGGCGACACAAGCTTACATCCTCGCATCCGAGGCCACCCCGGGAGATCCAAGGGAAACATTATACAATATGGCGTTAGCGGGGGTTGGAGCTATGGGGACAGCGTTCGTAGCAACGCCTCCCGAAGGAGCGGCAAGGCAAAATAGTCCACGACCTACAGCGGCAATGGCGGCGGTTCTCGAAGGACCAAGCGGAGCAAGAGACACAGGAGCACAAGCAAGGGTCGATAGAGCGAGACAAAGAGAAGGGATCATCGGCAATCCCCGGAGCTTAACGACGAGGATATGTGCGGCTTGCCGTGCTTCACAAGGAGAGTACGAAAAACTCGAGTCCCGTCGGGATTTAAGTTGCCCGATCACTTCAAAAAGTTCGACGGCTTGCAAGATCCAGAGGACTGGCTAATTGATTACCTCGAGACGGTGAAGCTAACTGGAGGAACTAGAGCAACAGCCATGCAAAGTATCCAGGTGCACTTAAGTGGAGCCGCACGATCTTGGATCAAAAAACTTCCGCCAGGATCCATCGACAGCTGGGAAAGTTTCGAGGACGTATTCGTCAAGAACTTCAGGTCCACGTGCAAAAAACCTGCGTCGTTAGAAGAGCTGAGGGCGTGTCGACAAAAGCCAGATGAGTCAATGAGAAAATACATCCAAAGGTGGAACATCATAAAAAACTCGGCGAGAAAATATATCTGACGAGAGAGCAATAGATGCGTTTGTCGCAGGAATTAGGCGTGGAGATTTTGTCGAGGACTTGGGAAGGACCAATCCAAAAACAGTATCCGCGTTGATGGAGATAGCAAATAGATGGGCAGACGGAGAAGACGCCGTCCACAATAAGCGACACAGGTCGCCAGAGGAGGACCGTGGTCGAAATTATCAATCGAGGCGACGATTTCCTCGGCAGTATCCGAATTATGACGCCCCAGGGCAAATTTCGGCAGGATTTCGGGCAAAAGGAAACAACAGAGATGATTATCAGAGAAGCAATGAGCAGCGGAGTGATAACAGGGACGACTCCCGCAACAGACAAAATAGTGGGCCAAGGTTTCCAAGACCTTTTGTGTCCCCTGAAGAAATGCTGAACGGACCGTGCCAGATGCACTTTTTCCTCGACAGCAACGGGAAAAGACAGTCAGGGCACCTGCAGAAAGACTCGTCGAAATTTTCAGGCAATGTTCGGATATGCGAAAACGCTCACGCTCGAGCAGCACGAGAGAAATCCTCGGGAGCCCAGGAGCGAAGTTCATCTACCGCCACCTCCCGCGATTACGGACGACAATCGGCATCGGCTCGGAATAGCGGCAGCACCTCCACCACCACCTTACGTCGATCCTAACTCAAACGGAGCGGTGTCGATGATTCGAAGGGAAGGCCGTCCAACGGAACTCAAAAAGTAATCTCGAGACAGGTGTTCATGGCGGAGAAAATGCCTCCACCAACAGTTGAGTACCTCAATTGGTCGGGGCAAGACATCGGCTTCACCATAGCGGATCACCCGCAGCAAGTTCCTCGACCGAGGCGGTCGGCACTTATTCCGCCGCAGCAGTTATTGCGGGTTTTGATGTTTCTCGAGTATTCATAGATGGTGGCAGCAGCTTAAACCTTATGTATGCGGATACATTGAGGAAGATGAACATATCCTTAGCAAACCTGAAGCCAACGGACACAAGGTTCCACGGCATCACACCAGAGAAACCAAGTTACCCATTGGGGAAGATCAACCTCGACGTTCGGTTTGGAACCCGAGAAAATTATAGAATCGAGAAACCGGAGTTTGAAGTTGTGGATTTTCCATCACGGTACCACGCTTTGTTGGGACGACCAGCATATGCTAGATTTATGGCAGTACCACACTATACATACCTGTTATGGAGATTGCCTGGACCCAAGGGACCAATCACGGTCAAAGGGAGCTTCGCCTTAGCGGATAAGTGCGACAAGGATTTCCATCGGTTATCAGAAACTTTCGGGATGCAAGCTGAGTATTTGGCGTCAAAAAGTATGACTGATTACGACGTACTGCCAGACGTTGGAAGGCCAAATAAAGAATCAACTTTCAATACAGAGAAAAATTCTAAGGAGGTGCGGATTCACCCGACGGATCCGAAAAAGACGACATCTATTGCAAACAACATGGATATCGCATAGGAAAGCGCGCTCGTCGAGTTCCTCCGTGAGAACCGGAAAATCTTCGCATGGTGTCCAGCTGACATGCCGGGAGTACCCGGGGAACTTGCCGAGCACCACCTAAATTTGGATCCATCAGCGAGACCAATCAAACAACCTTTGCGGCGTTTTTCGGAACCAAACCGCAAAGCTATCTGTCAGAAATCAATCGACTACAAGAAGCTGGTTTTATCAAAGAGATATTCACAGAAGCCACATGGGTAGCAAATCCCGTAATGGTGCCAAAGAAAAACACTAAGGTCCTTCGCATGTGCGTCGACTTTACGTGTCTCAACAAACATTGTCCAAAGGATCACTTCCCCCTCCCGAGGATCGATCAAATTATCGACTCCACGGCTGGATGCGAACGTCTTTCCTTCCTGGACGCGTATTCTGGTTATAACCAGATCAGGTTAAAAGAAGAAGATGAAGTAAAGATCGCGTTCATTACACCTTATGGCGTGTTTTGTTACGGAACAATGCCCTTTGGTCTAAAAAACGTGGGAGCAACGTATCGGAGGATGATGCGAAGTGTTTGGCGACACGGATTGGGAAAAACGTGCAAGTGTACATCGACGACGTCGTCATAACATCAAAAGAAGGATCAACACTGATAGAGGACCTCAAGGAAACGTTCGACAACCTCAACAAATTCTGTCTGAAGTTGAACCCGACGAAGTGTTCCTTTGGTGTCCCAGCAGGAGAACTCTTGGGGTTTCTAGTCTCAGCAAGAGGGATTGAAGCAAATCCCGATAAAATACAAGCTATTGTAACAATGAGAAAGCCAACAAAGTTGAAAGAGATACAACGAGTTAACCGGGCGAGTCGCAGCTTTGAGCAGATTCGTTGCCGAGCTAGGAGAAAAGCGTTACCATTCTACGCTTTGATAAAACAAGGAGACAAATTCCAGTGGAACGACGAAGCCGACAGAGCTTTCGAAGATTTGAAGCGCAAAATCTCGACACCACCAATCTTGGTGGCACCGAAGGAAAAGGAACCTCTCCTGTTATATATCGCAGCCACGCCCCAAGTGGTAAGCACGGCGCTGGTTGTCGAAAGAGAAGAAGAAGGAAAACTCCACGGAGTACAGAGGCCAGTTTACTTCGTCAGCGAAGTTTTATCGCCGTCAAAACAAAGGTATCCTCAGTACCAGAAGCTAGCATACGGAGTGTTCACAACAGCACGAAAATTGCGCCACTATTTTTCGGCACACCCGATCATAGTGGTCAATGAGGCTCCTTTGTCAAATATACTGAACAATCCAGAAGCTACGGGTCGTGTCTCCCTTTGGGGAATAGAACTTTCCCCTCGGGACATCACGTATGAAAAAAGAAAAGCAATCAAGTCGCAAGTTTTGCCGGACTTCATCGCGGAGTGGATGGAGTTGCAGAACACGGGACCCCCGGACTTGTCGAGAACCCGGACCATGAATTTTGACGGGTCCAAGAGAGTAGAAGGAGCTGGCGCAGGAGTAATACTTATATCACCTGAAGGCGACAAATTGAAGTATATCCTTCGGATGACGTTCCCTAACGCATCTAACAATGAAGCAGAATACGAAGCCCTCATACATGGGATGAAGATGGCAAAAGCATGCGGTGCAACTCGACTAAAAATCTTTGGCGACTCACAATTAGTGGCCCAGCAAGTTATGAACCAATGTGATGCAGTCAATGATAGCATGGTAGCATACAAGGAGGTGTACAATGAACTCGAGAAGTTATTCGATGGATGTGAGGTAAACCACATCAGTAGATTGAGCAACGATGAAGCTGACGTCCTCGCAAACATCGGGTCGCAGTGCCTCCCAGTCCCGCCAGGAGTGTTTTGGGAAGAAATATCGGAGAGATCTACAAAACCAAAAAAGGTGCAGAAAAAAGAAAGAACTTCGACACCCCTTGCAGAAACCACGGAGGATGAAGATGAACAAGAGCTTGTGATGATGGTACAAGTTCCTTGGATGCAAGCATATGTATCATACATCCTCAGGAAAGAAATACCCGATGATCCAGTTGAAGCAAGGCGAGTAATTCGACGGTCTAAAGCTTTCACGGTGATCAAAGGAGAACTGTACAAGCGAAGTATTTCAGGCGTTCTGCAAAGGTGTGTAACACCCGAAGAAGGAAGAGTAATTCGAAGGACGTGCACGAAGGAATATGCGGCCACCACGCGAGTAGTCGAGCCATCGCAGCCAAGGTCTTCCGGGCAGGATTCTACTGGTTGACAGCAATCGAGGACGCCAAAGAAATAGTAAGGACTTGCGATGCGTGTCAAAGGTTCGCCGCAAAACCTCACTCTCCAGCAGCAGAACTAGCACCAATACCTTTGTCGTGGCCCTTTGCACAATGGGGACTCGATATGGTGGGCAAGTTACACAAATCATGGCCAGGAGGAAAGGAATACATGCTAGTAGTTGTCGACAAATTCACAAAGTGGATAGAAGCGAAGCCGATAAATTCGCCGGATGGAGCATCCGCGAGTAAAATTCATAAAAGGCCTCGTCTTCAGATTTGGAGTGCCTCATAGCATCGTCACGGACAATGGCGGTAACTTTACATCCAACGAATTTAAAGATTACCGCAAAGAAGTGGGTATCAAGCCGCACTTTGCGTCGGTTGCACATCCTCAAACCAACGGGCAGGTCGAGAAAGCCAATGGCATTATCTCGCAATGGCATCAAGAAACGTCCGTTGGGACCACTAGAAAAAGCTCGATATACCTGGCCCGAAGAACTACCAAGTGTGTTGTGGAGCATCCGAACAACACCAAATACGGCGACACAAGAAACCCCGTTTTTTCTGGTCCATGGCGCGGAGGCAGTACTTCCAATAGAAATAGAGCACGACTCCCCTAGAGTCACAGCATACGATGAAGAAGCTTCAAGGACAGCATTGGAAGACGATGTAGACGCACTCGACGAAGCTCGAGACGAAGTATTATCAAGGGTCACCAAATATCAACAGGATTTGAAGAATTACCACAGTCGACGTTTGCGGCCAAGATCCTTCCAAGTGGGAGATTTAGTCCTTCGGCTCACGCAAAAAAGTCATGAAAAACTCGAGTCACCATGGCTTGGTCCCTATATCGTCACGGAAGTAATCGGAGGAGGAGCATACAGGATAAAGGACAAGAAGACAGGGTGGAGGAGCAAAACCCTTGGAACGTGGCGCAACTCAGGCGGTTCTACGCCTAGAGCTAAAATATAGTCCTTGTAAAACTTCAATGTACTGAAACGCCCACGAGTTTTCAGACGCACTCTTTTCCTTTTTCGGGGCACCGAGTGGGGCCGGGAAAGGTTTTTAATGAGGCGGGCTCGTGGTGCTGCAATATAATAAAGATAGTGGAGATATACTTCTCATTTTTCGACACGCTCGGGGGCTCAACGCCCAAGTCTTAAAATACATACAATATAGATTCACCGAAATATTTCGCCTTGGTACATTAATACCTCGCCAAATATAAAAAACGGAAGCCAGTAATCATAAATATAGTGTACACATCAAAAATCTTAAGTGCTTTGGTCTAAGAACCTCGCAATACAAATATAGAATTTCGACATCAAAGGTACTCGAAGATTGGCAGTCCATCCAAGGGACAAGCAAGGATGTCTTATTACAACAGAAAAGATAGATTTCAAGGAGGAAAAAATAGTGCAACCTTCGCCCGATTAGGCTCGGGGCTTCAACAACATAGAGGACCTCAGCAATATACAATAAATTCCTTCGGAAATATAAAAAAAGAGGAGGGAAAACAAAAAAGAGTGAGATACAAGGTTTCCAATATAATACAAGTCAGTTAAATCCCAAGATAGTATCTACGGACAAGCCCCTGGTTGTTTTATGTTCAGCATAAGAACCCTTGGTAAAGAACTCTGAGTCCATCCGAAGAAGTTCATCTATCATCGATTCAGCTACAGGAGCTACCATCGCATCGATTGAGTCAATATCATTTTTCCGACGCGTTTTCTTGGCCAGGCAACCAGCAACAATCTTCGTCAGGTCCAACTTTGGATAACAGATGTTTATCATAATCATGGAAAATCTCGCTCCAGCAGTGAGTTGAGCCCGCACAAAGTTATGGATGCGGGGAGCATCTCTGAATACCTCCAATAATTCGGGAAGAGTTTTTGGAACTTGGAAATAGATTCCTATAGACAAGGGTTAATGTCGCCGTGCAAAAATTGAGAAAGTCGCGCACTTGGCAAGCACGATCTTGGAACCTAACAATTTGTTGGGTTCGTTCAGGAGTGGCCCAGAACAAACAACCATGATTAAGGGAAAGATTGACAAGAAGATTTGTTCTCTCATTCACTCTCTGATCTTCGGCAGCAGAATCAAGAACTGAGCCTGATAAAGCGACAGAGCAAGAAATTGGAAAAAAGACATAGCAAAATAAAGAGAAGGCGTCTTGAGGTTGCAAAAACATACCTAACATATCTGTGCTAGCTTCCAGCATTAGCTCAAGCATACTATTTTCTCGGGTTGTGGCTCCCTTCGCTTCTAAGACAACAGCATCCTTAGCAGCCATAGCCTCTTGGGCTTGTTGAAAAGCAAGTTGTTCTCGTTCAGATGCTTTCCGAGATTGTTCCATCATGGCCAAAGTTTGTTTCTTCATAGATTGAAGTTGTTGTCGAAGTTCTTGCAAATCTTCCGACAAATGTCCGCTTGATGAACTCTCGAGGAGATTATGGTCGACTAGTACTTTCTTCGAGAAGGAAGATGCAGGTGAAGCAGCGGCGGAACAAGGAGGGGTCGAGTAATTATCAAATATTAACCGGAAAAGAAAGGCCCAGGATCAATGAAAAGCACGAAGAGAAATTTCATTACTTGCTAGAAAATTTACACAGACATTACAAAAGAAAGTTTTCCGGGGGGACTAAGAGAGTAATTGTCGCCAAGGCTAAAATGGCGACAAGAGCAAAAGAAACAGAAAAAGAAACAGGGAGGCATGCAACTAGACCTCCGGCCTCGAGGAGCTAGGAGTCGAAGCTGGCTTGATCCCGAGATACGCCAAGATCTTCTTCGTGTTGGGCTTGGCTGCCTTGATCAGCGACCTCCATCTCGACTGCTCTATCTGATCGGTGTCGCCAACCTTCATCCAATCAAGCGTCTGTTGGCTGTCAGCAACTAGGGCAACAGTATTATCGACAGCAACCTTCATATTCTCCCGACGCATCTTCAGTCCAAGGTCTTCCGACGAATTGAAAAGCTTGGCAAGGGCAAGGAAAGTCGAAGGTTCCTCTTTCTTCGGGAAGAAGTAGGGGAACAACGCCGACAAACCTGCACTGGCATTTGCCACGCCTTCACGAATTTCACGCCCATGAAACTCCAGAAGAGAGAGTGCGTCGAGGAGAGGGTCATTGACGGGGTTATCCAGATCAAAATCCTGGTCCGTTTGAGCTGCCACGAGACAAAACATTAGTCAAAAACCAAGAAACAGGAAGTACAATAAAATAGAAGGGATTGATGATATTACTCAGAGTACGCCGACTTTGCGACTTCAGACGCTTGAGGATCCCTTGTTCACGAGCAGCTTGGGCAGCTTTCTGCTCGTCTAAAGCAGATTCAGCATCTTTAAGCCTTTTCTGCAGTTCCTCGACACTAGCAGCCTTTGCTTTGGCATCATCGGCCTCGGCTTTAGCTTCGCTAGCGACAAGTTCGGCTTTCTCGCGAGCCGCCTCACTTTGTTCTAGTTTGTGAGCAAGGGCGTCGGCACGCTTGTTGGCCTCTGCAAGTTTCTCTATCAAAGTAAAAAAGGGACAGAAAGATCAAAAATCGCGACAAACAAAAAGGAGCAAAATTCAGGAAGAACGGCAAAAATAAAGGTTATTACCTTCGGTTCTGCTGGCATACTCGCGGTACCCAATAAATTGGGACCCGATGCGGATAAGATCTTTGATCATAGGCTGTCAAAGAAGAAAAACGAAGGAGAAAACATCAGCATTAAAAAAAGTAAGGGTCTAAAAAAGCAAAATAGAGGAAATATAGACATCGACAAACTTACATCATCCAAGAGTTGCGACGAAGAGCCGCTTAATTGAGGGGCAGGCTCAATGGTCATTTCAACCCTTGCCCTTTTTGGTGAAGGGACAAGGGGGCTCGAAGGAGGAGTAGATGTATCAACATTTTGTTGAGGAGGCGATGATTCTTCTCCTTCAACGAGCTTCTCCGAAATAACTAAAGTATGTGACGTGCTCGTCCGAGGAGCTACGTCACGAGTTGGTACTTCTTCCTCGTCATCACTGCAAGTGAGGATCAAAATAGCATAAAAAGCAAGACAAGGAAAAACTTCGACTACAGAAATAAGGGGAAATCAAGGTAACTTACGAGCTGACGAGGGATTCAATATAAGGATCATAAGCTGCCTTCGGATGAGAAGGAACAACTTCTTCGGCTTTGGATGTGCCGGAATCTTCAGCATTACTCCTCTTCCTTTTCTTCGGTGGAGAAACGGCGGGAGGAGGAGATTGGACCGACGTAGTGTCTTCGGAAGATCCCGCAGATTTTCGAGAATCCACGGGATCATTCACAAAGGATGGAGCTTCTTGATTGTCGTCAGTGACAATGCCCATTTCTTCGACTTCTCCATCCTCAGGAAGAGGAGGAAGGGAAGCCATAGTAGGATGATTCTGCAGGAAAATAGCGGCAAAAGGCAAAATAGAGAAATATCAATACAATGAGATGCAGAGAAAATTCAGAACAAAATAAAAATTAGAGAAGACAAAATACCTCAGGGAGTGGATTGGTGGAGCTGTATGGCTCCACGCGACAAGAGGAAGGAATAGGATCCTTCTTGCTCAGCGAGGTGATTCTTCGAATAAGCTTCTCCAAGTCCTTCACAGAAAGATCACTGGAGAGCCTATTGGCGTCATTGGCACCGGAATACGTCCAAAGGGGATTTTTGCGAGCTCGAAGAGGCTGCACTCTAATCCTAAGAAAATAGGCAGTGATTTGGACACCAGATAACTCTTTGCCTCGAGTATTTTGGAGCTGATGAATACGAGACATAAGAGCTTCTGTCGCCTTCTTCTCTTCTTCGGAAGCTTCAGCGTCCCAGGAGTAGCGGCGTTGAATTTTTGTGTTTCCGTCGAAAGGAACTATGTTGTGTTCCACGGAATTGGCACTTTCTTCGTGTATATAGAGCCACCTTTTGCGCCATCCTTGAACAGAGTCAGGAAATTTGACGTCGAAATAATCGACATCGGTTCGGACACAGATAACTACACCACCTATGTTGTAGGTGGCGTTGTGAGCGCCATTGCGGCGAAGGCAGAAAATGCGCTTCCAAAGAGCCCAATTAGGAGCGACTCCAAGGAAGCATTCGCAAAGCGTGATAAAAATAGAAATGTGAAGGATGGAATTGGGGGTCAGCTGGTGCAGCTGAATCCCATAGACAAAGAGAAGACCGCGGAGGAAATCGTGGATTGGGGTAGAAAGGCCGCGGATGAGATGATCAACGAAACTAACCCGGTACTCCATTGGAGGGTTGGGGTAGCTTTCTTCGCTGGGAAAACGGATGGCGTCTTCCTTCTTCATCAGGCCAAGCCTCTTCAGCATATTGACATCTTGATTGGAGATTTTGGATCTCTCCCACTCAAGATCCTCAGCGGCCATCTTGGATTCCGGAGTGCTGGTGGCGGGTGAGTCGCGTACGCGGTGGCATCAACAGACCTTGGAAAAGCAATGTTCGTGCGTGCGGAAGATCGAGAAAGAGTTGGGCGCAGGGGAGTTTTCGCGAGAGGGGAGCAGATAGTGCGGCGCAAGCGAAGGAGTGGACGGAGGTTGAAGAAAGGTTTATATAGGCTTCGGGAGAAGTAATGAACCGTCGGATGAAGAAATCGTGTGGTGAAAAGAGATCCGAGTAGATAAGAGGGTAAAAAGGTATTTTTATGGAGATAGAATGGAACAAGGCGTTGCGGAACGTGCGCCGGGAAAAGCGGAGGACGTGTGTCCCCCACTTGCACGACGTGTCAACGTGGTGGGAACAATGGACCCACAAGGCGAGAAAAATTTCGACTATTAACAGAGCTGAAGAGAATTTGACAAAGTAAAATATGTCGACAAGAAAAATAAAAGGAGAATGGCGACAGGAGAAGTTATTTGAATACTTCGGGAGCCTTTGGTCAGAAACAAGTTTTTGCCCAAATGCTCGGGGGCTACTTCGATAAAAGTAAAATTTCGACTATGGCAAATATAGAAATTGTGGGAGCCTACAACCAAGCACAAGTTCTTGGCTGTAGCCTCGGGGGCTACTCCCATCGGGACGCTGTTCGCGCACCCGAGAGATAAAAAAAAAAAGAGAGAGAGAGAAAGAATATCGGGAGATAATGGCAATATAGCGACAAGGTGGACTAAAATGTTGAGCCTACAACCAAGCACAAGTTCTTGGCTGTAGCCTCGGGGGCTACTCCCATCGGGAACGCTGTTCGCGTGCCCGATGAAATATAAAAAGGAAAAAGAAAGAAAGATAGAAAAGCAAGAGAGTATATTTCGAGTTATAATTAACTCTACATATACTCCCATCGGGAGATTAATATAAGTCATATTTGACTCGATAAAATGTGCCATTCCAACAGCCGGAAAAGCACTCGACAATATATTCTCGGAACGCCAATGTTGCGATCAATTTCCGAATGCCGCAAATTTGCGAAGGTAAGACCCCAGCATCCATTCCGCCGGGCGTGGCATCACCGAAGACTCGCGCTCCGCTACTTTTATCCGTATCAACAAATACGAAGAAAAATCCTAACGGACGCGTTAGGTACTCGATAAATTTGACTGGGACTCGACAGAATGGTAAGACCTTAAGCGGCACCTGTCGAAGTTTGCACCAGTATCCCGAGATCATGTCCAGGGACGTGATCTTGAAGTAGGTTCTTGCGGATTTTCACTAGAGCAGTTAACTAGTACCTGATCCGTCAGATGAACTAGCCCCAATTACCAATATCCCTGTACAATATAGAAATTTATATAAAGAAATATAGAAAAGTTTAAATTGTTAAATAAGAATAAGCAGTGGAGATTTTCCCTGATTCTACGATTCAAGCAAAATCTCGGGGGCTACTGACATAGGCATCCCAAATGGGCCTGCCAAAGATAGTACCCGGGGTTTAATGAAGGCCCACTACCCGAAGAATAAGAAGGTTCGAGAGCCCAAGATATATTAAGGAAAGTAGAATTGTAATAAGAAGTGTTGTTTGTAATCTGGCGGGATGAGTTAGAAACCGTCCCGGACTCTGTAACTTGTACAAAACGAAACCCTCGGCTCCACCTCTTATATAAAGGGGGAGTCGAGGGACGAGGAGATCATCGAATCATTGTCTGTAAACCCTAGTTTTCATAATCGTCGAGTACTTTTCGGCTGAAACCTTCGAGATCTACTTGCCCTCTACTTCTAACTAAACCCTAGCCTACAATCCATAGGCATTGACAAGTTAATCCCTTGTCAGGCCTATCTTCTACTTTATTGTTGAGTCAGTTTGCCTATTCTTTCTATCTTAGAAGCAAACACTTGTATCAATTGTGTGCATTGATTCTTACATGTTTACTTATTGCACTTGTTATATTGCTTTGTGTTGACAATTATCCATGAGATATACATGTTGAAGTTGAAAGCAACCGCTGAAACTTTATCTTCCTTTGTGTTGCTTCAATGCTTTTACTTCGAATTTATTGCTTTATGAGTAACTCTTATGCAAGTCTTATTGATGCTTGTCTTGAAAGTATTATTCATGAAAAGTCTTTGCTATATGATTCATTAGTTTACTCATTATCTTCATCATTGCTTCGAATCGCTGCATTCATCTCATATGCTTTACAATAGTATGATCAAGATTATGATAGCATGTCACTTCAGAAATTATCTTTGTTATCGTTTACCTACTCGAGGGCGAGTAGGAACTAAGCTTGGGGATGCTTGATACGTCTCAAACGTATCTATAATTTCTTATGTTCCATGCTACTTTTATGATGATACTCACATGTTTTATACACATTATATGTCATTATTATGCATTTTCCGGCACTAACCTATTGACGAGATGCCGAAGAGCCGATTCTTCGTTTTCTCGTTGTTTTTGGTTTCAGAAATCCTAGTAAGGAAATATTCTCGGAATTGGACGAAATCAACGCCCAGGGGCCTATTTTTACACGAAGCTTCCAGAAGACCGGAGGGGAGACGAAGTGGGGCCACGGGGCGTCGCCACACTAGGGCGGCGCGGCCTAGAGGGGGCCCGCGCGGCCCTAGCGTGTTGGGCCCCCGTGACTCTCCCGACTCCGCCCTTCCGCCTACTTAAAGCCTCCGTCGCGAAACCCCCGGCACCGAGAGCCACGATACGGAAAACCTTCCGGAGACGCCGCCGCCGCCAATCCCATCTCGGGGGATTCATGAGATCGCCTCCGGCACCCTCGCTGGAGAGGGGAATCATCTCCCGGAGGTCTCTTCATCGCCATGATCGCCTCCGGATCGATGTGTGAGTAGTTCACCCCTGGACTATGGGTCCATAGCAGTAGCTAGATGGTCGTCTTCTCCCCATTGTGCTATCATGTTAGATCTTGTGAGCTGCCTATCATGATCAAGATCATCTATTTGTAATCCTTCATGTTGTGTTTGTTGGGATCCGATGAATATTGAATACTATGTCAAGTTGATTATCAATCTATCATATATGTTATTTATGTTCTTGCATGCTCTCCGTTGCTAGTAGAGGCTCTGGCCAAGTTGATACTTGTGACTCCAAGAGGGGGTATTTATGCTCGATAGTGGGTTCATGCCTCCATTAAATCCGGGACGATGTGATGTAAAGTTCTAAGGTTGTGGATGTGCTTGTTGCCACTAGGGATAAAACATCGATGCTTTGTCTAAGGATATTTGTATTGATTACATTACGCACCATACTTAATGCAATTGTCTCGTTGTTTACAACTTAATACCGGAGGGGTTCGGATGATAACTTCGAAGGTGGACTTTTTAGGCATAGATGCATGCTTGGATAGCGGTCTATGTACTTTATCGTAATGCCCCGATTAAATCTCATAGTACTCATCATGATATATGTATGTGCATTGTTATGCCTTCTTTATTTGTCAATTGCCCAAGCTGTAATTTGTTCACCCAACATCTGCTATCTTATGGGAGAGACACCGCTAGTGAACTGTGGACCCCGGTCCTATTCTTTACATCCGAAATACAAACTGCTGCAATTGTTCTTTACTCGTTCTTCGCAAACAACCATCATCATCCACACTATACATGTAATCCTTTGTTTACGAGCAAGCCGGTGAGATTGACAACCTCGCTCGTTACGTTGGGGCAAAGTTCCGTGATTGTGTTGTGCGGGTTCCACGTTGGCGCCGTAATCCCCGGTGTTGCGCCGCACTACACTCCTCCGCCATCAACCTTCAACGTGCTTCTTGACTCCTACTGGTTCGATAAATCTTGGTTTCTTACTGAGGGAAACTTGCTGCTGTACGCATCACACCTTCCACTTGGGGTTCCCAACGGGCGTGTGCTTTACGCGTCATCACTGCCACCTCGCGACAACGTGCGATGACGCACACGCCGCGTTCCTCGTGCGGAGGTGCCTGCGGGTACCGCTCCTGCTGCAGCAGCCGCACATGACGCACCTTCTGATGAAGGATACGAAGACTATGAAGGCGACGCGGACGAGCAGGTAGATGAGAACATGATGGACGGCGAGGAAGTCGAACAACCTGCACCGGGTCGTCCACGACAACTGAACCGCAACACTCGCCCAGAATATGTACCAATAGTAAATTGTCTCGCTTAGAACAAGGAAAAAATTCTGTAGAAGCTTATTATCAAGAATTGCAAACTGGCATGATTCGCTATGGTATTGTAGAGGATAACGAGGCTATGCTTGCACGTTTCTTTGGTGGTTTGAATAAAGAGATTCAGCATATTTTAGATTATAAGGAGTACAACACTATTACTCGCTTGTTTCATCTTGCTTGCAAAGCTGAACGTGAAGTGCAGGATCGTCAACCACAATAGAGAAGAGCTAACGTTTCTGCAGGTTGTACATCGTCGTGGTCTCCGCGACAATCAGCACCACCATCTCGTGGGGCTGCACCAGCGCCTACTACCTCCAAGTACACCACGCCTGCATCACGAGCACCACCGGCTGCTACTCCACCAGCATCTGCTGGTCCTCCTCGGAGTTCATCTTTGATGGCCTCCACAGGGAAGACGCGCGCCATTCAATGTCGCAAATGCTTGGGATTTGGACACATAGAGAGAGAATGCAGAACCAAGCGTGTGATGTTGGTGTGTGAAGATGGAGAATATGATTCTGCAAGTGACTTTGATGAAGATACATTGGCCCTTATTGCTGCACGTGATGGCGCTAATTCTGATTCTGAGAGAGAGATGGAGGTAATGGAAGCTGACACTGCTTGCACAGCGTGTGTTGAGCATGCAATTGAGCAAATCTGAGCATGATCAACGCCACAATCTGTTTCAAACAAGACGCGTTGTAAAAGAGCGAGCTATAAGGATCATCATTGATGGAGGGAGCTGTAATAATCTGGCTAGCGTTGACATGGTGGAGAAGCTTTCTCTCCCTACAAGACAGTGCACACATCCATATTACATTCAATGGTTTGAGAGCTCTCGGTAACAAGAATTACATGTGTGCATTTTACTATTGGTACATATTCTGATTTTGTTGATTGTGACGTTGTACCTATGCAAGCTTGTTCTTTGTTACTTGGTAGACCTTGGCAATTTGATAGAGAATCTGTTCATAATGGTAAAACTAATCAGTATTCTCTTATGCATGATGGAAAGAAAATTGGTCCCAAACCTATGACTCCTGAACAAATAGTAAAAGATGATCTTGCTAGAGCTAGTAGAGTAAAAAACGAGGAGAAACATAAGAGTTAAAAATCAGATTGTTGCTGCAGATTTTGTGCCACATAAGACTAATACTAAATCTGATTCGAACCATGCTACTGAAATTAGTTTGAAAAATCCTTGTTTGTTGCTAGCAAATCTGATATTGCTGAACTTGATGTGAACACTACTCAATGCTATGCTATTATTTGCAAAGAAGTTCTATTTTCATTTGAGGATATGCCTCCTTCTTTGCCACCCGCGGTTGCTAACCTTTTGCAGGAATTCATTGATGTATTTCCACAAGATGTTCCACCTGGATTACCGCCTATTCTTGGGATAGAACACCAAATTGACTTGATTCCAGGAGCTTCGCTGCCCAACCGTGCACCATATCGTACCAATCCTAAAGAGACCAAAGAGATTCAGCGACAAATTCAGGTTCTCCAAGATAAAGGTTACATTCGTGAGTCTCTTAGTCCATGTGTTGTTCCTATTATCTTGGTACCTAAAAAAGATGGTTCTTCACGCATGTGTACTGATTCTAGAGCTATTAATAATATTACCATTCGATACCATCATCCAATACCTTGTTTAGATGATATGCTTGATGAATTGAGTGATTCTATTATGTTCTCTAAAGTTGATTTGCGTAGTGGTTACCACCAGATTCGTATGCAATTAAGAGATGAATGGAAAACAACGTTTAAAACTAAGTTCGGTATATATGAGTGGTTAGTAATGCCTTTTGGTTTAACTAATGCACCTAGTACTTTCATGAGACTGATGAACGAAGTTTTACGTGCTGTTATTGGACGTTTTGTGGTGGTATACTTTGATGATATTCTGTTTATAGAAAATCTTTGGATGATCATTTGGATCATTTACGTGTTGTTTTCAATGCTTTACGTGATGCATGTTTGTATGGTAATCTTGAGAAGTGCACCTTTTGCACCAATCGAGTTGCGTTTCTTGGCTATGTTGTTTCTGCGCAGGGAATTGAAGTTGATCCAGCCAAGATTGAGGCAATTGAGAGTTGGCCGCAGCCCAAAACGGTCACGCAAGTGAGGAGTTTTCTTGGCCTCGCTGGTTTTTATAGGCGCTTTCTGAAAGATTTTGGATCCACTTCTGCGCCGCTGAATGAGCTTACCAAGAAGGATGTGCCCTTTGTGTGGGGTGATGCACAACAAGAAGCCTTCATGATTCTGAAAGATAAGTTAACACATGCTCCATTGCTCCAACTTCCTGATTTCAATAAGACTTTTGAGCTTGAATGTGATGCTAGTGGAATTGGTTTGGGAGGTGTGTTATTACAAGAGGGCAAACCTGTTGCATACTTTAGTGAGAAATTGAGTGGGCCTAGTCTAAACTATTCTACTTATGATAAAGAATTATATGTGCTGGTTCGGACATTAGAAACTTGGCAACATTATTTATGGCCTACAAAATTTGTTATACATTCTGATCATGAATCTTTGAAGCATATTCGTAGTCAAGCTAAGTTGAATCGCCGCCATGCAAAGTGGGTTGAGCTTATTGAGTCTTTTCCTTATGTTATCAAACACAAAAAGGGTAATGATAATGTTATTGATGATGCTTTGTCGCGTCATTATACTATGCTATCTCAACTTGACTTCAAGATTTTTGGATTAGAAACCATAAAGGAACAATACTTGCATTATGCTGATTTTAAAGATGTGTTGCTGAATTGTAGAGATGGTAGAATATGGAACAAATTCGTCCTCAATGATGCATTTTTGTTCCGTGCTAACAAGCTATGTATCCCAGATAGTTCCGTTCGTCTTTTGTTGTTGCAGGAGGCGCATGGAGGAGGATTGATGGGTCACTTTGGTGTGAAGAAGACGGAGGATGTACTCACTGCACACTTCTTTTGGCCACGTATGCGTCGAGATGTTGAGAGATTTGTGGCACGCTGCACTACATGTCAAAAAACTAAGTCTCGACTTAATCCACATGGTTTATATATGCCTCTTCCTGTTCCTAGTGTACCTTGGGAGGATATTTCTATGGATTTCGTTTTGGGTTTTCCTCGTACACAGAAGGGGAGGGATATTATCTTTATTGTTGTGGATCAGCTTTCTAAGATGGCACACTTTATTCCATGTCACAAGATCGATGATGCTACACATGTTGCTGATTTGTTCTTTTGCGAAATTGTTTGTTTACATGGTGTGCCAAATACTATTGTTTCTGATCGTGATACTAAGTTTCTTAGCCACTTTTGGAGATGTTTATGGGCTAAGTTGGGGACTAAATTGTTTTTTAGTACTACATGTCATCCCCAAACTGATGGACAAACTGAAGTAGTAAATAGAACATTATCTACTATGCTGCGGGCTGTTTTGAAGAAGAACTTAAAATTGTGGGAAGAATGTTTACCTCATGTTGAATTTGCTTACAATCGTTCGCTGCATTCTACCACTAAGATGTGCCCATTTGAGATTGTGTATGGTTTTGTTCCACGTGCACCTATTGATTTATTGCCTTTACCATCTTCGGTGCAAAATAATTTGGATGCTACACAATGTGCTGAATTGATATTACAATTGCATAAGACTGCAAAAGACAACATAGAACACATGAATGCTAAGTATAAAATTGCTGGGGATAGAGGAAGAAAGCATGTTGTGTTTGATGTTGGTGATCTTGTTTGGTTGCATTTGCGCAAAGACCGTTTTCCTGAATTGCGAAGTCTAAACTAATGCCACGCGCTACTGGTCCTTTTAAGGTGTTAGAGAAAATAAATGATAATGCATATAAACTTGAGCTTCCTGCAGAATTGGGTCCGGTTAGTCCTACATTTAACATTGCAAATTTGAAGCCTTACTTTGGTGAAGAAGAGGAGCTTTCGTCGAGTACGACTTCAATTCAAGAAAGGGGGCATGGTGAGGACATCCCATCTATTGATACAACCGCTGTACCTACAACCACACACATACAAGGACCAATCACTCGAGCTCGTGCCAAACAACTTAACTATCAGGTACTTTCGTTTCTTGGAACTATTCCTCATATACATGAGAATATGATGCTGCCTAAATCAGATATGTTTATTACTCTTAGGAATGATGGACCTAGCATGGATGAGGAGGACAAGAATTGGAGCATGATCACACATGGAGGAGATGGCAGCAAGCATTTGAGGACTGAAGATGACGCCACAAGTGGATATTTTAGAACTTTGAAGCCACCATAAGAAGAGATGAAGATATGGACGAAATATAGAGTTTTCCACTTCATAATTTCGTCCATAGCATAATATGGTGCTGCGCCATCTTTAGTTTTGGGTCAGGCCCATGTCATTTTTGCAGGAATTAAATCAGCCACTTTTTAGAGTCCGTATTGAAGGGGGAAAGGCCTTCTAGGGTTTGGTTCGGCCACCATATGTATGTCTGGCTGAAACCCCACCTTTTCCTCCTTTAAATACCCCCATAGCCTTACGTTTAGACTCGGATTTTGGTTAGACTAAAAGTTAGCCATTGCTACAACTCTCGTGTACTTCTTTTGAGGCCAACACCCAGAACAAGACCGACTATTCGGAATCCCACCTTATTCAATAAAGCTTTCATCTTTCATCCGCAATATTCCGATTGCAATATTAGTTCTTACTTGTTCTCGATTTCAGGTAGGAATTAAGACCCTCGCTGGTCAGGCTGATCGTGCATCCGCAAGATCAATAAATCCCGAAGATTGTCCTAGCGTTTGCATTGGCGCACGAGCTTAGCACGTGTAGTCGGATCGTCAAGCACGAACTCCACCAACAAGTCGGCACTATCATACTCTCATCGAAAGATCAGCCTCCTTTGCCTTATCACTTAAGGTGTCAGGTTAAGATGCGAAAAGAGAGAGAAAGAGCTTGAGACGAAGTTCGATGGAGCGCTCAAAGGTGAAGCGCGACAAGGTAGTCCCCTCTTTTCGTTTTTATAGAGTATAGGACCCCACACTATTAAGAGGGGGTCGGAGTCGTTATTTGGTTCTTTGGCACAAATCACCATTTCATTCGTTTGGCATCTTTCACCTTTTTGTCTTCTCCACCGTATGTCGCCTTTGATTATACCTGGGAATTGTTCGGGCCAGGCCGGGCTTCGGATCGGGCCTAACAAAGCCCGATGCAAAAAACCCAAGCCCAGGCCCAGCCTGACCGTCGGGCCTAAAATTTCGGCCCAAGCCCGGCCTATCGCATAAACTACCCATCGGGCCTCGAGCCGGGCCTCTTCCTTATTTGACGCATTACTCAAGCCCAGGCCCGGCCTGACCATCGGGCCTAAATCTTTGGCCTAGGCCTGGCCCACAAGCATGCTCGGGCTGGCCCAAGCCCGGGAATTTTATGCCGGGCCGGGCTTCCCATGGCCAGGTATACCTTTGATTCTCTATATTCCACATCTCCAAAGGTCGCTCGATTTTTTGCTCGGAGTTGGCCATATCCTTCTACCACTTTTGTATTCACTAAATTTTTTCATCGTTGGCTTACTTTTTATTCTTCTCAATATTTCGCTCTTGCTCTCTCCAATATTTTGCTCCCGATGAGAATAGAAATTTTCTCAGATCTTACCCAAAATAGGCTCAAAGTTTGCTCCACTTTTTGCCAAAATAAATAAAATAAAACAAAGTACGGAAAAGTATCTAGAACTTCTCCCCTGGTCCTACTCTGATGTGGGCATTACACTTCGGGTATCCAATATTAGACTACCTCCTCCGGCCCAACTAGGGGCCCATGAAGATTTCCCAACAACCAAGGTGGACCTATATGTCGGTTTCAGCAAAGGAGACCTACCCGAAGAAGGATTCTTAACGAACAGGGCAAGAAGACTCTATACAAGGAAATACTAGAATAGATCTCATTGTAACCTAGTCGAGTCCGGCCAGAACTCTCGGGACCTGGCCTGCTATATAAAGGCCAGGAGAGGGTCTGCCGAGGAACAACTTCAACACATAGATCCATCGCAAGTTAGAGCTAGAACCCTAGAATCTTCGCCTCCCGACGAGACAATCACCTTAGCTTATCGGCTAACCATTGTAACCCGATATCTCAATAATCAAGATTAAACAAGCAGGACACTACAAAAAAAGTTGCCATGGCCGACGAAGTTGAAGTCGCGCCGTGGTTGCTGGTGTACCATGGCCGACGATTTTGGGTCTGTCCGTTGTGCATGTCAAAACGTTTTTTTCTCGTTTTTGAGGCCACCTAGCCCGACGAAAACGGCCAAAACGTGGCGTATGGTGGCCCGGGACGTGGTGCATCTCGAATTCTCGGGTTCGCCAGCCGAGTCAACGCAAATCCGCACCGCCGAGGGATGTAGGGCCCAGATGGCAGCCTCTCTGGCATTGTTTTTTTTCTCGATCCCGCCATCTCGTTCAACGCTCTCCGATCGAGCCGTTTACGATGCAGGATCATGGGTCCCGCATGTCATCCTCTATGAACCAAAATTCTTTCTATTCTTGGATTTTTTTGACCCCCTATTTCTCGGCTACTTCCTTTTTCTTTTGATCCCTTGCCGCCTCTCAAACGGTGATACCGCTCGTTGCTAAATGGGACCCGCATGTCATCCTCTATGTACTATAAAACTTTCTTTTCTTGGATTTTTTTGGCACCTCAAATTTGGTCACTTGCCTTTTTCTTTCGATCCCTCGCCGCCTCTCAAACGGTGATACCGCTGCTGCTAAATGGGACCTGCATGTCATCCTCTATGTACTATAAAACTTTCTTTTCTTGGAATTTTTTGGCACCTCAAATTTGGTCACTTGCCTTTTTTTTCGATCCCCTGCCGCCTCTCAAACGGTGATACCGCTGCTGCTAAATGGGACCCGCATGTCATCCTCTATGTACTATAAAACTTTCTTTTCTTGGATTTTTTTGGCACCTCATATTTGGTCACTTACCTTTTTCTTTCGATCCCCTGCCGCCTCTCAAACGGTGAGACCGCTGTCTGCTAAATGGGACCCGCATATCATCCTCTATGTACTATAAAACTTTCTTTTCTTGGATTTTTTTTGGCACCTCATATTTGGTCACTTGCCTTTTTCTTTCGATCCCTCGCCGCTTCTCAAACGGTGATGCCGCTGTCGCTAAATGGGACCCGCATGTCATCCTCTATGTACACTCAAGTTTCTTTTCTTGAATTATTTTTGGCTCCTCATATTTGGTCACTTGCCTTTTTCTTTCGATCTCATGCCACGTTTGAAACGTTGAGGAACCTGCTGGCTCATGGGACCCGCATGTCATCCTCTATGTTCTATAAAAGTTTATTTTCTTGGGTTTTTTTTTCACCCTCTCGATTTTTGGCTATTTCCTTTTTCTTTTGATCCCCTGCCGCCTTGGAAACGTTGAGTAAGATGCTGACTCATGGGACCCGCATGTCATCCTCTATGTACAATCAACTTTCTTTTTCTTTTGATCTCAAGCCGCATTTGAAACGTTGAGACCGCTCGTCGCTAATTGGGACCCGCATGTCATCCTCTATGTACAATAAAGTTTCTTTTCTTGGATTATCTTTGGCTCCTGATATTTTGCCACTTGCCTTTTTCTTTCGATCTCATGCCGCCTTTGAAACATTGAGTAAGCTGCTGGCTCATGGGTCCCGCATGTCATCCTCTACGAACAATAAAAGTTTCCTTTCTTGGAGTTATTTTTGACCCCTAATTTCTGGCTATTTGCCTTTTTCTTTTGATATCCTGCCCCCTTTGAAACGATGAGGACGCTGTTGGCAGGTCGGTCCCACATGTCATCCTATGTGAACAATAAAAGTTTCCTTTGATGGATTTATTTTGAACCCCTAATTAATTTCGGGATATTTCCTTTTTTTTTTCTTTGATCCCCTACCGCCTTAGAATCGTTGAGGATGCTGCTGCCTCATGGGTCCCGCATGTCATCCTCTCAGAACGGTAAATGTTTCTTTTCTTGGATTTTGTTTACCAAATGATTTTTGGCTAATTTTTTCTTTCGATCTCCTGCCGCCTTTAAAACGTTGAGGACGCTGCTGGCTCATGGGTCCCACATGTCAGCCTCTATGAACAATAAACTCTGAGGATGCTGCTGCCTCATGGGTCCCGCATGTCATCCTCTTAGAACGAAAATGTTTCTTTTCTTGGATTTTGTACCAACATATTTTTGGTTTAGTTTTTCTTTCCATCCCCTGCCGCCTTTAAAACGTTGACGACGCTCGTCGGCTCATGGGTCCCCGATGTCAGCCTCCCCGTACAAGAAACATATGATATCTTGATTATTTTGCAGACAATAAACAGTGTATTGCGCTCTGAGCTATATCAAACGGATAATTAAATCTTTATTTTTACATAAAAAAACTTGTATGTTGAATCTCCTTGTTTTCTTGTCTTTGCGAAGCATAGGACTTTCCTATTTTTTTAGAAAATTCGGAACTTTCCTGTTTTGGAGTGGGCTGAAATTGTACGAGTCAAAAGGCCAAGCAGGATAGTTCGAAGGGCCAGATGTCCAGATGCAGCCCAATTGAAATCTTTCTTCTTGGATTTTTTTCACCCCCTGATTTTTGGCTACTTCAACGCTCTCCGATCGAGCCGTTTACGATGCAGGATCATGGGTTCCGCATGTCATCCTCTATGAACCAAAATTCTTTCTATTCTTGGATTTTTTTGACCCCCTGATTTGTGGCTACTTCCTTTTTCTTTTGATCCCTTGCCGCCTCTCAAACGGTGATACCGCTGCTGCTAAATGGGACCCGCATGTCATCCTCTATGTACTATAAAACTTTCTTTTCTTGGATTTTTTTTTGCACCTCAAATTTGGTCACTTGCCTTTTTCTTTCGATCCCCTGCCGCCTCTCAAACAGTGATGCCGCTGCTGCTAAATGGGACCCGCATGTCATCCTCTATGTACTATAAAACTTTCTTTTCTTGGATTTTTTTGGCACCTCAAATTTGGTCACTTGCCTTTTTCTTTCGATCCCCTGCCGCCTCTCAAACGGTGATACCGCTGCTGCTAAATGGGACCCGCATGTCATCCTCTATGTACTATAAAAATTTCTTTTCTTGGATTCTTTTTGGCACATCATATTTGGTCACTTGCCTTTTTTCTTTCGATCCCCTGCCGCTTCTCAAACGGTGATACCGCTGCTGCTAATTGGGACCCGCATGTCATCCTCTATGTACAATCAAGTTTCTTTTCTTGAATTATTTTTGGCTCCTGATATTTGGTCACTTGCCTTTTTTGTTTCGATCTCATGCCACGTTTGAAACGTTGAGGAACCTTGCTGGCTCATGGGACCCGCATGTCATCCTCTATGTGCTATAAAAGTTTATTTTCTTGGTTTTTTTCACCCTCTGATTTTTGGCTATTTCCTTTTTCTTTCGATCTCATGCCACGTTTGAAACGTTGACGACGCTCGCCGGCTCATGGGTCCCCGATGTCGACCTCCCCGTACAGGAAACATGTGATATCTTGATTATTTTGCGGACAATAAACAGTGTACTTCGCTTCCGAGATATTGCAAACGGATAGATTAAATATTTATTTTTCATAAACAAACTTATATGTTGAATCTCCTTGTTTTTTGTTTTTTGCGAAGCATAGGACTTTCCTGTTTTTTTTAGATAAATCTGACTTTCCTGTTTTGGAGTGGGCTGAAATTGTACAAGACAAAAGGCTTAGCAGGATAGTTCGCAGGCCCAGATGTCCAGATGCAGCCCAATTGAAATCTTTCTTTTCTTGGATTTTTTTGCACCCCCTAATTTCTGGTTACTTCATTTTTCTTTTGGTCCTGTGCCGCCTTTGAAAAGTTGAGACCGCTGCAAAATGGGACCCGCATGTATCCTCTATGTACAATAAAGTTTCTTTTCTTGGATTATTTTTGGCTCCTGATATTTGGTCACTTGCCTTTTTCTTTCGATCTCATGCCGAGTTTGAAACGTTGAGGAACCTGCTGGCTCATGGGTCCCGCATGTCATCCTCTATGAAAAATAAAAGTTTCCTTTGTTGGATTTATTTTCTGGCTATTTGCCTTTTTCTTCTGATCCCCTGCCTCCTTTGAAACGATGACGACGCAGCTGGCAGGTCGGTCCCACATTTCATCCTCTATGAACAATAAAAGTTTCCTTTGATGGATTTATTTTTGACCCTACTTAATTTCTGGCTATTTCCTTTTTTTCTTTTGATCCCTGCCGCCTTGGAATAGTTGAGGATGCCGCTGCCTCATGGGTCCCGCATGTCATCCTCTCGTAAAGGTTAATGTTTCTTTTCTTGGATTTTGTTTACCAACTGATTTTTGGCTTATTTTTTATTTCGATCTCCTGCCGCCTTTAAAACGTTCACGGCGCTGCTGCCTCATGGGTCCCCGATGTCAGCCTCCCCGTACAAGAAACATGTGATATCTTGATTATTTTGCAGACAATAAACAGTGTACTTCGCTCTGAGCTATTGCAAATGGATAAATTAAATATTTATTTTTCATAACCAAACTTATATGTTGAATCTCCTTGTTTTTTGTTTTTTGCGAAGCATGGGACATTCCTGTTTTTTTAGATAAATCCGACTTTCCTGTTTTGGAGTGGGCTGAAATTGTACGAGACAAAAGGCCAAGCAGGATAGTTCGAAGGCCCAGAATCCAGATGCAGCCCAATTGAAATCTTTCTTTTCTTGGATTTTTTTCACCCCCTAATTTCTGGTTACTTCATTTTTCTTTTGGTCCTGTGCCGCCTTGGAAAAGTTGAGACCGCTGCTGCAAAATGGGACCCGCATGTCATCCTCTATGTACAATCAACTTTCTTTTTCTTTTGATCTCAAGCCGCATTTGAAACGTTGAGACCGCTGCTGCAAAATGGGACCCGCATGTCATCCTCTATGTACAATAAAGTTTCTTTTCTTGGATTATTTTTGGCTCCTGATATTTGGTCACTTGCCTTTTTCTTTCGATCTCATGCCGAGTTTAAAACGTTGAGGAACCTCCTGGCTCATGGGTCCCGCATGTCATCCTCTATGAATAATAAAAGTTTCCTTTGTTGGATTTATTTTTTACCCCTAATTTCTGGCTATTTGCCTTTTTCTTTTGATCCCCTGCCCCCTTTGAAACGATGACGACGTTAGTTGGCGGGTTGGTCCCACATGTCATCCTCTATGAACAATAAAAGTTTCCTTTGATGGATTTATTTTTGACCCTACTTAATTTCTGGCTATTTCCTTTTTTTCTTTTGATCCCCTGCCGCCTTGGAATAGTTGAGGATGCTGCTGCCTCATGGGTCCCGCATGTCATCCTCTCAGAAAGGTAAATGTTTATTTTCTTGGATTTTGTTTACCAACTGATTTATGGCTTAATTTTTCTTTCGATCTATTGCGGCCTTTAAAACGTTGACGACGCTGCTGGCTCATGGGTCCCTGATGTCAGCCTCCCCGTACAAGAAATATGTGATATTTCGATTATTTTGCAGACAATAAACAGTGTATTTCGCTCTGAGCTTTGCAAACAGATAAATTAAATCTTTATTTTTACATAAACAAACTTATATGTTGAATCTCCTTGTTTTTTGTTTTTGCGAAACATAGGACTTTCATGTTTTTTATCGAAAAAAAAGACTTTCATGTTTTGGAGTGGGCTGAAATTGTACGAGACAAAAGGCCGAGCAGGATAGTTCGTAGGCCCAGATGGCCAGATCCAGCCCAATTGAAATCTTTCTTTTCTTGGATTATTTTGGCCAGATGCTACTTCCTTTTTTCTTTTGATCCCGTGCCGCCTTTAGAAACATTGAGACCGCTGCTGCAAAATGGGTCCCGCATGTCATCCTCTATGTACAATAAAAGTTTCTTTTCTTGGATTATTTTCGGGTCCTGATATTTGGTCACTTGCCTTTTACTTTCCATCTCATGCCACCTTTGAAACGCTGAGGAACCTGCTGGCTCATGTGTCCCACATGTCAGCCTATAAACAACAAACCTTTCCTTTCTTGGAGTTATTTGACCCCTAATTTCTGGCTATTTCGCCTTTTTTTATCCCGTGCCGCCTTGGAAACGTTGAGGAAGCTGCTTGCCTCAAGGGTCCCGCATGTCATCCTCTTAGAACGATAAATGTTTATTTTCTTTGATTTTTTTACCAACTGATTTTTGGTTTATTTTTTCTTTCGATCCCCTGCCGCCTTTATAACGTTGATGACGCTGCTGGCTCATCGGGCCCCGATGTCAGCCTCCCCGTACAAAAAACATGTGATATCTTGATTATTTTGCAGACAATAAACAATGTATTTCGCTCTGAGCTATTGCAAAGGGATAAATTAAATCTTTGTTTTTACGTAAACAAACTTATATGTTGAATCTCCTTGTTTTTTGTTTTTGCCAAGCATAGGACTTTCCTGTTTTGGAGTGGGCTTAAATTGTACGAGTGAAAAGGCTTCCAGCAGGGTAGTTCGAAGGCTCAGATGTCCAGATGCAGCCCAATTGAAATCTTTCCTGTTTTTGGCTACTTCCTTTTTATTTTGGTCCTGTGCCGACCGCTATTGCAAAATGGGGCCGACATGTCATCCTCTATGTACAATAAAAGTTTCTTTTCGTGGATTATTTTTGGCTCCTGATATTTGGTCACTTGCCTTTTTCTTTCGATCTCATGTCAACTTTGAAACGTTGAGACCGCTGCCGCAAAATGGGACCCGCATGTCATCCTCTATGTACAATAAAAGTTTTTTTGGATTATTTTTGGCACCTGATATTTAGTCACTTGCCTTTTTCTTTCGATCTCATGCTCGCATCCGAAACGTTGAGGAAGCTGCCGGCTTGTGGGTCCCGCAAGTCATCCTCTATGTAGAATAAAAGTTTCCTTTCTTGGATATATTATTTTTTACCCCTAATTTCTGGCTACTTCTTTTTCTTTTGATCCCGTGCCACCTTGGAAACGTTGAGACCGCTGTCGCAAAATGGGACCCGCATGTCATTCCCTATGTACAGTAAAGTTTCTTTTCTCGGAGTTATTTTTGGCTCGTGATATTTGGTCACTTGCCTTTTTCTTTCGATCCCGTGCCACCTTTGTAACGCTGAGACCGCTGCTGCAAAATGTGACCCGCATGTCGTCCTAAAAATACTTTCCTTTCTTGGAGTTATTTTTTACCCCTAATTTGTGGCTACTTCCTTTTTTTGATCCCCTGCCGCCTTTGAAACGTTGAGGACTCTTCTGGCTCATGGGTCCCGCATGTTAGCCTCTGTGAACAATAAACCTTTCCTTTCTTTGATTTATTTTTGACCCCTAATTTCTGACTAGTTGCCTTTTTTTGGATCCCATGCCGCCTTGGAAACATTGAGG
>NC_061513.1:206169857-206216089 GCF_022539505.1 Lolium rigidum | reverse complement strand
GGGGATCCACCTATATAATGAGGGCCAAGGGGGAGGGGCCGGCCACCTCAAACACCACCAAGGTGGCCGCACCCCATAGTGGCCGGCGCCCCCTCTCCCCAAACCCTAGCCGCCCCGCTCCTCCACTTCCCGCACGCTTAGCGAAGCTCCGCCGGACTTCTCCACCACCACCGAGCATCACGCCGTCGTGCTTGTCGGATTCAAGAGGAGCTACTACTTCCGCTGCCCGCCGGAACGGGGAGGTGGACGTCGTCTTCATCAACAACCGAACGTGTGACCGAGTACGGAGGTGCTGCCCGTTCGTGGCGCCGGAACCGATCGTGATCAAGATCTTCAACGCGCTTTTGCAAGCGGCAAGTGAACGTCTACCGCAGCAACAAGAGCCTCCTCTTGTAGGCTTTGGAATCTCTTCAAGGGTGAGACTTGATACCCCCTCGTTGCTACCGTCTTCTAGATTGCATCTTGGCTTGGATTGCGTGTTCGCGGTAGGAAAATTTTTGTTTTCTATGCAACGTTATCCTACGGTGGTATCGTAGCCGTGTCTATGCATAGATGGTTGCACGAGTAGAACACAATGGTTTTGTGGGCATTGATGCTCTTGTTATCTTTAGTTGAGTACTTTGCATCTTTATGGCATAGTGGGATGAAGCGGCTCGGACTAACTTTACATGACCGCGTTCATGAGACTTGTTCCTCGTTCGACATGCAACTTGTATTGCATAAGAGGCTTTGCGGGTGTCTGTCTCTCTTACTATAGTAAAGATTCAATTTACTCTTCTATTGACAACATTAGTATCAACGTTGTGGTTCATGTTCGTAGGTAGATTAGATCTATATCGAAAACCCCAAACCACGTAAAATATGCAAACCAAATTAGAGAGCGTCTAACTTGTTTTTGCAGGGTTTGGTGATGTGATATGGCCATAATGTGATGATGAATATGTATGAGATGATCATTATTGTATTGTGGCAACCGGCAGGAGCCTTATGGTTGTCTTTAATTTTCATGTTGAGTAGTATTTCAAAGTAGTTGTAATAGTTGCTACATGGAGGACAATCATGAAGACGGCGCCATTGACCTTGGTGCTTCGCCGACGATGATGGAGATCATGCCCGAAGATGATGGAGATCATGTCCGTGCTTTGGAGATGAAGATCAAAGGCGCAAAGACAAAAGGGCCATATCATATCACATATGAACTGCATGTGATGTTAATCCTTTTATGCATCTTATTTTGCTTAGATCGCGACGGTAGCGTTATAAGATGATCCCTCACTAAAATCTCAAGATAATAACGTGTTCATCCTTAGTAGCACCGTTGCCAAGACTTGTCGTTTCGAAGCATCTCGTGATGATCGGGTGTGATAGAATCAACAAGTGCATACAACGGGTGCAAGCCGGTTTGCACATGCGGATACTAAGGTGGCCTTGACGAGCCTAGCATGTACGGACATGGTCTCGGAACACGTGATACCGAAAGGTAGAGCATGAATCATATGATTGATATGATGAACACTTTGAGTGTTCGCCATTGAAATTACACCTTGTCTCGTGATGATCGGACTATGGTGTGGTGGATTTGGTTCGTGTGATCACTAAGACAATGCGAGGGATATTGTTTTGAGTGTGAGTTCACCTAGATTTTTAATTATGTTGAATTAAAATTTGAACTCAATTTGTCATAAACTTAGTCTAAACTATTGCAGATATATGTTGTAGAGATGGCGTCCCCAATCAATTTTAACCAGTTCCTAGAGAAAGAAAAGCTTAAGAGCAACGGTAGCAACTTCACCGACTGGTTCCGTCATGTGAGGATCTTCCTCTCCGGCGGAAATCTGCAATATGTGCTTGATGCACCGCTAGGTGACCCTCCTGTGAACCGAAACCGATGAAGTAAAAGCTGTTTACGCGACTCGGAAAACTCGGTACTCTCAAGTTCGGTGTGCCATCTTATGCGATCCGGAATCCGATCTTCAAAAACGTTTTGAGCACCACGATCCTCATGAGTTGATGAAAGAGTTGAAGACTATTTTTGAGACTCATGCGGCGGCTGCATGATGGAAGAAGGTAGCTCCGTTAGTGAGCACATGCTCGCCATGACCGGGCATGCGAAGAAACTCGATGACTTGGGAATAGTGATTCCTAACATACCGGGGATTAATCGTGTCCTTCAATCACCGCCACCAAGTTACAAGAACTTTGTGATGAACTACAATATGCGAGAACATGAACAAGGAGTTACTCGAACTCTTTGGCATGCTAAAAGCTGCCGAGATTGAGATCAAGAAAGAGCACCAAGTGTTGATGGTCAACAAGACCACTAGTTTCAAGAAACAGGGCAAGTCTAAGGGAAAATTCAAGAAGGGTGGCAAGAAAGCTGCCACGCCTCCTATGAAACCTAAGAACGGCCCTAAGCCCGATGCTTGAGTGCTATTATCGCAAGGAGAAGGGACACTGGAAGCGTAATTGCTCCAAGTATCTGGCTGATCTGAAGAGCGGCCTTGTCAAGAAGAAGAAAGAAGGTATATCTGATATACATGTTATAGATGTTTATCTCACTGGTCACTTCCTCTACATCTACCTTCGGGATTAGTTTTAAGCCTAAATAATTGTTATTTTGTACCCGCGTTGAGCATGAACATTATATCTGGATCTTGTTTAATGCAAGACGGTTATTCATTCAAGTCTGAGAATAATGGTTGTTCTATTTTTATGAATAATATCTTTTATGGTCGAGCACCACAAAAGAATGGCTTATTCTCGTTAGATCTCGATAGTAGTGATACGCATATACATAACATTGATGCTAAGCGAATTAAATTGAATGATAATTCTACTTATATGTGGCACTCGTCGTCTTGGTCATATTGGAGTGAAACGCATGAAGAAACTCCATACCGATGGATTACTTGAATCACTTGACTTTGAGTCACTTGATAGATGCGAAGCATGTCTAATGGGAAAAATGACTAAGACTCCATTTTACTGGTATGATGGAGCGAGCTACCGACTTATTGGAAATCATACATACCGATGTGTGTGGACCAATGAGTGTAGCATCGCGCGGTGGTTATCGTTATGTTCTAACCTTCACGGATGATCCGAGTAGATATGGGTATATCTATTTCATGAAACATAAATCCGAAACTTTCGAGAAGTTTAAGGAATTTCAAAGTGAAGTAGAAAATCAACGTAACAAGAAGATTAAATTTCTACGATCCGATCGTGGAGGTGAATATCCGAGTTATGAGTTTGGCATGCATTTAAAGAAATGCGGAATACTTTCACAATTGACACCGCCGGGAACACCACAACGAAACGGTGTGTCCGAACGTCGTAATCGAACTCTCTTAGATATGGTTCGTTCTATGATGTCTCTTACCGATTTGCGGTTATCATTTTGGAGTTATGCATTAGAGACAGCCGCATTCACTTTAAATAGAGCACCATCAAAATCCGTAGAAACGACACCGTATGAATTATGGTTTAATAAGAAACCTAAGCTCGTCGTTCCCGAAAGTTTGGGGTTGCGAAGCCTATGTAAAAAAGTTACAACCGGACAAGCTAGAACCCAAAGCGGAGAAATGCGTCTTCATAGGATACCCTAAGGAAACTATAGGGTACACTTTCTATCACAGATCCGAAGGCAAAATCTTTGTTGCTAAGAACGGAACCTTTCTTGAGAAAGAATTTCTCACTAAAGAAGTGACTTGGAAGAAAAGTAGAACTCGATGAGATTGATGAATCTATACTCGTTGATCGGAGTAGCGCAAGTACAGGAAGTTGTACCTGTACCGCCTACACCGGCAACGAGAGGAAGCTAATGATAATGATCATGAAACTTCGAACGAGGAAACTATCGAACCTCGCAGATCGACAAGGGAACGTACCACTCCTGATTGGTTTGATCCTTGTCTAAATGTCATGATTGTGGATAACAATGATGAGGACCCTGCGACGTATGAAGAAGCAATGATGAGCCCAGATTCCAACAAATGGCAAGAAGCCATGAAATCCGAAATGGGATCCATGTATGATAACAAAGTATGGACTTTGGTAGACTTACCCGATAGCCGAAAGGCTGTCGAGAATAAATGGATCTTCAAGAGAAAAACAGATGCTCGATGGTAATATTACTGTCTATAAAGCTCGACTTGTCGCAAAGGGTTTCCGACAAATTCAAGGAGTTGACTACGATGAGACTTTCTCACCTGTAGCGAAGCTAAAATCTGTGAGGATTTTGTTAGCAATAGCTGCATTTTTCGATTATGAGATTTGGCGGATGGATGTCAAAACGGCGTTCCTTAATGGAGACATTGAGGAAGAGTTGTATATGGTACAACCCAAAGGTTTTGTCGATCCTAAAAATGCTCGACAAAGTATGCAAACTTCAGCGTTCAATCTATGGACCGAAGCAAGCATCGAGAAGTTGGAACCGACGCTTTGATAAGGTGATCAAAGACTTCGGGTTTATACGAGTGTCATGGAGAGGCCTCGTATTTACAAGAAAGTGAGTGGGAGCTCCGTAGCATTCCCGATATTATATGTAGATGACATATTATTGATCGGGAATGATATAGAACTATTAAGCAGATGTTAAAGGTTATTTGAATAACAGCTTTTCAATGAAAGACCTTGGTGAAGCATCGTATATATTAGGCATCAAGATTTATAGAGATAGATCAAGACGCCTAATAGGGCTATCACAGAGTACATATCTGGACAAGATTCTAAAGAAGTTTAGAATGGACGAAAGTAAGAAAGGGTTCTTACCTATGTTACCGAGCAAGGTCTTGAGTAAGACTCAAGGACCGGCTACGGCAGGAAGAAAGAGAAAGGATGAGTAATATCCCCTATGCCTCGGCGATAGGATCTATCATGTATGTCATGCTATGTACTAGACCGGATATAGCACATGCTTCGTTAGTTTGACTAGCAGATATCAAAGTGATCCGGGAATGGAACAACTGGACAGTGGTCAAGAATATCCTGAAGTACTTGAAAAGAACTAAGGATATGTTTCTTTGTTATGGAGGTGACCAAGAGCTCGTTGTAAATGGTTACACCGATGCAAGTTGGAACACCGATCCCGATGACTCTAAGTCACGGTCCGGGTACGTGTTTATATTGAATGGTGCTGCAGTAAGCTGGGCAAGCTCGAAGCGGTGCATGGTGGCGAAGTCTTCAACGGAATCGAGTACATAGCGGCTTCGGAGGCTTCATCGAAGCGGTATGGATGAAGAGGTTCATTGTAGAGCTCGGTGTGGTTCCTAGTGCATTGGACCCATTAATCATTTACTGTGATAACATGGGTGCCATCGCCAATGCACAAGAGCCAAGGTCACACAAGAGGTTGAAGCATATCAAGCTGCGTTACCACTCGATTCGCGAGTACATCGAAGATGGAGAAGTAAAGATTTGCAAAGTACACACTGATCTGAATGTAGCAGATCCGTTGACTAAAGCTCTCCCTAGGGAAAAACATGACCAACACCAAAATGCCATGGGTGTTAGGTATATTACAATGTAATCTAGATTATTGACTCTAGTGCAAGTGGGAGATCGAAGGAGATATGCCCTAGAGGCAATAATAAAGTGGTTATTATTTATATCTCTATGTTTATGATAAATGTTTATATGCCATGCTATAATTGTATTAACCGAAACATTAGTACATGTGTGATATGTAGACAACAAGAAGTCCCTAGTATGCCTCTTAAACTAGCTTGTTGATTAATGGATGATTAGTTTCATAATCATGAACATTGGATGTTATTAATAACAAGGTTATATCATTATATGAATGATGTAATGGACACACCCAATTAAGCGTAGCATAAGATCTCGTCATTAAGTTATTTGCTATAAGCTTTCGATACATAGTTACCTAGTCCTTATAACCATGAGATCATGTAAATCACTTATACCGGAAAGGTACTTTGATTACATCAAACACCACCGCGTAAATGGGTGGCTATAAAGGTGGGATTAAGTATCCGGAAAGTATGAGTTGAGGCATATGGATCAACAGTGGGATTTGTCCATCCCGATGACGGATAGATATACTCTGGGCCCTCTCGGTGGAATGTCGTCTAATGTCTTGCAAGCATATGAATGAGTTCATAAGAGACCACATACCACGGTACGAGTAAAGAGTACTTTTCAGGAGACGAGGTTGAACAAGGTATGGAGTGATACCGAAGATCAAACCTCGGACAAGTAAAATATCGCGTGACAAAAGGAATTGGTATCGTATGTGAATGGTTCATTCGATCACTAAGTCATCGTTGAATATGTGGGAGCCATTATGGATCTCCGGATCCCGCTATTGGTTATTGGTCGGAGTGAGTACTCAACCATGTCCGCATAGTTCACGAACCGTAGGGTGACACACTTAAAGTTGGATGTTGAAATGGTAGTACTTGAATATGGAATGGAGTTGGAATATTTGTTCGGAGTCCCGGATGAGATCCCGGACATCACGAGGAGTTCCGGAATGATCCGGAGAATAAGATTCATATATAGGATGTCATTTTATGTGAATAAAATGTCGCGGAAGGTTCTATGGAAGGTTTTTGGTTCGGGTCTTATTCGAAGACTTGGAGACCAACTCTTGGGGATCCACCTATATAATGAGGGCCAAGGGGGAGGGGGCCGGCCACCTCAAACACCACCAAGGTGGCCGCACCCCATAGTGGCCGGCGCCCCCCTCTCCCCAAACCCTAGCCGCCCCGCTCATCCACTTCCCGCACGCTTAGCGAAGCTCCGCCGGACTTCTCCACCACCACCGACATCACGCCGTCGTGCTGTCGGATTCAAGAGGAGCTAGTACTTCCGTTGCCCGCTGGAACGGGGAGGTGGACGTCGTCTTCATCAACAACCGAACGTGTGACCGAGTACGGAGGTGCTGCCCGTTCGTGGCGCCGGAACCGATCGTGATCAAGATCTTCTACGCGCTTTTGCAAGCGGCAAGTGAACGTCTACCGCAGCAACAAGAGCCTCCTCTTGTAGGCTTTGGAATCTCTTCAAGGGTGAGACTCGATACCCCCTCGTTGCTACCGTCTTCTAGATTGCATCTTGGCTTGGATTGCGTGTTCGCGGTAGGAAAATTTTTGTTTTCTATGCAACGTTATCCTACAGCTGCTGTGCGCATCATACCTTCCTCTTGGGGTTGCCCAACGAACGTGTGAAATACACGCCATCAGTATCGCATCCGAACCCAACCATTAGTTTTGTAAAATTCACCAAGTCATTCACAAGTCATATTCACCTTCAAAATCTTTCAATAGAATGACTCATCATTCCAAGGTTTTTCAAAGTCATTTCACTTCACAAGTTCCCAACTATAGTAGTCACTTTTAATATTTAGCACTAGCAACTAGTTATGAGATGTGCTAAGTATCTTGGAGCTTGCTAGGCTAAGTGTGATGCTCTTGTACTACTCCATAACTAAACCAAATGAATCATAAATCAAAAAGTAACTTTGATAAATAAAATCCAATAAAGCTTGTAAAGTAAAAACTTGGGATAGAATCATAAGGCATAAAGTAAAATGTAATGGTGCCTTGCTCTTGTAGAGCTTTGCACAAATCTATCTTGCATTGATAATATCTTGCAAACAAAATAGCTTGCATTAGTCTAGCTTGCCCTTATTGGTGAGGTGATCAAAGTTTTCTAGCTCTTCCTCTTGGTAGAAGACCTCTTCCTCTTGATAGCCTCCGGTACTAGCGTCTATAAACGAATACGAGGATACAATCACCAAACAACACTTAAGTAATATTAATTAGCCTTATTGGCTCACACAAATGATCTAGCATCACTATTTAACATTTAATCACAAATTATGCTAGGGTTTCTTACATAGAATAGGACAAATATTTCCTCTCATTGAAATTGGAGTTAGGGTTTCTATGTAGTTCTTTGGAGAAAATAATTTCCTCTCATTGAATCTTCTTAAGATTTAATCTTCTCAAATAACCAGGTATGATCACATGTTGACCAAGGTCAACACTTCGCACTTATTATTTGAGAAAAATGATTTAAATGAGATTCATCATCTCATGTGATTTAAATAACCATTGTAATTTAACTACTATTTTGATTTAAGTTCCTCCAGTGAGCAATTGTGAACCTAAGAAATAGAGGTCATCACATTACTTCATAACACTTGGGAAAGTGATTTAAATGAGACAAAAAAACTCCCATAAGATTTCTTAATAGTTTTGGACAATATCTTTGACTAGAAATAGCCATATAGTCCTTTAATTAAACTAGGCCATGATCATTCAATGTAAGCATGGCATATATTTGCAGAAACAATTATTGCAAGCTAAATGTGAGCTATAGGAATTGGAAATAACTTAAAAGCATTTTTGGTTGATTTTTAATAATTATTCTAAGTCAGAAAAGTCCCTACCTTGTTTATTTATATACTTTAATTCTACAACAGATATTGGTTTGAATCCAGTGGCATTGTGTAGAGAAAACTCTAAGCTTTCCAAATATATAAAATTTGTAAAATTTGGCCAAGTAGATTTGGAGTTATGCAATTTTGAACACAGCACCAGTTTGCAATTTGAATTAAACTAGGATTTGAAGTTTAAAGGACTTGGGTCAGGTGGGAAGGCATTTGGGCCGAAAGATTTGAATCTCGGAATGGCCAGCCCAACTAACGACGCGGGCCAGCCGACAAAGGGTCCCACGGGTCGGCCGAGAGTACTCACCCGAAGCGGTATGCTCGCAACGCGAGCCGTTGGATCGAAGGAGATCTAGCGGTGCAGACGCGTCTTCTTCGTCGGGGGAAGAGCTTGCGGCAGCGGCGGAGGTAGGGGTCGGCGGCGTGTCGGAGCTCCGGCGAGGGGCGGCGCGGATGCTAGACGGCGTTGTCGACGACGAGGAGTCTTCTGGTAGTCGCGGGAGGAGCGGAGGTGGACGGAGTCGCTGGATTGCAATGTGGCGGACTCCGGCGATCGACGGAGAAATTGGGTCGGTCTAGGGCGTAATCGACGTGGAGAAGAGGTGGAGGAGGATTAGAGAGATGAGGAGAACGTGTTGGTGTGAAGAGATTTGGCGCGGGAGCTTCTCCTTTTATAGGGTCCAGGGGTGCTGTGAGGCGCGGGCGAGGTCGACGTCGAGATCGTCGTTCCAAGGCGGCGAAGGGGCAAGGAATGGGCGCGTCGTGTAGGCGACGTCTAGGCAATGCTAGTGAGCGTGATGGCACGGTGGATGATGGTCTGAGGCGTGCAGGGGAGGTCATCGACTTTGCAGTACTGGCGCGGCAAGAACTTCGATCATGGCGACGGTGACGGTTCCTCCGCGAGCTATCGAGGATGTCTAGGAGGTAGAGGAGATGGTGGCCTAGCTTGATGCAGAGGGAGGGCTGCAGGGGAGGACGAGAGCGACGGCACGCGCGCGTGCTCTGGCGCGTCCAGGACGTTGTCCGTGCGCGCTCACCGCGTGCCTGGCACGTTCTGGGCGTGTCTGGGCGTGCAACGTTCGGCCAATGGCGTGCATGCTTCGAGTCAGCAAGGGTACTGGCGTGCTCAGGGAGGTGTAGGCAAGCTTGCTGACATGGTGCTCGAGAGAGGGGAGGGCCAGGGAGATCAAGTGCTTGTGTGTGTGGCATGGTACACGGCATGGTAGCAATGGTGATCATTCCCTCACTTTAAGCAGGGCTGCTGGGCATAGGATGATGCAGAGGGGGTACAGGAACAACAATGATCAAAGCTCAAAAGGGGTTTAGGCAAAAATCCAGAGGTTAAAAGGATGTATTGCATTTTCCAAATTGTGCCTGCAAGGTGTTTGAGGAAATGGCCGCATGAAACTTTTATTTGAATTTTGGAAATCTTTTTGGTGGATCTCAAACATATAATTAATGTGATAGAATGGTGGTGGTGGTATTCATTTTGGAGTTGATTTGCAAAGTTTCAAAAATGTGATCATCTTCATTTTGTTTCAAAGTCCTCTCTTGTCATCTCTCGTTCCGGTCAACCTCGGTCAAAGTCAGCATGGGTGGTCAACAACAAAATTGTTCACATGGACATGGTCTTGGATGACATGGCAAGGGTTGACCAAGGTTGGTTTAAGAAAAGTCAAAACCGTGAGGGGTAAAGTGGTGAAGATTTTATAAAATGGCCATATGACCATTATCATATGTAAGTTGAATTTGAATTCATCTTTGATTTGAATTGGGTTTCTTTGATTCAAAAGGATGTGTTATTGCTATATAAGTGTTTTACAAACAATGGCACAAGCCAAAGTGGCCTTGATTGAAGATTTGCAAAATTGGCTAAGTGTGTATGTGAGTGAAAATGAGATTTTCTCACCATTTGATTTGATTTTTCTTGACTCCAAAGTGATTCTTATGAGTTTAGGAACCTTTCCAAACCATTGAAACCATTCCAAAAGGTCTAGCTCAAAGATTTGCAAAAATGGCCATAACACATAAGAGGTGATGTGTCAAATTTCTTATTCTTCTAAATTGTTTTCCCTTGCTTTACTTGGGCATGGGTTAGGGTCCATTTAGTGTGAGATTAGGTTTAGAAGTGGTTCCACACCATTTGGGCAAGGTACAATGGCATAGAACAAGATTTGGGTAAAATGGTATGTGCCACATATGCCTCTATGCATATGTTGCATTTGATTTTTAATTTGACTTGGCTTGACCCAATTGGTGTTGTTGAGTGTTGAAATGGTATAGAGGAGTGATCCAACCATTCACCACAAGTCCTAGGGTCAAGCTCCTCAAATTCATAAATTTGCATTTTTCTCTCATATGCCTCTATGGCATTTTTTAGTTTCTTTTTAAAATCTTTGGTTTCACTTTGGATTTGGTTTGATAAGTACTAGGCAAGGTTTATGAAGGTTTTTCCAAACCTCTAATCAAAGTAGAAAGGCCTAGGGTAAAGTTTTCCAAAAATAGCCATAGACACATAGGCCCTTTTCTTATTTAAATTCTTTTTATTTTTACTTTAACTTGGATGGTGAAAAGAGGGGTGAGGTTTAGGGTTTAAGATCATTTCAAATACTAATAACAAGCAATCATGGCAATAGCACAAGAATTAAGCAAGATTACTATGCATCAAACTTAATTTCAGAAAAGTTTTTGTTGGTTCCAAAATTTGAAAATAGGGAAATTCATTTTCTTTGTTTTGAAATTTTTGAGATGTTACAAGAATCAACGCTGAGTTTTTTCTTCTGGGAAAAAGGAAATCTGGGCTTTAAAGTTTAAAACAATTCTGAAAAAATCCTGGATATAATCAACAATACATTTTACTTGTCTGCAAAAGTATGAAAAACATTATATTAATAGGCTTGGCAAAAATGGCAAAAGTGTGGATCAGTGTGTGGTGAACAGTTCATATTTTTGGAACTTCCAAAATTTGCACATGTGTCATTTTTGCTCAGCCCAGAATAAAAGGTATTTCGAATTGAAAATATCCACTCTTGTACTGTACATCGTTGACTACATTCAAGATTTTTTTTCGAATTTGTGAAACTCTGAAATCAAGTTTTCAAAATTTCGAGTTCACTGTGGCACAGGCTAACAGATGGTTTTTGACATACTAGGCTTTCCACACTTTTCCAATAATTCCTGCTTTTATTTAGAAGACACGTATTCACAGACTGACCACATGGCTTGCAGAAGAGAAGCCCTGTCAATCAATTATTGGTCAGATAAGATTGACACCCTATGATCCTATCAAGCAAGCTGGTTTTTCTATGGAGGTGGCGTTTTGGCACACGCGTGCATATGCACCTATTATAGAAAATAATAAAAAAACAATTATATAAATGTCAAAAAAATCTGACATAAAATTTTAGGTATACATTGTGACATCCTATGTTCGTTCACAAGTTTTCGTGGAAAAACAACATTTTGTGTGGTGTGTATAAAAAAGGCAAAAAAATGTACTGTACGTAGTCGTGTTACAGCATCAAAATTTGTCTTTTTTACAGGAGCCACATAATTTTAATTTTTTTTTTGAAAACTTGTGTACCAATATAAAATGTCTAGATACACATGTAAAATTTTAGTTTAGAATTTTTTGACACTTTGAAATGTGGATTCAAATAATGGGAGCATATGCTCCTATGAGCCAAAGTGCATTTCCCGTTTTTCTATAAGCTTACTTAAATCTTTCGAATTTTTACCGACCAGTCCTTTGGATGAGGCATCTTAATGAATCATCGCATGTGCAGCAAGAGCATTTCTGGGTTCTCCACCATGCATTTCCACTCGTTGCAGAACCTTGCAACCGTGGCACCGTCGACAACTCGGTGATCTGCTCCAACAGTCACCTACATGTCATACAATGGAATGTTCGAGTAAGTGCAAGTAATGTAAGCCCAGGGCTAGTCAAAGCGTGTACATCAATGATCATACATTGATTATTGAAGAAGGGTAGACGTTTCCTTCATCATCGAAGCGAGGGAGTTTCTGAATGCGGCCTAGAGCAATTATGGCAACTTCAGGCAGGTTGAGAACCGGGGAGCCAAACTTTCCACCGATGGAGCCTATGTTGCTTAGCGTTATGGTTCCATCAGTGATATCTGTGCTGCTTAGTCTGTTGTTCGAGGCCATCTCATGTAATCGTGACAATTCCTTTGTGATCTGGTGTAATCATGTTGACAAATTTCGGCAGGTAAGCAGGAAAACAACTATGTCCAAATGAAGATATGATTGGATGGACTACAAACAACATGTTGTCTCGTTTAAAAAAAAAGTAACAATATGTTGTCAAAGGGACACTAGTTTAGTCAATCATCGAAAAGGGAATATTGAGTTTGATAGGTCACCCAGCTGCAAATTATTTCAAGGTTTGTCTAGGGTCTTACCTGAATAACACAGATAGCATTCATTTAGAACTCTGAGCACACAAATTTATCATGGATTTACGGAGAAAAGAAGTTGCTGCTAACCTCCAATATATTAAGTGACTGAACTTTCTTGATGTATGGCACCACTAACCCATGTTCTGTAGCCATAGCTACCCCAATGTTGTGGGATCCTAGACAAATAACAAACTAATGTCATAATACTTTCAGTACAAAAGGTGCCTTGCAGAGAATTAATTGCATCAACGTCTTTATATGGTGCACTACGTAAGAAATAACCTAACATCAGTATTCATAAATAGGTACGATGTTTCATATCTTATTGCAGACTAGCAAATACATAAAATGAGAACTCATCTATAAGACACGGTATTTGGAAAACATTCAGCCGAACTGCAAGATTTGGCAGGTGGCATGTCCTGGTTTACATACAGGCGCACAAAAAACACCTTTTTACATACAGTTCATATTGAAGTACTCCCTCCATTCCAAAATAAGTGTCACAACTTTGTCAAAATATGGATGTATCTATAAATTGGAATACGTCTAGATACATGCATATCTAGACAAAGCTGCGACACTTATTTGGGAACGGAGTAGTACTAGTTAAAACTCGAAATGGGAGAATGCGAGTATATCTTCTGCAAGGAATTTCCATACTACTACGGTACTATCCCCGAGTGATTCATTTCCCGGATGATGGAGACAAGAGAAGAATGCTAAACTCAAAGATTGCATACCTTTGAAAATAACTTCATTCGTTTCTTCAATGAAAGAACTATTCAACAAAGGGTATTTACTCAGTGCCATAGAAAGAGATTTAATGAGGAATGGAAGGAAGGTGTGCTTTATATTCTGATCTTTATTTTCCCTTTGAAACAATGCCTTAAGTTCTATAAGAGCATCACATTTTATTTCCTCCAGATAATGAAAATGTGGTACTTTTGCAGCCAGGCTCATTGATTTCACCATTGTCCTCTGGTATCCCCTGAAGAACGACGTCTTCCCGTTATAGACTGGAGAGGTTCTATATTTGATTAGCAATATCAAACAAGGCTATAAAAAAATAATGTCATACCTGAGCAGAATTCTCTTATCTTCATAACTATGTGTTTCCAGAAATGATTTTCCTCCCACCGGTAACTCAACTTGACCAATGTTCTCTTCCAGAGCTGATAGCGGCTCCTGGCAAAGACCCTTGCTGGCAGCGTAATTCAACACGTCTTCTTTCAAAATTCTACCATCTTTTCCTGACCCTTGAATATCATTTATGTTAAGCCCATAGTGCTTCACTAGATGCCTAACAGCTGGTGTGGAGAGAGATCCACAAGGAGCATTGCCTTCACCGAAGGGACTCGTAGTATCCATTCCAAGTGAAATGTCAGAGGATGAAGATATACTATCATGAGATACAACTTGGCTGTCGCCCACAATCATCTTAAGTAAAGTTTCACCAACCTAAGAATCATAGATTGACTTCAGAAAATCAAGGAGAATAAGTCCGACAGCTACTGATACTTAAAACAAAGAGCATAATAGAGTTGTCCACAGTATTCCAGGATGTCTGTTGAAATAAACCATGAAAAAGGGTGACATCTATGAGAAGTAACCTAAGCTACCTTTACTATGTCACCAGGGGCAAAGTGAATCTGATGTACTGTTCCCTTGAAACGACTTGTTATTTCAATAGTTGCTTTGTCGCTTTGTACTTCACAGAGCTGCTGAAATTCATCTACTTGGTCACCCTGCAAAATAAGCAAGAAAAAAATCCATATATATTGTGACGAAAAAAAAATGACAGAACAGATTGTCAGATTATACGAACATTCTGCAGATTATATGCAGCAATATCTTAGTGGTTATTCCTGAATTTGTAATTACATAGATGTTTCTTGCCATTAGTTTCTTAATTTATTTACCAAGTTTAGCAACATAGAGGAGAAGAGGAATTTTAATGGGATGAAAGAGATCCTTTTCAATAAATAAAATAAAATATGAAGCCATACTTCGGAGTCGGTCCATGTGTCTTATGACAGAACACTTCACATGCCAATAGCAAATCAGTCAGGAGCTGGGACATAACTCAGATTCCAGCATATTCAGTATAGGTGTTCGAATGAAGAAAACTTCTTTTTGTTGCCTATACATATGACTGCCTTGTGCATGCTGTGCTTTCTTATCCACTTTGTTAGTTTTTATGAGGCACACCTATTATCTGTCTCGCTATAGTTGATTGTTTAGTTAAAGATGATTTTTTTTTGCAAATTAAAATTGGCTAAAGAAGAATTGTGTCTGTGATGTACTTTCTTATGCTACATGAATAAGCAGGTAACCAAGCATGCCCTTTTTTTGTTTTATAGAACAATTTACAATTGAATTAAAAAAGTTGACGAAATAAAAAAATTACATGGTATCTTTGCAAAGATGTAATCCTTACCGAGGATAACCTTGCAAAGCACAACTGGCATGGGAGCTTATGGTGTTGTTTTTGTCATCATCACGAGACAATCAAAATTCTGTTCTTCCAATGCAAATTCGCCCATTCTATATCTTGTTTTCGCCACGTAGTGTTGCAAATATATTTGACAATTGGTTATGTGGAATATATCCGAAGTATAGAATTCTCATTAGGTGGGAGCGATTGCCATGATATGGTCACTTTTGCTATGTGCAAATGATTTGGTTTTTAATGGTAAGAACTATTCTCCTTTTTATGTCATTTACCGGGTGCCTATTTGCTCCATTTGTGGTCCCTGGAGGAGGGAGATGCCTATTTACATAGGTCCTTAAAACGATTGGAGAAATGGATACTTTTATTCGAGATGGCGGCATAGTCTACAGATCAGCTCCGCAACCACGGCGCCATCCAAGCTTTCTACCGTCGATTGTGAGTGATCTGTTCCTTGGGTCCTCACATTTTTTCCCTTTTGTTATGCGGCTATGTGCATCATAACTATGCAGATACTGGTGTGACCCTTGTGGCTTGTATCGCCTCGATGCAAACTTTTGAGTTTGATAAAGCGCCCTTACCGGATTTTTTTTTTTTTGGAGAAGCTGGAGTAATACACCTTGTTCTCTGCAGATCAATTACTGAACCCAATGTAATTCCTAATAGTGGTCTAATGTCATATTTCCAACTAAATAATAGTTAAACGTTGACCCCCAGTCAATTCACACGTATCAAAGTTCACAAGGAAACGAAGAACAGGCAATCGGACCTCAACTTTTTGTGTGTGTGGAAAAGGCCTAATGCCAAATACCGGTTGATCCAGCTGCAGAGGTAGTGGGCACGGCACGGGGCACCCCAATTGGGAGTAAAATGGCCCGATTTCCTAAAGCTCAATTCTTACTAGAAGCAAGCATTACAAGGGGACAGACAGAGTACAAGCAGAGGAAGCGGCATGAGACTTACCTCGCTGACGAACCAGCGCAGCAGCTCGCACTCCGCGATCCCTTCCCCGGTCTGCGCCAAGGGCACCTCGACCAGCTCAGCCAGCTCCCCCGCCGGCACCGGCGCAGCAGAGGCATCGGTCGCGAACCACCTGCCCCTCCCGACCAACGCACGCCGCCACTGCATGGCTCAGGAAAAATCAAGACCACACGGACATAGGAGTGAGGGGCAATGGGGAAGGAGGGCGCCGTACACTTACGTCGGCATCGGGGAGCCGCGCCAGCGAGGGGGACGCGGCTGTGGCAGCGAAGCGGAGCGGGGAGAGGGGCAGGAGGAGACGATGCAGCGGCGGCGAGGGCGCTGTGGGTCTTGCCAGCAGATGCGGCAACGGCGGCTGCTTCGTGGGCCGTGGGACGACGGGGATAGGGCGGGGCCGGAGGCGGGAGTTGGAGGCTAGCCGGCTCCAGGCCATGTCTCTGCTTCGTCTCGTCTGCTACTCCTGCAACGGGGTTTGGAATTGCGGATCGGTAGTGGGTTGTGGATGAGAGGGAGGAAGAAGAGTAGTGCGGGGCACTGCAACTGAGCTTGCAAGAGTTCAGAACTGCCGCTGCGCTTGCGCACTTCGGGCGACCCAAACGGACGCGCTGCTGGGCCGTCCGTTTTGGGCCGTTTGCGTGGCCGCCCGGACACGCGGACAGCGCCCCGCGTCCGCGTGTCCGTTTGGGCCGCACGCGGCGCCCAACGCGGCGACCCAAAGAGACGCCACGTGGTTCGTCTTCGTTGCGCGGCGCTGCGCCATGGCAGGCCTCGACGGGACAGCCATGGTGGGCGGTGGAACGCGCGGGGAAGATCCCGCGCGCGCGAAACGCCATGGCGCGCGCTCGCGCCCAAGTTTCCCGCCGGACCGCCGGCTATAAAAGACGGCGGCGGTCTCACCCGGACCGCATCACCGTTCTCTTCCCTCCACCTTCTCCGGCGCCATGCCGCGCACCCTTCGGTCCACATGGGCCAAGCTCTCCTCGCCGCCCGGCCGGGTTCCCGCGGACGGACGAGGAGGAGCGCGCGGACTCGCGGTGGGTCGCCGACGACGAGGCGCTCCGCGTCGCTGCCGAGGCGGCGGCAAAGAAGGCCGGTGGACGCGGAGATGGGGGAAGCGGCCGCGAGGGCCGGCACGAGACCGCGGACGGCCGGGTACGCGGCCGTGGAGGAGGGGCGGACGCCGCGGAGGAGCCCGTCGCCGCGGAGGACCTCGCGGCCGGCGAACATCAACGCCGCCATCGAGGAGCGTCTCGCCGACCTCACGCGCGTGACGAAGGAGCACGAGGGCATCCGGCGGGCCGGCCGCCGCGGCTTAGGCGACCTCCTCGGCCGGAAGAACGAGCCGCTCGCTATGCGAGCAGCCCGTCACCTCATCCGGATGCCGTCGCCCGAGCGGCGCGCCCGGGAGGATGTCGCGTCGGCGGAGCGCGGCCGGCAAGAGCGCATGCGCCGGCGGCCAGGACAACCACGAGGCCCGAGCCGCCGGCCGCGTCCGCCCGGAGGCGCGCACCGCCGTGGAACGCGCCGCCCGCGCAGAGCTTGAGCTATGCGGGAAGCGGATGGTTCCGCCGCGAGAGGCGGAGCGCGAGCGCGCCCGGGCCGCGCGGGCGGAAAGCGAGGAGGATGATGCCCTCCGTCCAAGCTGCCGAGGCCCGCGCCGCCGCCCGCGCCGCCTCCGACGCGCCACCCGGCCCCGTAGGACGCCGGAGTGGAATCCTCACGCGTGCAGAGCCGCCCGCGTCGAGTGAAATCCACGGCCCCGACGGCGAGCCGGCGAGGAGTCGCCGGCGAGGCCGCCGGCCCCGTACGTATTTAGGATAGAAGTAGTAGCTAAAAAAAAATTGTAATGAGTTCTATTTAATGAAAAATATTATTTATGCCTATGACACGCGGGCCGTGGGCGGACAACGGCGGACGCGAGCGACCAGCCTTTCGCGTCCGCGGCCACGTAAACCCGGCCAAGATTTGGGCCGGGTTTGCGTCGATCCGGACGCCGCGGGCATCCGTTTTAGGGATGGGTCCGCGCGCTGGGCCGGGTTTTTGTCCGGCTGGACCCATCCGAACGCGCGGGCGCGGGATGGGTCGCCCGGTTGAAGATGCCCTCATGAAAAACATGCGCCAAACAGGCCAACGCCGAACTGTACGAACAGGATAGAAGCGAGCTGAGCTGCCGTGCAAATCCACTCATTAGCTAATCTGACTCAGCTTGTAAGCCCGTTTCCAACGCGTCCATCCATCCCGCGCGCCCGTGTGTCCGAACGGATCGTGGCGGACAAAAACACGACCCAACGCTGCGACACATCCGAACAGTACGAACAGGATAGGAGCGAGCTGAGCTGGCGTGCAAACCCACTCATTAGCTAAGTGTAGGTGATTTTAGTGATATGGAGGAGAAAGAGAGGCTATCTATAAAGTTCTAGCTAGTCTGTAGGCTTCTTACACACAGCTTACATGCAACATTTTTATTGTTGTATGAAGAGTGTGTAATTTATACTTATATATAGTTATGACTAAAAATCGACAACTTACAAACAGATTATTATATACACGATGTATATCATTATCTATATATGACATAGAGTAGTATTACAGACATCGGTGTCTAAACTAATATACATGCCTTAATCTAACCGAGAAAATGACCAGCGACGAGAAACTGCCCAAAAACTGTAATTACAAATTTGAGAATGAACTTCCAGTGTATTATGGACTGTTAATTTATTTCTTGATAGATGAAAAGGTTTCTTTCTCCTTATTTTACCTAAATCTCAAAGCAAAAGTGTTCACATTCAGAATATTCGTTCCAATATTTTTTTGCATATAACCACATCTTCACCGGCGCATCCCATATAGTAGCTGATAGCATCGGCCGGCACAGATGTATGGAATGCGTCGACATGAACTATGTATAGGGACATTCATTCAACACCGGCGTGTCCCGTACGGCTGGCCACATAAATGATTTTTCTTTTTCACTAAATTACAATAGTTTGCATATTTTTAACAACAATTCAAAGTGTTTAAACACACAAATAGTTTTACACACGCATAGTTCAAACATACAAAGAAATTATTCATATGATAATTCAAATAAATTGCAATGCAATACGTTCAAGAATCATGCAGCATTTCTTCTCACTCAGAAATGGTTAATTAAATCATTCTAAAGTTCAATATGACTACCTGCATCTCGGATTTCTTGGTACATGTGGAGGAAAGCAATAAATTGGGCTGGTACCTACTCAACCTTGGCAAGACGTTCCTAAAAAACAAATGGACTATCATCAACCGTTGTCGCGCCGCGTTCACTCTCGATGATTATGTTGTACATGATCACACAAACGTTAATCACCTCTCACATCTGAGACTCCGACCAGGTGAGAGCAGAGTGCCGAACAATGACAAAATGATGTTGGAGCACACCAAAGGTCCGCTCGATATCCTTACGACGTGCTTCCTATATTTTGCAAAATAAGCTTTTTTTTTTCTAAGCAGGTCTGCGATTGTCTTCACAATTGTAACGTATGGTGGATAGATGCCATATGCTAAATAGTACCTTTTGTTGTAGGCGTGGTCGTTGATCTCAAAGTTGATGGCCGGAGCATATTCCTCAGCTAGCCTTGCAAACACGGGAGATCACTTCAACACGTTAATATCATTGTGTGTCCCTGCCATGGCAACGAAAATGTGCCAAATCGAGAGGTTATAGTCATCCATTGCCTCAAGTATCACATTGTACTCTCTGGTATGCCCCTTGTATAGCCCTTACCAAGCAAATGGGGAATTCTTCCAACTCCAATACGTGGATTCGAGTTGTATCTTCTGCATTTGCTGCTCTCAAATTGTCTGGTCCAAACACTGTCACCACTGCCCAACAAAACCTATAGACACTCTCGAAGCATGTCGACTCTGACATGCGCAGGTAGTCATCGACTGCATCTAGGGGAGCTTCATGTGCAAGACAAAGCATAGCCAGTTGTTCACTTCTGAACTAATGGAAATCCCCGCAAGCCGATGCAGTCTTTCTTGCACATGAGGTATGTGTCATACCGTCTGACGCCAAACACAATCCTCATGAATAGGTCCTTGTTCATCCTAAATCTGTTGGAGATAGTACCCTAGAGGCAAATAATAAGGAGTATTTACTATTTATATTTCAAATAGTTCATAATAGTTTCATGACATGCTATAACTGGATCAAGCGGAAACATTGATACACGTGTGCTATTGTAAACAAACAAGGCTCCCTGCCAAGTACACATGTACGAGCTAGCTCATTGTGGCCAATCGTTGATCGAGGTTTCCCGGTCATGGATGCCAACGTCATTGACGATGGGTCATATCATTGAATAAATGATATGATGGACATTCCCAATATATAAGTATTGTAAGGAGAACAAAGTCATATCAAGTTCAACATTACGATATTTATGAAAGCATTGTAACCTAATCTATCCTTAGACCGTGATGCCATATCACAACCACTGTTACCGACTCCTGCTTTGACATCATCAATCGCTACTCTGTAACACGGTAGTCATAAAGGTGCTGCTCAGGTATTCCAATGGAATGGGTTGAGGCGTATATGTCAAGAGTGGGATTTGTTCATCCCATTGGAATACCTGACATATACATCTTCTTCACGGACGTGCTTCCTGCGAAATAATATGTCTAAACTAACTTTTATACTAGCTACTTCTTCTTCACGGACGCGCTTCCTGCGTCTTCTTCTTCTTCACGGACGCACTTTCTGCTTGTCACCTCTACGGAAGAGCTAGTGCCGGTCGATGCGTCCGATGAGGTTGTGTACAACTCCAACGAGTAGTCATTGATGTCTTCGTCTTCGTCGTCATTAGTGCACGCATGCTTCGCCTTCGCCCGGCCCCTTGCCTCCTTCTTTTCCACCGCCTCCTCGACCGCCTCCTCCGCCTCCAGTCGTCTCCACTTTGCATCTTCATCTTCTTCCTTTTCATCCTCCTCTTCCTGGCCGTCGTTGGCAACGACGTCCCCCCTCATCCTGGGCAGCGTTGGCGACAGCCTGCCCCTCCTCGTCCTCACCGTGCGTCGGCGGGGAGCTAGAGCTCCTCGGCGTGGCAGCTCTATCCCACCAATGGCGCCATCCCGGCGGTTTCCCCTCTCTATCGGTATCCGATGGCAAAGATAGGTTTCTCATGGCTCGGTCGTAGAGATGAATGGTGCAAGGCGGTTGTAGATCCTTAGCGCAGACGCAGTGGTCTTATTAAGCGGAGATTAATGGCCGCGCATATATCAAAGAGGGTTGCGGTTGCTCTTCCGCGGCGGTTCGCGCTCCATTCCGGCGCTTCGCGCGTCGATCGATGCGGTTGCCCTCCCTAGTAGTTGTTATGCTTACATTCAAGCCGGCTCGAGCCAGGCGAGCCCGTGGGAGAAGCGAGCGGAAGCTCGGTGGATCGCGCAGCGTCCACGAAGACGTAAATATGCCGCATATTTACGCCACGTTTACGTTTCAGACACTATGCGTCGTCCCGCTGGAGCAGGGTGTAGACGTATTTTTTTATCCGAGCGAGCGCAAACGGACACGTTGAGATGCTTTTAGACTTCTCATCCAATCGAAAAAAACCCATGACGAAGACATTTCCTAATTTATCAGTAGAGCTGCAGTATGTTGCGCCGAAATACGGACAGTTTCTATGGTCACGCGAGGAAAATGATGCAGCAGAGCAGACAGTGTGTCTCTAGACAAGCGCGCGGACAACCAACGCGACGCAAACTGTACCTGCTCTGAACAAAACTGAGTTGTCCTCGAAACGTGTGAGCCAATCCTTCTATTCTTTCCAATTCCACGTACCAAACCAAGTCTCCTTTCCGTATTTTCTTTGCTGATTCCACGCGATCAAGAAGCCAACCCAAGTCTGATTTATACGAGTGAATTTCCGATCCGATCTCTTCCACGCGCTCGTGCTCCAACGCGAGGATAATCCGAGCCGGAAAACGCGCCCGTATGATCCCTGCAACCAACGAATCTGCCCACGCAGAAACTTGACGAATTACTACCAGAACAACTCCATTCGCAAGAAAAGTACAACCAGAACAACTCGCAAACAACCTCGCCGATCTGAAAGCTGCCTCGCAGAAGAACAATCCGCAGCCCAATGAACAGACAAAGCTCGTTGTGATAAACCTAAAAAATCTGATACCACATGGTAAGGATCAACCTATGATCCGTAAAAAGTTTCGCTCAATCTTTCACAACGAGTCGATAAAATAGCAAGATAATAAATCTTTCAATCACACGATGAACGTAACCTGAAGAAGAGGAACGAATTCCAGCAAGCAAAGTAATGATGATCAACACGCCTTATAAACCTCTGCCTGATAATTAAATAGCAAGATAATAAATCTTTCAATCACGCGATGAACGTAACCTAAAGAAGAGGAACGAATTTCAGCAAGCAAAGTGATGATGACCAACACGCCTTATAAACTTCTGCCTGATAATTCTTGATGCACACAAAAGCCTTCACGTAACTTCATTCAACTGAATACCTGGCGGTGCCATCCCCGGAGGGATGGTACACCCGTAGACAAACTCAATGTCTAAACTCTCAAAATTCTGAACCCCCATAAACCCTAGCCACTTGTTTCTTTATATAGCAGACCAGAAAACTAGTAGGTTGGACATGCCCAAACCGAAACACAAAATAAATCCTAAGCGACCCACAACATTACCTGGCTAAAAATAACATGGACAAAAATAAAACATGCAATCGGGCCATGTACCTACATGGTTCGGTCACCTCCATGGATCGCCTCTACCTTGGTGGAGTCCCAAAGTTGGGATTCACCTCCTCTTTCATGGGAACACTCGAGGTACATAGATGCCCTCATCATATGTAGTATGCATTAATTAAGTAAATTAATATTAGTTATATATTATTTAATAATAAAAAGATGCAGACCACCTTAATGGCCCTCTCCAGGAGGGGAGCCCATTAAGTGCCATCCACCCCCCATGGGCTTATGGGCGGCTAGGTTTTGAGGAAGGGGGCACATGGGCCTTGTTAGGCCTAGCCGATCACCTCCTCCCTTGCCCCATCTTTTAGTCCCATATTTCTAAGGCATGACTCTCCACCCCTCCTCTTCCCATATATATAGTGGAAACATGTGAAGGGAGGAGTGCACACAATTAGGGTTGAGAAAAAGGAGAGCCCACTTGGGCGCCTCCTCCTCTCCTCTCCCTCTCTCTCTCTCTCTCTCTCTCTCTCTCTCTCTCTCTCTCTCTGTCTCTCTCTCTCTCTCTCTCATATGTGGTTCCTCGAAGATCTGTGCACGGAGCGAGTACTCCACCCGGTACGTGGGAGTGTTGTCGGGATCGGGATCCAGAAGATCTACTTCCGCACCTCCGCTTGAACAGAAACAGCAGAGTCGTTGAGCACCGTATATGTGTGAAACTACGAGGTGTTGCACTAACGGTATTTGACGTCGTACGGGAGGATTTCTACTCGACCCCGAGGTTGGCGACGAGTACGACTACATCAACCACGTTCTAGCGGAACTTTAACCCCTTTCGGTCTACGAGGGTGATGGTGTGTAAGACACACGTCCGTTGGGAACCCCAAGAGGAAGGTGTGATGCGCACAGCAGCAAGTTTTCCCTTAGTAAGAAACCAAGGTTATCGAACCAGTAGGAGTCAAGGAACACGTGAAGGTTGTTGGTGGCGGAGTGTAGTGCGGCGCAACACCAGGGGTTCCGGCGCCAACGTGGAACCCGCACAACACGAGTCAAAGTACTTTGCCCCAACGTAACAGTGAGGTTGTCAATCTCACCGGCTTGCTGTAAACAAAGGATTAAATGTATAGTGTGGAAGATGATGTTTGTTTGCGAAAAACAGTAAAGAACAGAGTTTGCAATAGATTGTATTTCCGATGTAAAGAATGGACCGGGTCCACAGATCAGTAGTGGTGTCTCTCCCATAAGATAAATAGCATGTTGGGTGAACAAATTACAGTTGGGCAATTGACAAATAGAGAGGGCATAACAATGCACATACATATCACGATGACTACTATGAGATTTAATCGGGGCATTACGACAAAGTACATAGACCGCTATCCGAGCATGCATCTATGCCTAAAAAGTCCACCTTCAGAGTTATCATCCGAACCCCTTCCAGGTATTAAGTTGCAAACAACGGACAATTGCATTAAGTATGGTGCGTAATGTAATCAACACAAATATCCTTAGACAAAGCATTGATGTTTTATCCCTAGTGGCAACAAGCACATCCACAACCTTAGAACTTTCTCGTCATCGTCCCGCATTCAATGGAGGCATGAACCCACTATCGAGCATAAATACTCCCTCTTGGAGTTACAAGTATCAACTTGGCCGAGCCTCTACTAGCAACGGAGAGCATGCAAGAATATAAACAACACATATATGATAGATTGATAATCAACTTGACATAGTATTCCATATTCATCGGATCCCAACAAACACAACATGTAGCATTACAAATAGATGATCTTGATCATGATAGGCAGCTCACAAGATCTAACATGATAGCACAAGAGGAGAAGACAACCATCTAGCTACTGCTATGGACCCGTAGTACAGGGGTGAACTACTCACACATCAATCCGGAGGCGATCATGGTGATGAAGAGTCCTCCGGGAGATGATTCCCCTCTCCGGTAGGGTACCGGAGGCGATCTCCTGAATCCCCCGAGATGGGATTGGCGGCGGTGGCGTCTCTGGAAGGTTTTCCGTATCGTGGCTCTCGGTATAGGGGTTTTCGCGACGAAGGCTTTAAGTAGGCGGAAGGGCAGGGTTGAAGGCGGCGCGAGGGGCCCACACCATAGGGCGGCGCGGGCCCCACCCAGGCCGCGCGTCCCTATGGTGGCGGCGCCTCGTCTCCCCACTTCGTATTCCCTTCGGTCTTCTGGAAGCTTCGTGGAAAAATAAGACCCTGGGCGTTGATTTCGTCCAATTACGAGAATATTTCCTTTGTAGGATTTCTGAAACCAAAAACAGCAGAAAACAAGAATCGGCTCTTCGGCATCTCGTCAATAGGTTAGTGCCGGAAAATGCATAATAATGACATAAAGTGTGTATAAAACATGTGAGTATCATCATAAAAGTAGCATGGAACATAAGAAATTATAGATACGTTTGAGACGTATCAAGCATCCCCAAGCTTAGTTCCTACTCGTCCTCGAGTAGGTAAACGATAACAAGGATAATTTCTGAAGTGACATGCTATCATAATCTTGATCAATACTATTGTAAGCATATGAGATGAATGCAGCGATTCGAAGCAATGGTAAAGACAATGAATAAACAACTGAATCATATAGCAAAGAATTTTCATGAATAGTACTTTCAAGACAAGCATCAATAAGACTTGCATAAGAGTTAACTCATAAAGCAATAAATTCTTAGTAGAAAGCTTTGAAACAACACAAAGGAAGATATAAGTTTCAGCAGTTGCTTTCAACTTCAACATGTTTATCTCATGGATAATTGTCAACACAAAGTAATATAACAAGTGCAATAGGTGAACATGTAAGAATCAATGCACACAGTTGATACAAGTGTTTGCTTCTAAGATAGAAATAAGTAGGTAGACTGACTCAACAATAAAGTAGAAGATAGGCCCTTCGCAGAGGGAAGCATGGATTACTATTTTTGTGCTAGAGCTTTTCATTTTGAAAACATAGAAACAATTTTGTCAACGGTAGTAATAAATCATATGTGTTATGCATAAGACATCTTATAAGTTGCAAGCCTCATGCATAGATTACCAATAGTGCTCGCACCTTGTCCTAATTAGCTTGGATTTACATGGATTATCATTGCATAACATATGTTTCAACCAAGTGTCAGAAAGGGGTACCTCTATGTCGCTTGTACAAAGGTCTAAGGAGAAAGATCGCATTTGATTTCTCGTTTTTGATTATTCTCAACTTAGACATCCATACCGGGACAACATAGACAACAGATAATGGACTCCTCTTTAATGCATAAGCATTCAACAACAGATAATATTCTCATAAGAGATTGAGGATTGATTGTCCAAATTGAAACTTCCACCATGGATCATGGCTTTAGTTACCGGCCCAATGTTCTTCTCTAACAATATGCATACTCAAACCATTTGATCATGATAAATCACCCTTACTTCAGACAAGACGAACATGCATAGCAACTCACATGATATTCAACAAAGGTGTAATAGTTGGTGGCGTCCCCGTAAACATGGTTACCGCTCAACAAGCAACTTATAAGAAATAAGATACATAGCTACATATTCTTCACCACAATAGTTTTTAAGGCTATTTTCCCATGAGCTATATATTGCAAAGACAAAGAATAGAATTTTAAAGGTAGCACTCAAGTAATTTACTTTGGAATGGCGAGAGAAATACCATGTAGTAGGTAGGTATGGTGGACACAAATGGCATAGTTTTTGGCTCAAGGATTTGGATGCACGAGAAGAATTCCTCTCAATACAAGGCTAGGCTAGCAAGGTTGTTTGAAGCAAACTCAAGTATGAAATGGTACAGCAAAACTTACATAAGAACATATTGCAAGCATTATAAGACTCTACGTTGTCTCCTTGTTGTTCAAACACCTTAACCAGAAAATATCTAGACTCTAGAGAGACCAATCATGCAAACCAAATTTTAACAAGCACTATGTAGTTCTTAATTAATAGGTGCAAAGTACATGATGCAAGAGCTTAAACATGATCTATATGAGCACAACAATTGCCAAGTATCAAATTATTCAAGACATTATACCAATTACCACATGAAGCATTTTCTTTTTCCAACCATATAACAATAAACGAAGCAGTTTCAACCTTCGCCATGAACATTAAAAGTAAAGCTAAGAACACATGTGTTCATATGCAACATCGAAGCGTGTCTCTCTCCCAAACTAAGAATGCTAGGATCCGATTTTATTCAAACAAAAAAAACAAAAACAAACAGACGCTCCAAGTAAAGCACATAAGATGTGACGGAATAAAAATATAGTTTCACTAGAGGTGACCTGATAAGTTGTCGATGAAGAAGGGATGCCTTGGGCATCCCCAAGCTTAGATGCTTGAGTATTCTTGAAATATGCAGGGATGAACCACGGGGGCATCCCCAAGCTTAGACTTTTCACTCTTCTTGATCATATTGTATCATCCTCCTCTCTTGACCCTTGAAAACTTCCTCCACACCAAACTCAAAACAAACTCATTAGAGGGTTAGTGCATAATTGAAAATTCATATATTCAGAGGTGACATAATCATTGTTAACACTTCTGGACATTGCACAAAGCTACTGAAAGTTAATGGAACAAATAAATCCATCAAACATAGCAAAACAGGCAATGCGAAATAAAAGGGAGAATCTGTCAAAACAGAACAATCCGTAAAGACGAATTTTTCTGGGGCACTTAACTTGCTCAGATGAAAATGCTCAAATTGAATGAAAGTTGCGTACATATCTGAGGATCACGCACGTAAATTGGCAGATTTTTATAAATTTCCTACATAAGGGGCTACTCAATTTCGTGACAGTAAGAAATTTGTTTCTGCGCAGTAATCCAAATCTAGTATTGACTTTGCTATCAAAGACTTTACTTGGCACAACAATGCAATAAAATAAAGATAAGGAGAGGTTGTGTGACGCCCCGGAACCGGTACCATGAGAATTCCAGCGATTCCGCCGAAATCCGCACGATATCGATTCTGAGACGCCCTCCGACACGACGTGCGCGACGAATCACACACGTGATGCCAGAGGAATTAACACGAGCGGTAACATTACAACAGGATTACAATAGAGCCCACAAGATACATATATTACAACAACGACTCCAACGAGTCAAGATACAAATATACAATACAAAGATCCAAATCATACGAGAAGATCAAATACGTCCGAGTACGAACAAGATACAAATTGGACTAAGAGTCCCGAAGATAACCGATGGCGTCCATAACCCCGCCTGTGCCAAGCCGGAAGGGTAACCTTGCTAACGTCGTCATCTCGTACCTATCAAAGCTCGGGCCATCGGTTGCCGACAAAAGGGAGGAAGCAAAAGAGAAAGGGAAAAGGCGAGAGTAAGTACCAAGGAACGAACTCCGGCACGTACTTAGCGAGACTGGAAATGGCTATGCTCGCCGAGCGAGTATAAATATATATCGCCTGGGGCTATATGGTAGGTTTAGCGGCAGCAAAACTATAACCAATAGAGACACACTACAACATCCGTCAACTCAGATAAGATAAGAGAGCGCACAAGGTAACAAATAAAGACTACACAAACATAACCCAGCCGATTACACATATCCCCTTCAACAATTGCGAAGAGGCAATGTAAAAGGCACTCAACGGTGGACAAGTTTTATTAGGTAGCCTTTATAGTAATGCTATATTACTACGCAAGTTATTAACAGATTATTAGCAACAAGATAACGGTGTAAGTTGTTCTATGATCAAGCTATACAATTCCAAGTCGTCCATAACCGCGGACACGGCTTATCGATAAGATGTACACCCCGCAGGGGTTGCCCAAATGTAACCATACGCATGCTCGACCCACTTACGACAGGTGGATGTCTCACAACAAGACCGTTCCCGCTCAACAAGAAAGTCTAGGGGGCCACCCAACTAAGCTACCCGTGACGAAGTCCGGCCGTATCTCGAGCGGACTCGGTGGTTTGCGACGGCGGCTAGGCGTGCGAACCACACGCTTTCGCTAAACGTCCCGCGGGGTACGAGCATGAATATAAACACCCGAAGGCAACAGAAGTAAACACCCGAAGGCAACAAGTAAGTAAAGCATGGCATACATGGCATAGGCAAATAAAACCAAGGTTGTGGCCCCCTTTTCAACTAACTTGAGAAAAGGTAATGGGTGAGGGGGTCCCAATAATCGTCCCCACGCATGGGTAGAGCGCTCAATCTCGGAACGGATAACAAGAACTCGGGTCCTAGGGGACATTAGCGAGTCAAAGTTCCGATGCTTTCGCAAAGGGGCTCACTGATGCCTCTCGCTTACAATTTTAGTTGTTAACAAATAAGTAAAGCATGTGTATCTCCAACAACTGATATAGCATGTGATAACCTCCCAACAACCCAACATATCCCGATAACAGATCGAGATAAACAACAGAGCCTAAACACGCCTACGACTCGCAAGGCTCAAACATCAAGCAACGGCTATGGGTAAGTAATGATACATATAGGATTATTATGGTAAACTAGTGGAATAGGAAACGTGACTCGATAAAGAAGCGCAACATAAGGATAGCAATGCGAGGGAGAGTGTATAATAGGTGAAGAGAGAGGGCTCGCTCTGTGGAAAGTCGCAGAAGAACTTGTCGGAGAACTCGTGGTATCTCACATCAACACTTCGTGATCCTATCCGAGAAGAAGCAAATGCTGGACAAACAACGGATGCACCACTTACTACTACGGAAGAAGAACCGGCATGCTTCAGATATGATATGCATGCATGACATGGCGAGGATGATGCGATGCACTTATCCAATTAATCGGAGTCGAAACCCGGACAAACAAATTAAGGTTTGAGTTGCATTTCTACCGGCAAAGTTAAGTGTTCATTAGCATGGCATATCATGGCAGGGGTGCGCTACTTCAATATTATACGGAGCGGGGAAACCCTAGTTGGATATCCGAAATACTCCGCATATATATGTGAGGTGAATATGCATAACTATTACGTCTCGACATGATGCGGGATGCAAACAAGTATATGGATGGCATATTATTGTTCCTTGCATTTTTCTGAGCAACTTTCATATATAACACTTTGCATTTGGAAACATAGATAAAAAGATATGAATGGACAGATTTGCAACAACAAAATAAAGAAAAGAATTTGATAGCGGATCTGGGCTGAGAGGGGGACGGCCTGCTACCTGCTGCACCGGCAGGGGTGGTGCTGGGGCCTCTATGCTGATGGGCTTCTTCGGAGAAGGATCTGGGCCGAGGCCCGTCAGGCACTGGATCTGATGCAAAAAGAACAGAAAAGGCTGGATTAAATTCGCACCCACAGTAACTTGAACTTGGGTCTCACAGGATCCGGACCAAGAGACAAACCACTAGGCTGATGCTACGTTTGTGAACGATAAGTGGCGCGTGTCCTTTTGAAGCAGCTCTTCAAGCAGACGAACTTGAACAACTGCAGCCATGGCGGAAGATCAAGTCGGGAATTGATCCGCCGATTCAAGGCGAACCAGGATCTAGAAGATGGCGTCGGGGATGCGCCTAAACGTGGTGAAGCAGATGGTGACGATGAGGGGTCCAGGGGGTCACCGGAGGGTCGCCGTCGTTGGGGTCCTGCGGCGGCGGAACAAGGTCAACATGGGCGGCACAACTGGGAACGAATCAGAAGGGGAAGAGGGGTCTCGTAGATGAGCAAGATTACCAGGAGTGTGTTTCCGTACTCAGAAACAGCGGAGGCGCATGGAGGCGGCCGAAACCTCGCCGGAGCGCGGTGGCCGGGATGGAGAAACGGCGAATTTGGGAACGATTAGAGAGTCCCCGCTCGATTCCTTGTACGCAGATGAAGAGGACGACGAGGCGGTTCCGGAGATGGCCTCGGCTCGGAGAGGGCGGCCGATAGCGGCGGCGCCATGGCGGGGAAGGTGCGGGCGCCTCACAGGAGTCTCTCGGTTGCTCGCGGAAAGAGGAAAAACGGGAGGCGGCGGCGCGAGGGAGGAGAGGGGAGCGAAAGCTAGGGTTTCCAGGAGGGCCTCGAGGAGGGATTAAAAGGGGAGGAGGGAGGCGCGGTGGTTGCGTGGTGGTGAGGACCACGGCCATGAGATGCTCACGCGCCTCGCGTGACCAAGACGAGGAAGACGACAAGGGGAGGCTCGAACCGGTACGCCAAGGTGGGCTGCTCGGGGCCGGAGGAGATGGACTGCTCCGGCCGGGGCCGGACCAAGGAAAAAAACGAGGTGGGCTGCGGGGAGGCCGAGATTTGGGCTGCCGGTTGGGCCGAAGAAGGCTCTGGCCGGTTGGGAGGCTTCTCTCCCGTTTTTTTTTATATTTAAAACTGTTTTCTTTTCTTTTATTATTTTCTGTTGTTTACAAAACCATTTCAAATAGTTTTTTATATAGGAAAATAAGAAGAGTAAAATATATTTTTATTTGAGTTAAAAAGATGGAAGTAATTTAAGCAATAAAATAAAGTTTAATAAAATAATTTTGGAGTTCAAAATTATGCATGATGCCATGATGATGCACAAAAAGAAAAGAACAAACAAATCTATATGGGGTCCTACCCGGGGCCGTTACAATCGACACCACTAACAAGGAATCTCGCCCCGAGATTCCACGTCCAGGTACGGGGGAGAGAGGTGAACTATCGGATCTTCTGGCGACGTGTCGACCTCCTCGACACCACTAACAAGAAGTCTTGCTCCAGCTTGATCGGCGACACCACCAACAAGAAGTCGTTGTTCTGATGACGATGATGACTACAGAGAAACAAAGGAAGGAGTAACAGTCACACGGTTCCACCAATTCAGGTAACAAGAGCGAATAATAAGAGTAGTCGGTATGGTGATCAGCCCATCCCGCACTCAAAGTATTACTCTGCACGTGAATAAGAGAATCACGTAACCAACTCCTAGAATTTTTGATTGACGACATTGACAAGCATTCTCAGAGAAGATTCGACGGAGCCAAAGAACAAAGAATTGTAGCAAGATCAGAGAGGCATAGATGACATCAATGGAGAAGACGAAGGTTAGCCGCCGGTGATGTTCTTCTGTCAGAAATCTTCAGAGATCGGTCCTAATAGGTGAACGCATAGATCGTCCAACACACGTCGGAACCTAAGACATCGGAGAAGCAGATAAGAGAGAAGACTCAAAACTCGCAAAGGTAAGAGGAGAAAGAATAAAGATAAGGAGAAAAATCAGAACTAATCAGATCTATTCAACGAATTTTTAGAAAATAGGTTTTCGACACTAGACACAACGTCCGTTGGCAAGGTTATCCTATAGGCTGGACTAGTGGGGTACCGTCAACCTGAGGCTCTGATACCAACTTGTGACGCCCCGGAACCGGTACCATGAGGATTCCAGCGATTCCGCCGAAATCCGCACGATATCGATTCTGAGACGCCCTCCGACACGACGTGCGCGACGAATCACACACGTGATGCCAGAGGAATTAACACGAGCGGTAACATTACAACAGGATTACAATAGAGCCCACAAGATACATATATTACAACAACGACTCCAACGAGTCAAGATACAAATATACAATACAAAGATCCAAATCATACGAGAAGATCAAATACGTCCGAGTACGGACAAGATACAAATTGGACTAAGAGTCCCGAAGATAACCAATGGCGTCCATAACCCCGCCCGGGCCAAGCCGGAAGGGTAACCTTGCTAACGTCGTCATCTCGTACCTGTCAAAGTCGGGCCATCGGTTGCCGACAAAAGGGAGGAAGCAAAAGAGAAAGGGAAAAGGCGAGAGTAAGTACCAAGGAACGAACTCCGGCACGTACTTAGCGAGACTGGAAATGGCTATGCTCGCCGAGCGAGTATAAATATATATCGCCTGGGGCTATATGGTAGGTTTAGCGGCAGCAAAACTATAACCAATAGAGACACACTACAACATCCGTCTACTCAGATAAGATAAGAGAGCGCACAAGGTAACAAATAAAGACTACACAAACATAACCCAGCCGATTACACATATCCCCTTCAACAATTGCGAAGAGGCAATGTAAAAGGCACTCAACGGTGGACAAGTTTTATTAGGTAGCCTTTATAGTAATGCTATATTACTACGCAAGTTATTAACAGATTATTAGCAACAAGATAACGGTGTAAGTTGTTCTATGATCAAGCTATACAATTCCAAGTCGTCCATAACCGCGGACACGGCTTATCGATAAGATGTACACCCTGCAGGGGTTGCCCAAATGTAACCATACGCATGCTCGACCCACTTACGACGAGTGGATGTCTCACAACAAGACCGTTCCCAGCTCAACAAGAAAGTCTAGGGGGCCACCCAACTAAGCTACCCGTGACGAAGTCCGGCCGTACTCCGAGCGGACTCGGGGTTTGCGACGGCGGCTAGGCGTGCGAACCACACGCTTTCGCTAAACGTCCCGCGGGGTACGATACAGAATATAAACACCCGAAGGCAACGGAAGTAAACACCCGAAGGCAACAGTAAGTAAAGCATGGCATACATGGCATAGGCAAATAAAACCAAGGTTGTGGCCCCTTTTCAACTAACTTGAGAAAAGGTAATGGGTGAGGGTGGGTCCCAATAATCGTCCCCACGCATGGGTAGAGCGCTCAATCTCGGAACAGATAACAAGAACTCGGGTCCTAGGGGACATTAGCGAGTCAAAGTTCCGATGCTTTCGCAAAGGGGCTCACAGATGCCTCCGCTACAATTTTAGTTGTTAACAAATAAGTAAAGCATGTGTATCTCCAACAACTGATATAGCATGTGATAACCTCCCAACAACCCAGCATATCCCGATAACGGATCGAGATAAACAACGGAGCCTAAACACGCCTACGACTCGCAAGGCTCAAACATCAAGCAACGGCTATGGGTAAGTAATGATACATATAGGATTATTATGGTAAACTAGTGGAATAGGAAACGTGACTCGATAAAGAAGCGCAACATAAGGATAGCAATGCGAGGGAGAGTGTATAATAGGTGAAGAGAGAGGGCTCGCCTGTGGAAAGCTGCAGAAGAACTTGTCGGAGAACTCGTGGTATCTCACATCAACACTTCGTGATCCTATCCGAGAAGAAGCAAATGCTGGACAAACAACGGATGCACCACTTACTACTACGGAAGAAGAACCGGCATGCTTCAGATATGATATGCATGCATGACATGGCGAGGATGATGCGATGCACTTATCCAATTAATCGGAGTCGAAACCCGGACAAACAAATTAAGGTTTGAGTTGCATTTCTACCGGCAAAGTTAAGTGTTCATTAGCATGGCATATCATGGCAGGGGTGCGCTACTTCAATATTATACGGAGCGGGGAAACCCTAGTTGGATATCCGAAATACTCCGCATATATATGTGAGGTGAACATGCATAACTATCACGTCTCGATATGATGCAAGATGCAAACAGGTGTATGGATGGCATATTCATCTTCTTCACATTTTTCTGATCAATTTTCATATATAACACTTTGCATTTGGAGTTACGGTTCAAAAGATATGAAATGGACAGATTTGCAACAACAAAATAAAGAAAAGAATTTGATAGGGGATTTGGGCTGAGAGGGGGACGGCCTGCTACCTGCTGCGCCGGCAGGGGTGGTGCTGGGGCCTCTATGCTGATGGGCTTCTCTGGGGAAGGATTTGGGCCAAGGCCCGTCAGGCACTGGATCTGATGCAAAAAGAACAGAAAAGGCTGGATTAAATTCGCACCCACAGTAACTTGAACTTGGTTCTCACAGGATCCGGACCAAGAGACAAACCACTAGGCTGATGCTACGTTTGTGAACGATAAGTGGCGCGTGTCCTTTTGAAGCAGCTCTTGAAGCAGACGAACTTGAACAACTGCAGCCATGGCGGAAGATCAAGTCGGGAATTGATCCGCCGATTCAAGGCGAACCAGGATCTAGAAGATGGCGTCGGGGATGCGCCTAAACGTGGTGAAGCAGATGGTGACGATGAGGGGTCCAGGGGGTCACCGGAGGGTCGCCGTCGTTGGGGTCCTGCGGCGGCGGAACAAGGTCAACATGGGCGGCACAACTGGGAACGAATCAGAAGGGGAAGAGGGGTCTCGTAGATGCGCAAGGTTACCAGGAGTGTGTTTCCGTACTCAGAAACGGCGGAGGCGCATAGAGGCGGCCGGAAACCTCGCCGGAGCGCGGTGGCCGGGATGGAGAAACGGCGAATTTGGGAACGATTAGAGAGTCCCCGGCTCGATTCCTTGTACGCAGATGAAGAGGACGACGAGGCGGTTCTGGAGATGGCCTCAGCTCGGAGAGGGGCGGCCGATAGCGGCGGCGCCATGGTGGGGAAGGTGCGTGCGCCTCACAGGAGTCTCTCGGTTGCTCACAGAAAGAGGAAAAACGGGAGGCGGCGGCGCGAGGGAGGAGAGGGGAGCGAAAGCTAGGGTTTCCAGGAGGGCCTCGAGGAGGGATTAAAAGGGGAGGAGGGAGGCGCGGTGGTTGCGTGGTGGTGAGGACCACGGCCATGAGATGCTCACGCGCCTCGCGTGACCAAGACGAGGAAGACGACAAGGGGAGGCTCGAACCGGTACGCCAAGGTGGGCTGCTCGGGCTGGAGGAGATGGACTGCTCCGGGCTGGGCTGGACCAAGGAAAAAAACGAGGTGGGCTGCGGGGAGGCCGAGATTTGGGCTGCCGGTTGGGCTGAAGAAGGCCTGGCCGGTTGGGAGGCTTCTCTCCCCGTTTTTTTTTTATATTTAAAACTGTTTTCTTTTCTTTTATTATTTTCTGTTGTTTACAAAACCATTTCAAATAGTTTTTTATATAGGAAAATAAGAAGAGTAAAATATATTTTTATTTGAGTTAAAAATATGGAAGTAATTTAAGCAATAAAATAAAGTTTAATAAAATAATTTTGGAGTTCAAAATTATGCATGATGCCATGATGATGCACAAAAAGAAAAGAACAAACAAATCTATATGGGGTCCTACCCGGGGCCGTTACAGGTTGCTACAGTATTAACAACTTCCAAGACTCAAATATAAAACAAAAGTGCAGAAGTAAAATAATGGGTTGTCTCCCATAAGCGCTTTTCTTTAACGCCTTTCGCCTAGGCGCGAAAGTGTGAATCAAGTATTATCGAGAGATGAAGCATCAACGAGAGGGTTTGGAGTTTTCTCAACTATGCATTGTATCTTATCTATGTAAGTTTCAGAGGCCCCTTTTTCATTACTCTTAGGCTTGCTATTCTCATCAAACAAATTTTCAGGAACAATCCAATCATAATTCTTTTCTAGTGCCTCGCACATTCCTAAGAGCTTGCAAGGTATTCATGTCTTAATCTCCCCTTCACAATTAACTTTATTAGTGTATTTTAATCTATCTTTTTCCATTTTTTCAAGGGTACTAGCAAAGTTGGTATAAGAGCCAAGCATCTTATATTTAATAAAGACTTTTCTAGCATCTCTTGCTACATCACCAAATTCTTTAAGAAGGGTTTCTAAGACAAAATCTTTCTTTTCTCCTTCCTCCATATCACAGATTGTAAGGAACATATGTTGCATTACGGGGTTAAGATTAACAAATCTAGCTTCCAACATGTGTACTAAAGAAGCAGCAGCAATTTCATAAGTAGGAGCAAGTTCTACCAAGTGTCTATCTTCAAAATCTTCAGTTGTACTAACATGAGTGAAAAAATCTTCTATATTATCTCTTCCAATGATAGACCCTCGTCCTACCGGTATGTCCTTCAGAGTGAACTTAGGAGGAAACATGATGACATAAACAAAAGGTAAATAAAGTAAATGCAAGTAACTAATTTTTTGTGTTTTTGATATAGAGAACGCAAACTAGACAGTAAATAAAGTAAAGCCATCAACTAATTTTTTATTTATTTTTGATATAAAGAGCAAACAAAACAGTAAATAAAATAAAGTAAAGCAAGACAAAAACAAAGTAAAGAGATTGGATGTGGGAGACTCCCCTTGCAGCGTGTCTTGATCTCCCCGGCAACGGCGCCAGAAAAAGAGTTGTTGCCGTGGGAGTTGGCAATTTCCGTGGTGTAGCTTTTCTTCAGTTCCCCGGCAACGGCGCCAGAAAAAGAGCTTGATGGCGTGTAAGACACACATCCGTTGGGAACCCCAAGAGGAAGGTGTGATGCGCACAGCAGCAAGTTTTCCCTCAGTAAGAAACCAAGGTTACCGAACCAGTAGGAGTCAAGGAACACGTGAAGGTTGTTGGTGGCGGAGTGTAGTGCGGCGCAACACCAGGGATTCCGGCGCCAACGTGGAACCTGCACAACACAATCAAAGTACTTTGCCCCAACGTAACGAGTGAGGTTGTCAATCTCACCGGCTTGCTCGTAAACAAAGGATTAAATGTATAGTGTGGAAGATGATGTTTATTTGCGAAAAACAGTAAAGAACGAGTTTGCGATAGATTGTATTTCAGATGTAAAGAATGGACCGGGGTCCACAGTTCAATAGTGGTGTCTCTCGCCATAAGATAAATAGCATGTTGGGTGAACAAATTACAGCTTGGGCAATTGAAAAATAGAGAGGGCATAACAATGCACATACATATCACGATGACTACTATGAGATTTAATCGGGGAATTACGACAAAGTACATAGACCGCTATCCAAGCATGCATCTATGCCTAAAAAGTCCACCTTCGAGTTATCATCCGAACCCCTTCCAGTATTAAGGTGCAAACAACAGACAATTGCATTAAGTATGGTGCGTAATGTAATCAACACAAATATCGTTAGACAAAGCATTGATGTTTTATCCCTAGTGGCAACAAGCACATCCACAACCTTAGAACTTTCCGTCACCGTCCCGCATTCAATGGAGGCATGAACCCACTATCGAGCATAAATACTCCCTCTTGGAGTTACAAGTATCAACTTGGCCGAGCCTCTACTAGCAACGGAGAGCATGCAAGAACATAAACAACACATATATGATAGATTGATAATCAACTTGACATAGTATTCCATATTCATCGGATCCCAACAAACACAACATGTAGCATTACAAATAGATGATCTTGATCATGATAGGCAGCTCACAAGATCTAACATGATAGCACAAGAGGAGAAGACAACCATCTAGCTACTGTTATGGACCCGTAGTCCAGGGGTGAACTACTCACACATCAATCCGGAGGCGATCATGGTGATGAAGAGTCCCCCGGGAGATGATTCCCCTCTCCGGCAGGGTGCCGGAGGCGATCTCCTGAATCCCCCGAGATGGGATTGGCGGCGGCGGCGTCTCTGGAAGGTTTTCCGTATCGTGGCTCTCGGTACAGGGGTTTTCGCGACGAAGGCTTTAAGTAGGCGGAAGGGCAGGGTTGGAGGCGGCGCGAGGGGCCCACACCATAGGGCGGCGCGGGCCCCACCCAGGCCGCGCGACCCTATGGTGGCGGCGCCTGGTCGCCCCACTTCGTATTCCCTTCGGTCTTCTGGAAGCTTCGTGGAAAAATAAGACCCTGGGCGTTGATTTCGTCCAATTCCGAGAATATTTCCTTTGTAGGATTTCTAAAACCAAAAACAGCGATAAAACAAAGAATCGGCTCTTCGGCATCTCGTCAATAGGTTAGTGCCGGAAAATGCATAATAATGACATAAAGTGTGTATAAAATATGTGAGTATTATCATAAAAGTAGCATGGAACATTAGAAATTATAGATACGTTTGAGACGTATCAGAGGGTACATCACTGAAACCTTCTCTGTCACTGCATTACTCATAGATAGATCTGGGCAATCGAGTTACGGTAGTTAGAATTTTTTTGTTTTCTGCAACGAATCCCCAACAGTGGTATCAGAGTCGATCTATGTGTGCTGCAGAAGAAAAGCGCTCTCTTCTCTTTCCCCTTTCTCTGCTCAAAAAGGGAGACTAGAGAGGGAACATGTCTGCGGCGGTGGATCTGGTGGCTCCTCTCCTCTGCGAGCTTTGTGCTCGCCGGTGGGTGAGGGGCTGTCAGACCTACCGTGCGGATCTGCATAGAAGTACACTAGGTTTAGTTTACTTTCTTAGGGTTTGGCTTGCCGCTGTTCTTGCTCTGCCAACCATGGTAGCGGTCTTCAATAAATCGGCTCCAGATTTTGGCTTGGGGAGGTGGTCTTCTCGAGCGTCGACCACGCATCTAGAGGCTGGTAGCTGCGCCGCTCTGTTTCCCTCGGTGGATCTGGGAGTGTGCTTCTAAGTTGGGTGTCGGGGTAGCGGCGACGACGACGCCCTGGCCTTTTGTGCTTCCTGCTCCGCTCCTTCCCCGACGACGTCTGCTCCGACACGCTCGAGGTAGGTGGGAAGCTTTGTATAGTAGTTGGTCGACGTTTGACGTTGGCGTGTACCAGAGGACAAGGAACTTGGGCTTCCGAAAGAGGATGGCAGGTGGTGGCTTTGGCTTTGTTCCTCGACTTGTTCGCGGAAGTTGGCCGGGCTGAGACCTGGATTTGGGTGCGGGATGGTTTCCCGGCCGATGATCCACAGAGGAGGTGTGCTTGCCGTTCGCGGTGAGCTCTTTTTGAGGTCCACAAAGGAGCTTGACTCCGATGGCTCTCCTCCAGGTCTTGTTCAGTGGGTCCTTTTGCCAGCTCTCCGGCGATGGCGGAGGTGGAAGATGGATGGAGTTGATGGCGCACCGAAGATGCTTCAAGGGCTTTTTTGCATTCTTTTGTTCAGGGTCTTTTGTGTAATTGTTTCATGTGACGTGTCCCTCTGGTATCTTCCAGAGCGTGACCGCGTGTGTTGTAATGTGCATCTGTTTGGATGGATGGAACATGTGGTTTGCTTCAGAAAAAAAGAGTCGATCTATGTGTAGTATGCTTGTACGGTTAGAATGCATGTGTTGCATGTGGAAATCGATTCTATAATTGTTACCCTCTCACGTGTGCTTGTTCATTACTACGATATTGTTTGATGAAGCGGCCCCGACGGACCTCACACGTACACTTACGCGAAATTGGTTCTGCACTTGACATATGAAAAAACTGTTACTGCTCAATCTTCGAACTCCTGAGACATATGGATACTAAATAATAACCTCGTTGAGAAACTACAGTCACAACCAGTCTTGCACACGAGGCATGGCTCCATATCCCTCGAGGCAAAAAATAGATATGGATCTATTTATTGGACATATTTGCAGAATTGACAAGATGACATGCCAATTGTTAAATATTGGACATATTGAATGATAGAAATTTGGTGAAGCTGACATTAATATACCTTTCGCCGAAATATTGGCACTCACTTTGAACCTGGAAAAAATCTAGGATCTCATAGTTCATCAACTAGCACATTTGGACTGCCAAGCATCCACACCGAACCACTAGCATGGGACTCGGAAAATTTTATTAAATCCACTAAATCGTAAATGTAATCAACTAGCACAATTTGGGAACTCACATTTCATCAACTCACTAAATTAACTATGAAGTTTCTCGCACAATCGGGCTACCAATCATCCAAGTACACTAGCATATATAGGACTTCGAAAATTATATTAATCAAAATCAATTAAATACTATAACTAAGAAACTAGCAACTTACCTATATCTAAATATAGTCAGCTAAATCCACTAGCAATGTAGAATTTTTAATGAATCAGAGGTCACCGATGGGATGGGATGATCAAGGGAAGCGACTAGGAGGATACATAGACGCGTCCATCAACGGGGAGGAGGCAATAGTGGAGGATCTGATGAGGACGAACGACGTGTCTGTGGAGCAGGAGACGGCGGTGGCGCGTCTAGGTGGTGGTGGCGGCGCCCATGCCATGCTTTGGAGAGGGTGCGCGAGAGATAATGTGTGAGTGAGGCGGCTGGGGGCGAGTATGTAGCTAGGCTTGCGGTGGCGTCCCCTTGGCTACCATCTAAAATGGGAGGGCTCATCCAAAACAACATGGACGACCAAGCAAGAAGGAGGCAAAGGGGCGGTGCTTCCCTAGGAGCGTCTGGCTAACAAGGCACCATGTACTGCTGCCACCCTGCACCGTCGATGCCACACCTCTTTATTGTGGACACCTCTCATCCTAGGGGCGTCACATATCCACATACATCTACAACACCTCGTCATCATCTCCCGGTTTTAACCTCTTGCAAACATGATGTTATTTATATATGGGAGCCTTGCTCCGGCCTTTGCATCAGTAGATGCACACATCCATTTATTTAAAACAAAGTATCAAACATGCATAATTCTTACAATCATGGAAATGCTAAAGTTGGGACATGTATCAACCAGCGAACGATGAAAAGTAACAAGAAACTATCGATATTGCATTTTCTCCTAGTATGACGCCACCCAGTAGCCTGGAAATAGCAGTCATGTGTAACCGTTAAGAGACGGTTGCAAACAATAGCCATAAGTTCCCGCTGGTCCTTGATATGTCTTATTTGTATCACTATTTTATATCATAATTTACTGTTATTCATTGATATATTTCATATTTAGAAGTAATACTTATGTCATTCCATCTATTTTTGCATGTTTGATGATTATTGGAGAATTAACCGCCGGAGCCAGGAATTTGCAGGAAAAAGGACCGTCAAGACACCATATTTCTGAACACCAAAAATTCCCAGAAAATATACAGAAAATCATGTTTTTCTAGATGACGGAGAAAGCCAGAAGGGGAGGCAAAGATGGGCCCTGAGGGGGCCAGACCACCCCTAGGCGTGGGCCAGCCTCAGGCCGCGCCCAGGCATGGTCAGGGCGCCCTGGCCCACTTCGGACGACGCCCCCTCGCGTATTTCAACCCCCAAGAAACCTAAGATCGGGGAGAGACCGGAGAAGTATTCCGCCACTGCTACTGTGCGGAGAAGTAGAGAGAAAGAAAAGCTCTCTGCATGCAGAATTCTGCCGGGGAAATTCCTTCCCGGAAGGGGGAGATCGTCGTCATCGTCACCATCATCGAGCTGGACTTCATCGGGATCATCATCACCATCATCTCCACCACCAGCACCATCATCACCATCGTCTCCACGCCGTCCCGCTGTAACATCTTGGGTTTGATAATTGTCTAGTTCATAGGGGAAACTTTCCCAATGTTGATTACTCCTTGTAGTTGATGTTATTGAGTGAAACCATTGAATTAAGGTTTATGTTCAGATTGTTATTCATCATTATATCACCTCTGATTATGATCCATATGACGTCTCATGAGTAGTTCGTTTAGTTCTTGAGTACATGGGAGAAGTCATGCTGATTAGTACTGGAACTATGTTGAGTAATATGCAATAATTTGATATTTAACTTGTGGTGTTATTCTTCTAGTGGTATCATGTCAACGTCGACTACATGATACTTCACCTTTATGGGCCTAGGGGAATGCATCGTGTATTTGGCTACTAATTGTGGGATTGCGGGAGCGACAGAAATCCAAACCCCGTTACGAAACCGTACACGAGGGAGTGTAGGATCTCAAAGTTTAAGGTTATGGTTAGATTTATCTTAATTACTTTCTTGTAGTTGCGGATGCTTGCAATAGGTATAATCACAAGTATGTATTAGTCCAAGTATGGGGTAGTGCATTAGCATATGTTCACCCATACAACACTTACCAACCCATTGAAGATTATTTAGCTATGTGAAACGAAAGCACTTGATGAAATTCCTGTGTGCCCTCAGGAACGTTTGGTCATCATAAGTAAAACAACTGTCTTGTCCTTTGCTCTAAAAAAGGGTTGGGTCACTCGCTGCAATTATTATTACTGCATTTTATTTACTCGTAATTTATTTATTTGCAATACAAAATACCCTTGCAAACTTGTTTGCTAGTGTTTACAGTGAATCCTTGATCAAAACTGCTCGTCAACACCTTCTGCTCCTCGTTGGGTTCGACACTCTTATTTATCGAAAGTACTACGATACACCGCCTATACTTGTGGGTCATCAAGACTATTTTCTGGCGCCGTTGTCAGGGAGTGAAGCGCTATTGAAGAGTCGAATTGGTAAAGGTAATTTTTACTGTAAGTGTTGTTTTTATTTATGTCTGCTACTGCTTTATTTCATTATGGAGGCGTCTTTGTTTGACTCTCTGTTTGGAATTACTACTACCACTGTTACGGTAGTAGATGAACCACCACGTGCTCAATTGGATCCTTTTAAAATACATATGAAAATTGTGGAACATGTTATGAATAACTGCTATTATGGAGATGGAAAAGTCCATCGGGGTGATCATTTACTCTTTATACATGAATTATGCGAGTTGTTCAAGTGTGCAGGTATCTCAATGGACCAAGTTAAGAGGAAATTATTCTCTTTATCACTTAAGGGAAGAGGTGCGGAATGGTATAACATGATGAACAATGGTTGATCTATTGGATGGAAGGAAATTGTATGTCACATCTAAAAAATAAATAAATTTTGGAATGTAAAATCAAAATAAGTTTAATGCTTGATTGTTTGAAATTGATTGAAAATTCACAAGGAATTAAAACTTTTGAAGTTATTTAAAAGTAATTTTAAAAATAAGGTTTTCAAAGACTTTTGGTTTCAAAGTATTTTCAAAATCAAACATATTTTGACTTTCAAGGTTTTCAAATCCTTTAATGGATTTTTATTTAATAAAACAAAACTCTAGAAAATTCTACTTGCACAATATTTCCCAAGTAACCAATTAGGCCAAGTGCACATAATTATTATTTTATTTTCACAAATGGATTTTAAACAGGTTCCTTATTGTCCTAAAACATATTTTGATTTTAAAAATAATTTAGAAACTTGTTTCGTATGCACATGTTGAAACTATATCATATGTCCATAATGGCATAATTGTAATAAAATGATATAAATACCAACTTATAAAATTTAAGTTATTAGGTTATCCTATACTAAGTAAAATAATATTACAAATTTTTTAAATTTTGTTTCACCCAAATAGAAGCTATGAAACATCTTTTATAGAAGAAACAAGTGATATGAAAAGAAAAAAAATTAAACGGACTGGCCAGCCTAGCCGAGCGGCCCACCACCGCCCGTGCGCGTCGCCCACGCCGCGGCCCACCTGGCCGAATCGGCCCACCCGGACGTCCCCAGCCCAGACCGCACGCGTGCCCGCGCCCTGTGTCGTCAGGACCCCAGGAGCAAACCCTAGCGTCCAGCCCCAGCCTATAAATAGCCCGCCCAGGAGCCCCCAGGCACACACCTAGCCGCAACGCTCTTCCTTCCCGCGACACACGCGCGCAACTCTGATGCGGCAGCAGCTGCACGTTTTTAGCTAGCGGCGCACAATCACGCAACACGGGAGAACGCCGCGACTCGACGCATCTCTCGCGTTGTAATAATCCTATTTTTCGCTCTTTTTATCTAGACTGTTGTATGTATCTTCGTAATTTTATATCTTTAGATCTAGATTTCCGTTTAGAATACTGGTTCTTTCATAATTAGATTCTCTACAACTTTCGTGTAGGAAGTTTTTCCATCCGAGCAACTTGTTTGGACAATTTTTCGGACACCATTAGAATTTAACCGCGTATTGTAAAATCCATATCTTGAGTTCTACACATCGGTTTTCGACAAATTTTATATCGTTGGAATCAGTAAAATGCGTAGATCATTTTAAACATTTTGCATTTAGGTTTAGCACACTTTTTCGCGGTATTTCTATGATCTGCAATATGGTTCTTCTACTATAAACATCATTTAGACACATTCATCATGTTCCATGATCACATCTCTCTCCAAACATACTATCCTAGTCCATATAATTGAAATAACAATTGAGTTATTTGAGTAAAATGTAACGTGCCCTAGTTTATATTTTTTTACCTTGCTTTAGTAGGGTGGAGATACTCTACCCCATATCACATGTGTTGAACCCTTATCCATTAGGCCCCGCGAACCAAATCCCAATATCATTCATGCCATTCAACCCTTCCACTTAGTTCGAACTATTCAACTTTCAAATGAGTTTTTTGAGTAGTTCAATAGATCATTGGTTCATACCCAATGCTACGTGTGATCTTGTGCTACTTTGATAAGTGTTGTCACACTATGTTAAATTGCATTTGAGACTAGTTGAATGCTTTAAGGAAAAATTTAAAACATTGACATGACCATATCTTCAAATCCAACCCTGGTCCAAGTTAATCCCTTTGTCCAAGAAAATCTTGAGTTCAAGTAGCCACCATCATATTCTAAATATCATGCATACATATTCAACCTTATGCCCACTTAATATTATTGGCTTATATTGAACTATTCAATTTACAAATGGGTTAATTGAGTAATTCAATATATCACAAATCCATACCCAAGCCTATGTGTAATTTATACTATTTTGAGTAATTATTGTCACACTTATTCAATAGTATTGTTGTTGTACTATTTTTCACCTATGTGATTCAATTCAAATGAGCCGTTTCAAATTCTTTTCATGCTTTTGTAAAACATAAAGATTCATCAATTATATCTTGGATGGTCCATTACTTTCTAATCATGTGACTTGCCATCCAAACTCTCACAGTTATATCTTGCAAGCCAAACCTCATGCCACACCTTAGTACCATAGAGCGATTTCCGATTGTTGTCTTTTTTGATTTTGTTGTTGTTGTTGTTGAATGGTGTGTTTATGTTGTGCTATATTTTATCTTATAGTTTGTGTGAAGAGCGACATGTTTTGTTGAGAGGAGTGAATGATCTTCAATTACCAAAAAGGCAAGTGACATTCAAATCTTACCCATTTTACTTACACATTAGTGTTTTAAACTAGTATGCATGGTAGGATTTTGATGTCAAAAGTAAAGTATTATGCTATGATGAGCAAACCCTAGTAGTATGTAGCTACTCCTAATCGAACCTTGTGACAACCCAAAATCTTAAGTACTTAATTAATTTGTGTAATTGAAAATAAATATGTAAATATATGAATAGATGAGCTTCTCGAGATCCACTGTGTTGGTTTAAGCCTGCATTTTCTAGCTTTGCACGTATATAAGCCTCTCGGTTTATAGGCGCGCGGCGGCTGTCTCGTCCAGGCCCGGTTTCGGGGCGTGACAAACCTATTGCTAGGATACTTAGTTTGCCTAGCAACATCAAAATGCCAATGTTGTTTGGATTATTCTGGATTGTGAGTATTGGGAATTAAAATTAATAACCTTAATGAAACACCTCGGTTGATTTGGTATTGCTTGGTGGGCGGCTACTCAGGGCTCCGTCCCTGGCAGATGGAACCAGTGGACATGTGGGTGGTTCTTACCTGAGAGTCCGCAGTTGTAGAGAGGATCGGCCACCCGAGATTAAAGAGA
>NC_061513.1:206146831-206169757 GCF_022539505.1 Lolium rigidum | reverse complement strand
AAGTATGATGCTTGTTGTTTGTATTTTGTTTATCGACACTTCACTCCATAAACCCGTGGTCTGGTTTACTAAGTTCAGTTTCGCTTGGGTACAAGCGAGGTCTAAGCTTGGGGGAGTTGATACGTCCAATTTGCATCACTGTTTTATATCATAATTTACTGTTATTCATTGATATATTTCATATTTAGAGGTAATACTTATGTCATTCCATCTATTTTTTGCATATTTAGCTGGAAAAAGGACCGTCAAGACACCATATTTCTGAAGACCAACAATTCCCAGAAAATATACAGAAAATCCTATTTTTCCAGATGACAGAAAAGCCAGAAGGGGAGGCAGAGATGGGCCCTGAGGGGACCATACCACCCCTAGGCGCGGGCCAGCCTCTGGCCGCGCCTAGGCATGGTCAGGGCGCCCTGGACCACTTCTGACGATGCCCCCTCGCATATTTCAACCCCCGAGAAACCTAAGATCGGGGGAGCGACCATAGAAATATTCCGCCGCCGCTACGGGGTGGAGAAGCAGAGAGAAAGAAAAGCTCTCCGGCAGGCAGAATCATGCCGGGGAAATTCCTTCCCGGAAGGGGGAGATCGTCGCCATCGTCACTGCCATCGAGCTGGATGATACGTCTCCGACGTATCGATAATTTCTTATGTTCCATGCCACATTATTGATGATATCTACATGTTTTATGCACATTATATGTCATTATTATGCGTTTTCCGGAACTAACCTATTGACGAGATGCCGAAGGGCCAGTTCTTGTTTTCTGCTGTTTTTGGTTTCAGAAATCCTAGTAAGGAAATATTCTCGGAATCGGACGAAATCAACGCCCAGCATCTTAGAATCACACGAAGCTTCCAGAACACCCGAGAGCCGCCAGAGGAGGGCCGTGTGGGCCCCAGACGACGAGGTGGCGCGGCCCAGGCCTTGGCGCGTCCCCCTAGTGTGTCACCGCCTCGTCGCCCCTCCGACTCCGCCTCTTCGCCTATATAAAGGTCCCTGACCTAAAAACCTCGACACGTTCGACGAAACCAGAGAAAACCATCCAGAGCCGCCGCCATCGCGAAACTCCAATTCGGGGGACAGAAGTCTCTGTTCCGGCACCCTGCCGGGACGGGGAATTGCCCCGGAGTCATCTCCACCGCCGTCTCCACCGCCATCTTCACCGCCATCGCTGTCTCCATGATGAGGAGGGAGTAATTCACCCCCGAGGCTGAGGGCTCCGATGTAGCTATGTGGTTCATCTCTCTCTTTATGTGATCTAGTTGAATATCATCTATGTGCTACTCTAGTGATGTTATTAAAGTAGTATATTCCTCCTGCACGGTGTAATGGTGATAGTGTGTGCATCGTGTAGTACTTGGCGTGGGTTATGATTGTGATCTCTTGTAGATTATGAAGTTAACTATTGCTATGATAAGAATTGATGTGATTTATGCCTCCTTCATAGTGTGATGGTGACAGTGTGCATGCTATGTTAGTTCTTGGTGTGATTGTTTTGATCTATCCTACACTCTAAGGTTATTTAAATATGAACATTGAATATTGTGGAGCTTGTTAACTCCAGCATTGAGGGTTCGTGTAATCCTACACAGTTAGTGGTGTTCATCATCCAACAAGAGGGTGTAGAGTAGTCCTATTATGTGATCATTGTTGAGAGTGTCCACTAGTGAAAGCGAGGATCCCTGGGCCTTGCTTCCAAGCATCGAATCTCCGTTTGTTTACTTGTTTTGTTGCATGTTTACTCGCTGCCATATTTTATTCAGATTGCTATTACCACTCATACTCATCCATATTACTTGCATCTCACTATCTCTTCGCCGAACTAGTGCACCTATTAGGTGTGTTGGGGACACAAGAGACTTCTTGCATTGTGATCGCAGGGTTGCTCGAGAGGGATATCTTTGACCTCTTCCTCTCTGAGTTCGATAAACCTTGGGTGATCCACTTAAGGGAAACTTGCTGTTGTTCTACAAACCTCTGCTCTTGGAGGCCCAACACTGTCTACAAGAATAGAAGCTCCGGTAGACATCAAGCATTTTTCTGGCGCCGTTGCCGGGGAGGAAAGGTAAACGGCACACACACACCGGACCCCGGCAACTAGCTATTTTATGGCGCCGTTGCCGGGGAGGAAAGGTAAAAGGCACACACACACGGACCCCGGCAACTAAGCTATTTTCCGGCGCCGTTGCCGGGGAGGAAAGGTAAAAGGCTCTCATAATCCGGTCCCGAGTAAAGTACTTTTCATTGCTCGTTGTGTGTGTGCTCGAAGATATTTCCTTTAGATCCTGCAATTGCATCTTTTTGTTTCTTGTTTACACTAGTTTGCATAATGGACAACAATGAGCTTCTTATTCTATTTCCTGATTTAAGACATGGATGGTTTGATGCGAAAATTAAAAAACCTATGGAACCTTATTTGCATGCTTGGTAGTAATATTAGTATGAACGCTTTGAACACCATTGTTGATAATGATATAGAAAGTTCTAAGCTTGGGGAAGCTGGTTTTCATGATCTTTTTAGTCCCCCAAGCATTGAGGAGAAAATTTTCTTTGATGATACTTTGCCTCCTATTTATGATGATTATAATGATAGTGATCTTTTTGTGCCACCTACTATGGAGAGTAAATTTTGTTGTGATTATACTATGCCTCCTACACTTGATGAGAATAATAATGATAGCTACTTTGTTGAATTTGCTCCCACTACAACTAATAAAATTGATTATGCTTATGTGGAGAGTAATAATTTTATGCATGAGACTCATGATAAGAATGCTTTATGTGATAGTTATATTGTTGAGTTTGCTCATGTTGCTACTTGAAAGTTATTATGAGAGAGGAAAATATGGTTGTAGAAATTTTCATGTTACTAAAACACCTCTCTATGTGCTGAAATTTTTGAAGCTACACTTGTTCTATCTTCCTATGCTTGTTACCTTTTTCTTCATGAACTTGTTTATTTACAAGATTCCTATGCATAGTAAGCATGTTAGACTTAAATTTGTTTTGAATTTGCCTCTTGATGCTCTCTTTTGCTTCAACTACTATTTCTTGCGAGTGCATCATTAAAGCTGCTGAGCCCATCTTAATGGCTATAAAGAAAGAACTTCTTGGGAGATAACCCATGTGTTTATTTTGCTACGAGTACTTTTGTTTTATATTTGAGTCTTGGAAGTTGTTACTACTGTAGCAACCTCTCCTTATCTTATTTTATTGCATTGTTGTGCCAAGTAAAGTCTTTGATAGTAAGGTTCATACTAGATTTGGATTCTTGCGCAGAAACAGATTTCTTTCTTTGTCACGAATTTCGACCTGCCTCTCTGTAGGTAGCTCAGAAAATTATGCCAATTTACGTGCGTGATCCTCAGATATGTACGCAACTTTCATTCAATTTTGGAATTTTCATTTGAGCAAGTCTGGTTCCATTTTAAAATTCGTCTTTACGGACTGTTCTGTTTTGACAGATTCTGCCTTTTATTTCGCATTGCCTCTTTTGCTTTGTTGGATGGATTTCTTTGTTTCATTAATGTCCAGTAGCTTTGTGCAATTTCCAGAAGTGTTAAGAATGATTGTGTCACCTCTGAACATGTGAGTTTTTGATTATGCACTAACCCTCTAATGAGTTTGCTTTGAGTTTGGTGTGGAGGAAGTTTTCAAGGGTCAAGAGAGGAGGATGATACAACGTGATCAAGAAGAGTGAAAGCTCTAAGCTTGGGGATGCCCCCGTGGTTCATCCCTGCATATATTAAGAAGACTCAAGCGTCTAAGCTTGGGGATGTCCAAGGCATCCCCTTCTTCATCGACAAATTATCAGGTTCCTCCCTTGAAACTATATTTTTATTCGGTGACATCTTATGTACTTTACTTGGAGCGTCTGTGTGCTTTTGTTTGTGTTTTTGTTTGAATAAATACATGCTTGTGTGGGAGAGAGACACGCTCCGCTGGTTCATATGAACACATGTGTTCTTAGCTTTTAATGTTCATGGCGAAGGTTGAAAGCTGCTCGTTAATTGTTATATGGTTGGAAACGGAAAATGCTACATGTACTAATTGGTAAAATGTCTTGAATAATTTGATACTTGGCAATTGTTGTGCTCATGTTTAAGCTTTTGCATCATATACTTTGCACCTATTAATGAAGAAATGCATAGAGCTTGCTAAAATTTGGTTTGCATAATTGGTCTCTCTAAAGTCTAGATAATTTCTAGTATTGAGTTTGAACAACAAGGAAGACGGTGTAGAGTCTTATAATGTTTACAATATGTCTTTTATGTGAGTTTTTCTGCACCGGTTCATCCTTGTGTTTGTTTCAAATAACCTTGCTAGCCTAAACCTTGTATCGAGAGGGAATACTTCTCATGCATCCAAAATCTTTGAGCCAACCACGATGCCATTTGTGTCCACCATACCTACCTACTACATGGTATTTCTCCGCCATTCCAAAGTAAATTGCTTGAGTGCTACCTTTCAAATTTCCATCATTCGCCTTTGCAATATATAGCTCATGGGACAAATAGCTTAAAAACTATTGTGGTATTGAATATGTACTTATGCACTTTATCTCTTATTAAGTTGCTTGTTGTGCGATAACCATGTTCCTGGGGACGCCATCAACTACTCTTTGTTGAATATCATGTGAGTTGCTATGCATGTCCGTCTTGTCTGAAGTAAGGGAGATTTACCACCATTTAATGATTAGAGCATGCATATTGTTAGAGAAGAACATTGGGCCGCTAACTAAAGCCATGAATCATGGTGGAAGTTTCAGTTTTGGACATATATCCTCAATCTCATATGAGAACATTAATTGTTGCTACATGCTTATGCATTAAAGAGGAGTCCATTATCTGTTGTCTATGTTGTCCCGGTATGGATGTCTAAGTTGAGAATAATCAAAAGCGAGAAATCCAAATGCGAGCTTTCTCCTTAGACCTTTGTACAGGCGGCATAGAGGTACCCTTTGTGACACTTGGTTAAAACATGTGTATTGCAATGATAATCCTGGTGATCCGAGCTAATTAGGACAAGGTGCGGGCACTATTAGTATACTATGCATGAGGCTTGAAACTTGTAAGATATAATTTACATGATACATATGCTTTATTACTACCGTTGACAAAATTGTTTCATGTTTTCAAAATGAAAAGCTCTAGCACAAAAATAGCAATCGATGCTTTCCTCTTTGAAGGACCTTTCTTTTACTTTTATGTTGAGTCGGTTCACCTATTTCTCTCCACCTCAAGAAGCAAACACTTGTGTGAACTGTGCATTGATTCCTACATACTTGCATATTGCACTTGTTATATTACTTTACATTGACAATATCCATGAGATATACATGTTATAAGTTGAAAGCAACCGCTGAAACTTAATCTTCCTTTGTGTTGCTTCAATACCTTTACTTTGATTTATTGCTTTACGAGTTAACTCTTATGCAAGACTTATTGATGCTTGTCTTGAAAGTACTATTCATGAAAAGTCTTTGCTTTATGATTTATTTGTTTACTCATGTCATTACCATTGTTTTGATCGCTGCATTCATTACATATGCTTACAATAGTATGATCAAGGCTATGATGGCATGTCACTCCAGAAATTATCTTTGTTATCGTTTACCTGCTCGGGACGAGCAGGAACTAAGCTTGGGGATGCTGATACGTCTCCGACGTATCGATAATTTCTTATGTTCCATGCCACATTATTGATGATATCTACATGTTTTATGCACATTATATGTCATTATTATGAGTTTTCCGGAACTAACCTATTGACGAGATGTCGAAGGGCCGGTTCTCGTTTTCTGCTGTTTTTGGTTTCGAAATCCTAGTAAGGAAATATTCTCGGAATCGGACGAAATCAACGCCCAGCATCTTAGAATCACACGAAGCTTCCGGAACACCCGAGAGCCGCCGGAGGAGGGGCCTGTGGGCCCCGGATGACGAGGTGGCGCGGCCCAGGCCTTGGCCGCGCCCCCTAGTGTGTCACCGCCTCGTCGCCCCTCCGACTCCGCCTCTTCGCCTATATAAAGGTCCCTGACCTAAAAACCTCGACACGTTCGACGAAACCAGAGAAAACCATCCAGAGCCGCCGCCATCCCGAAACTCCAATTCGGGGGAAAGAAGTCTCTGTTCCGGCACCCTGCCGGGACGGGGAATTGCCCCCGGAGTCATCTCCACCGCCGTCTCCATCGCCATCTTCACCGCCATCGTTGTCTCCATGATGAGGAGGGAGTAATTCACCCCCGGGGCTGAGGGCTCCACTTGTAGCTATGTGGTTCATCTCTCTCTTTATGTGATCTAGTTGAATATCATCTATGTGCTACTCTAGTGATGTTATTAAAGTAGTCTATTCCTCCTGCACGGTGTAATGGTGATAGTGTGTGCATCGTGTAGTACTTGGCGTGGGTTATGATTGTGATCTCTTGTAGATTATGAAGTTAACTATTGCTATGATAAGAATTGATGTGATTTATGCCTCCTTCATAGTGTGATGGTGACAGTGTGCATGCTATGTTAGTTCTTGGTGTGATTGTGTTGATCTATCCTACACTCTAAGGTTATTTAAATATGAACATTGAATATTGTGGAGCTTGTTAACTCCGGCATTGAGGGTTCGTGTAATCCTACACAGTTAGTGGTGTTCATCATCCAACAAGAGGGTGTAGAGTAGTCCTATTATGTGATCATTATTGAGAGTGTCCACTAGTGAAAGCAGGATCCCTGGGCCTTGCTTCCAAGCATCAAATCTCCGTTTGTTTACTGTTTTGTTGCATGTTTACTCGCTGCCATTTTTTATTCAGATTGCTATTACCACTCATACTCATCCATATTACTTGCATCTCACTATCTCTTCGCCGAACTAGTGCACCTATTAGGTGTGTTGGGGACACAAGAGACTTCTTGCATTGTGATCGCAGGGTTGCTCGAGAGGGATATCTTTGACCTCTTCCTCCCTGAGTTCGATAAACCTTGGGTGATCCACTTAAGGGAAACTTGCTGCTGTTCTACAAACCTCTGCTCTTGGAGGCCCAACATTGTCTACAAGAATAGAAGCTCCCGTAGACATCACTGGACTTCATCGGGATAATCATCACCATCATCTCCACCACCAGCACCATCATCACCATCGTCTCCATGATGTCCCGTTGTAACATCCGGGGTTTGATACTTGTCTAGTTCATAGGGGAAACTTTCCCGGTGTTGATTACTCCTTGTAGTTGATGCTATTGAGTGAAACCATTGAATTAAGGTTTATGTCCAGATTGATATTCATCATTGTATCACCTCTGATTATGATCCATATGATGTCTCGTGAGTAGTTCGTTTAGTTCTTGAGGACATGGGAGAAGTCATGCTGATTAGTAGTGGAACTATGTTGAGTAATATGCAATGATCTGATATTTGACTTGTGGTGTTATTCTTCTAGTGGTATCATGTGAACATCGACTACATGATACTTCACCTTTATGGGCCTAGGGGAATGCATCGTGTATTTGGCTACTAATTATGGGGTTGCGGGAGCGATAGAAACCCAAATCCCCGTTAGGAAACTGGTGCACGAGGGAGTGTAGGACTAAAAGTTTAAGGTTGTGGCTAGATTTGTCTTAATTACTTTCTTGTAGTTGCGGATGCTTGCAAGAGGTATAATCACAAGTATGTATTAGTCCAAGTATGGGGTAGTGCATTAGTATAGGTTCACCCACACAAAACTTACCAAACCATTGAAGATTATTTAGATATGTGAAGCGAAAGCACTTGACGAAATTCCCGTGTGTCCTCGGGAACGTTTGATCATCATAAGTAAAACAATCGGCTTGTCCTTTGCTCTAAAAAGGATTGGGCCACCCATTGCAATTATTACTACTGCATTTTATTTACTCTTACTTTATTTATCTGCAATACCAAATACCCCTGCAAACCTGTTTGCTAGTGTTTACAGTGAATTCTCGATCAAAACTAATCGTCAACACCTTCTGCTCCTCATTGGGTTCGACACTCTTATTTATCGAAAGTACTACACCCCATATACTTGTGGGTCATCAGTCCTCCGGGAGTAGATACGCCCATAACTGTATCCAATGCACATACCGAAGAATAACCTGCAAAAAATTAGTCCTCCGGGAGTAGATATTGCAAACCCAATGTATGATGCAATATATTATTTTCCCATCATCTATTGTGTCTCTATGTCTAGTTTGGAGTAATAACTTGTTCATGGCAATGGTGAAATAGTTTATTTTATTGGTTGCAAGAATGTTTTTGTCTATGATGTTCTTATGTGTAGATATGTGAGTGCATGCATATGTTAGGGGACTGCATAAGGGTATCAATGTATCGTAGTGCTCGTTGGATGGTGCGCGGGGCTGACAAAAACCTGGGCCCAAATATGTGATTTTTTATGTTATAGGGGATAAACTAACGGGACTGATACCTTCGATCTGGATTATGGATTCTAGTATGATAAGTTTTTTCCTTAGTAGACCTAGGTTTAATCGAACCTTGGGAAGCACTGCTAAAATTGTGTAAAGAAAACGTCTATAAGACTTGCCCGTTAATTTGATTTTATATTTACCGGACCTATCTAGTTTACTCTTAAAGAGGTTGTGTTCAATGATGGAAAATAGGCCAGGGTTAAGGTTTTTCCTGCAGCTATGCATACATATATAATTAAAGCGCAAACGTGTAATAAGTAAAATAGAGATAAGAGATTTGTGAGAAGCACATCCGTAAATACTCTTGCCCCTAAAGCCAGAGGTGACAAGAGCCTCTTGGTCCAACCCTTGTTCCCACAGCCGCGAGTAACATCAGTTATTAAGCATATGAATACAGACCAAAGCTTTAAGCAAGATGATTGTGTTATGATCCCGAATTAATCACTAAATATATATGTAATGTTACTTTCCCCTTTCTGTCACTGAGGTTTCGCGGTAGCACACCGTTCTCCACTCATCCCACCTCTTCCCTTGATCGGTCTGATTGACATGGGTACCAGCAGATCATCCAATCGAGGCAAAGAGACAAGGATACAAGATTATAAAACTCCTATTCAATCCTTACACATATTATAAGATTAGATTCACATAAACGATGCAAGGATTCACTCCAACCGCAGCCCGTGAGGACTACTCACACACAATATCAAGATCAATAACAAAGATAGAAATCATTGTAACAAATAGTTGGATTGAAATCACAATATTCTTACAATCGTCATCAATTCCCAAGGAGATCTCTATTACAATGGTGATGGCTATGGCTGGTGGTGGATCTCCTTCGGTGTGGTGTAGATGGATCTGATGAATGGCGACTCTGTTTGGTGATGAATGGCTCTCTCTTTGGCATCGAGTCCTTCATGGAACTTATAGGGTTTGACCTCGAGAAGGCTGCGGCACCTAGTACGAGCGCATGGTATGGGCGGTACTTGCCCATATCGATGCCCATTAAACCTTCTGGAACCACCTCTTCGAGCTTGATCAACTTTGCTGCACTTGTGGTGCGATTTTCTTCAGTAATTGCCGATCCATTTTGTTATTGGGATTTCTATTTTCGTGCCCCTGGTTCGTTAGTTGTGCTCAGTTTTCCCCAGCCTCTTAACTTTTCCTCAGTTTTCTCCTCCCTCTAGTTTGAAACCCCTCGTAGACGCTCGGGTCGGAGGGTTGCCGTCAGGTCAGAGGCCTTACCGTTACGGTTAATCTGACGGGTGGGGCTACACAGAGGGCAGTTCCTCTCTGACCGTCTCGTGCTGACGGGTAGCCATCCATCTGTCGCTGACGCGTGGGCCGTTTTATTTCCTGATTGTATACGCGGTGCTGCCAATGACAAATGGGGCCGCTCTATAGGGCTGCCGCAGCCAATGACCGAGTGGGGTCGTCTATTTTTCGAGGAAAAGACATATATAACCGCTCCGTAGGGCTGCCGCAGCCAATGACCGAGTGGGGTCGTCTATTTTTCAGGAAAAGACATATATTGCCGCTCCGTGGGGCTGCCGCAGCCAATGACCGGTGGGGTCTTCTATTTATTTAGAGAAAATCATATATTCCCGCTCTGTGGGGCCTCCGCAGCCAATGACCGCTGGGGTCGTCTATTTATTTAGAGAATATCATATAGAGCCGCTCTGTGGGGCCGCCTCAGCCAATGGCAGGTGACTATTTTGCAGCTTAATCTAAAGTGAATCTTATGCTAAACATGGTGCTTCCTGACGGTGACCTAGCAGTGGCGGCGAGCATAGCCGTTCTGACCATGCCGATATCGGCATCGTTTGGAGGTTGCGGTGCTCGAATCATGGTGGAAATTGCGATATAATTTTTTAAATGCATAATATATAGGAAAATAGCTAGATCTCTAAATCGATGCATATGAAGCTACATATATATTCTTGGTCATAATCCCCTTATCTAAAGGGGATGGATGCATGGCTTCACGTCGTCGTCGCTTTCATCGTCGAGTATCTTCATCGTCCGAGTAGTAGTACTTCCCGCACATTGTTCCGTCGAACACCTTCACCGTGAGCACATCATCGCCTTCATATTTGAAGTGTACGAAGCAGCCGAAATCCACACCGTGCGCGATGGCGAAATTCTCCCAGCCCTTATCGAGGTACATCCGGCCTTGACCGTCAAATAGGACCTCCACGGTCCGGAGACGAGGACCACGATCGAGCTGCTCGCAGATACACCTTAGCCGGCTCCTGGCCGTCAAGATAGTCCGCAAACTTTTTGGGAATGCCTGCAAAGAGATCGAGCGCCGATCGTTTGAAATTAAAGGTTTTTAGAACATGCCCATAATTAATCACATGCATCATATATGTGGGAACGCTTACGTACCTTCTTGACCAAAGGGTCTTCATAGACGACGATGAAGAACTCCTCTATGATCAATGGCAGTGTTGACGGTGGTGGTGGCAATGATGATGATCCACCACCCCGGCCGCCCCTTCCCATTCCGGTCCGCGTCCGAGACGTGGAAGCCATGGCAATGGATCAAGTGTATGTGAACGAAGAAGAGAGAGGCAGAACCTATTGACACAAGGGATGGCCTTTGTGGGTGTTTATAAGGGAGAGATGACCGTTGTAGGGGTTTACACAATAAATTAAGGAGGAGGTGACCGTTGTGGGGGTTTACACAATAAATTAAGGAGGACATGACCCTTGTGGGGGTAGTCATCCCGAGATTCGTTTTGAAATGTAGTTTCAAATTATACCAAAATCTCATCATATATGTTGCTACTTTTTTATTTACGGTTGGTCAAAACTTAAAATATTTGACTTAATACAAAAGCTAAAAGTACACTTATTTGTGGACGGAGGGAGTATATCTCAACAAAAAAGTAATGCGGACTATCTTGACGGAAATGGAACTTCGTGATATAGTTTATCATTTTACCGTGAAAAGTAATGCCTAAAAGAAATGGTAATTCATGATAGTTTATCATTTTATCGTAATGGCTACAAGAAATCGGTGATTGTTCATCATTTTTTGCATGGAAAGTAATGACTACAAGAAATAGGTGATGGTGTATCATTTTTTGCGTGGAAAGTAATGGCTACAACAAATTGGTGATGGTGTATCATTTTTTGCGTGAAAAGTAATGGCTACAACAAATGGGTGATGGTGTATCATTTTTTGCGTGAAAAGTACAACTCGGTGATGGTTTATCATTTTTTGCGTGAAAAATAATGCCTAAAAGAGCTTATAATTTAGCTCATGAAAAATAATGCAGAAAACCAAACTTTAGCGTACTGGGTAACCGCCCTTTAGCATACATAGAGGGTGGTGGTCCCGACCAGAGAGAGATAGGGGTTATCCTGCCCGTTAAATCATACGATCAACGGTCGGCGGGCACGATCCGCGTGACATGGGCTAGACCAATCAGGGCAATGTTGGGCGTCTGTGAGAATTTGTGAAGGAAGAGGGCAAAACTGAGTATTATGAAGAAACGAAGAGCAAGTGAGTAGTAAACAGACTAAGGGATTCAAATATGAGATTTAAAAATTGAAAAATGCGTGTTTTGTACAATGAAACCCATCTTGGCCTACCTCAAACTATTTGCAATACAAATATACATGAGTGTGAAAATTATGGCATCATTCAGACAAAGTATGTTTTGGGGAAAGCTGTTTTGGGTAGGTCTTATTGTGGAAAACCATGCACCTTCATAGCTACTAGGTGATTTGAGAAGTGGCAATTTGTGGTAAAACTTGATTTCTCTATGATTTATCTATGATTTGAGAAGTGGCAATTCGTGGTAAAGACTCCATGAGTAAGTGCCACTCTTTTTCGGAATTTTTTGCACATTAAATAACTCATTTAACTGGTTAATCTCATTTGTTGACTCTCTGTTGACCAGCCACTTGAGGGTAAAACTGAGTATATTGCACTAGCCAGTATTAGCACTCAAGGGGAAAACTGAGCACACAAAAAATGCTAGTATATGACTCGAGGGTATACCTGAGTATATCTCAATTTCCAGGGTTAGACTCGAGGACGCGTGTTGCGGTGCAGAAGTGGAAGACGTGCCATTGTTGACGCGTGTCGCGGTGCAGACGTGCAATAGTGGACGCGTAGGACGCGGGTCGCATTTAGGACGCGTAAGCTCCTCTCTCCCTCCCTCTGCACACAATACGTCTCATTATCGCTCACACACGAAACCACACCTCTCACGTCCCATCAACTTCTCCAAATCGAAGGAAAAAACCCCAACCGTCGTACGAGCCATGCCGGCGATGGAGAAGAAGAATGCGCCGGCGGCCATCGCCCCCGAGCCCGTCGCCTCCGAGGCCGTCGCATCCGAGCCCGTCGCCTCCGAGCCCATCGCCGCAGAGCCCGTCGCCTCCGAGCCCGTCGCCACCGAGCGCGTCGCCGCCGAGCCCGTCGCCTCCGAGCCCGTCGCCTCCGAGCCCATCGCCTCCGAGCCCGTCGCCGCCGAGCGCGTCACCGCCGAGCGCGTCGCCTCCGAGCCCGTCGTCGCCGAGCCCGTCGCCTCCGAGGGCGGCGCATCCAAGCGCGGCGCCTCCGTGAGCTGGGCCTCTCTCATGGGTGACGGACTACTTCACAAGATCGGCGAATGCTTACTGGCGAATGAGGAGTACGTGGACGCCTACTTTGCTATGAGGCATTGAACACTATGTTTGAGGCGCAGATGCCATTTTTTTTCTGGATTCAGTCGCTGTAATCAAATCCCCGACTATGGTCTTCGTTTGCTCACATTACCCGAACGAAATTAGTTGGGTCGATGAGAGCACTCCAACTAAGGATATATATGAAGATTGGGGAGATGGAAGCTTTTCGATCGAGAACCATGGTTTGCGTTGCATTACCCCGTTCAATGGTGAACTGTATGCAATAGCTGTGGACAATTTTGAGTCCGGAAGAATAGTGTGCACCAATGTACAGTTGCAGCAGCGCGCGAGCACAGTCAAGATGGAGAGACTAATTTCATTTCCACAACTTGGAAATGACAAGTTCTATCTTGTGAAGTCGGATGGTGATCTGCTGCTTGTGTTGTTGGACAACATGCTTTTGGAGGACCAACCATTGGTGTACCGTGTGGACACTCAGAGCCGCTCTCTCCATCCGGTCAGTAACATTGGCAATCATGCCTTCTTCGTGCATTATATCCGGTGTATCTCCGTCGACACCAGAGTGCACCTGACACTTCGACCTGGCTGCATCTACTACGCCGATTTGGGTTATATCAGAGAGTATATTCATGATACAAAGGCCTGGGATGAGTGGCCACGATATGTGGATAGAATGGGAAACTACGGTCTGAGAAATGAACACAGGCCATACCGTCTGGAGGATGTATTGGCCGCACACTGCAGACGGAAGGAGTTCAATGAATATTTCCTTGGGATAATGCACGAATGGGGCGACGAAGAAATATATGAGCAATGAGGAATCTTCTTGTTGGCCATACATTGCGTGCGTCTTGTATTTTTTTCAGCTTAGTTTGTCGTGAATATTAACAACGTTATTGGCTGCTTTTGGCTGTTGTATGCAGTTTATGTATTATACTTAGTTTTCTGATTATGTTGCTGTGAATTTATCATATACTAGATTCTAGATTTGCTGCCATATTGGGCAAAAAACGAGGGCCAAAAGGCAGAAATAGAAGCTTCTCTAAATTTGATACTAATTTGGTGAAAAGACAGAGAGAAAAAGAGGGGAAAAGGTGCTCTTAAAAATGCCAATTTGGGCCGAGAGAGACAAAACCCAGCTCCTGCTCACGTGCAACCAAACGCTATCTCGTCCTGTCCCACGCAGTCCCTTTCTACCAGCCCCGCGCGACGCGGGCCCACACGACGCGGCCCCACACGTCAGCACGGAACGGTCAACTTAACGGGAATCCTGCCGTCTGAGCTGCTTCTGCGGGTTTCAAACAAGGACTTGGGGAAAACTGAGGAAAAACTAAGGAGCTGGGGAAAACTGAGCACAACTAAGGAACCGAGGGCACGAAAATAGAAATCCCTTTGTTATTATGATGTGATTTCCTGCACACCATTCAAAGAAAGGAGAGATTGCACATCTTTGCATTAATTAGTCGTTAATAACAAATTGAGAGGTAAACTTAGTCAATTTCTTGACTTAGCTAAAGGTTTAAACGCGAGAAAACGTGGTGTATTTCAAAGCCATCAAGGACCTTAAAACTTACAACGGTGGTTAGACTTTAGTATTTTGGGAGCACCCATTGGGGTGTAATTACACAGTTACACAAGTGCGACTATTTATGACTCCTCTTTAGAAAGAAGAAACATGTGTGGATGATACGTCCAAAACGTATCTACTTTCCCGAACACTTTTGCTATTGTTTTGCCTCTAATTTGCGTGTTTTGGATACAACTAACATGGACTAACGCTGTTTTCAGCAGAATTGCTCTGGTGTCTCGTTTTTGTGCAGAAATCCAACTTTCAGGAAAATCCTCAGAATTTATGCGAAAGGTCCTATTTTCCCAGAATATTGACGGAGCCAGAAGGGCAAGCTAGGTGGGGGCCTGATGTCTACGGGAGCTTCTATTCTTGTAGACAGTGTTGGGCCTCCAAGAGCAGAGGTTTGTAGAACAGCAGCAAGTTTTCCTTAAGTGCATCACCCAAGGTTTATCGAACTCAGGGAGGAAGAGGTCAAAGATATCCCTCTCAAGCAACCCTGCAACCACAAAGCAAGAAGTCTCTTGTGTCCCCAACACACCTAATACACTTGTCAGATGTATAGGTGCACTAGTTCGGCGAAGAGATAGTGAAATACAAGTAATATGGATGGATATGAGTGGTAATAGCAATCTGAATGAAATATGGCAGCGAGTAAACATGCAACAAAACGATAAACAAACGGTGATTCGATGCTTGGAAGCAAGGCCCGGGATCCTGCTTTCACTAGTGGACACTCTCAACATTGATCGCATAATAAATAACTCTTTCTCATATGTGCTACATACACTCTTTTGTTGGATGACAAACACCGGTCGTTGTGTAGGGCTACAAGAGCACCTCAATGCCGGAGTTAACAAGCTCCACAACATTCGATGTTCATATTTAAATAACCTTAGAGCATAATAGATCATTGCAAAATAAACCAAGAACTAACATAGCGCACACACCGTCCACATTACACTATGAAGGAGGAATAGATCACATCAATACTATCATAATGATAATTAACTCCACAATCTACAAGAGATCATGATCATAGCCTACGACAAGAACCACACGGTGCACACACTAGTCACCTTTACACCATGCAGGAGGAATAGACTACTTTAATAACATCACATGAGTAGCACACAACTAGTAGCGATACAAAGCTCATATGAATCTCAATCATGTAAAGCAGCTCATGAGATTATTGTATTGAGGTACATGGGAGAGAGATTAACCACATAGCTACAGCGGAGCCCTCAGCCTCGGGGGTGGATTACTCCCTCCTCATCATGGAGGCAGCGATGGCGGTGAAGATGGCGGTGGAGACGGCGGTGGAGATGGCTCCGGGGGCAATTCCCCATCCCGGCAGGGTGCCGGAACAGAGAGTTCTGTCCCCCGAATTGGAGTTTCGCGACGGTGGCGGCGCCCCTGGAGTCTTTCTGGAGTTTCGTCAAGAGGTACTGCGTTTTTAGGTCGAAAGGGGTTATATAGGCGAAGAGGCGGCGCAGGAGGGCTGACAGGGTGGCCCCACCCTAGGCCGGCGCGGCCAGGGTCTGGCCCGCGCCGCCTTATGGTGTGGTGGCCCCCTGGCCCCTCTCCGACTCTTCTTCGGTGTTCGGAGCCTTCCGGGAAAAATAGGAGGTTTGGCGTTGATTTCGTCCAATTCGAGAATATTGCCCGAACAGACCTTTCCGGAACCAAAAACAACGAGAACAACAGCAAGCGGCACTTCGGCATCTTGTTAATAGGTTAGTTCCAGAAAATGCACGAATATGACATAAAGTGTGCATAAAACATGTAGATATCATCAATAATGTGGCATGGAACATAAGAAATTATCGATACGTCGGAGACGTATCAGGGTCCGAGGGCCCCACACACTAGGCCGGCGCGGCCCAGGAGGGGGGCGCGCCGCCCTGTTGTGTGGGCGCCTCGGCTGGCCCCCGACGCCCTCCTTCGGACTACTTAATGCCTTCGACCTAAAAACGCAGAGAGGGTTAGAAGAAATCGCCAGAAGACAACCAGTACGCCGCCACCGTCGCGAAACTCCGTCTCGGGACCAGGAACTCCGTTCTGGCACTCCGCCGGGACGGGGAATTGGAGGAGATCATCGCCATCATCACCACCGACACCTCTCCATCGACCAGCCATGTTTCCCCCATCCATGTGTGAGTAATTACCCCGCTGTAGGCTGAAGGGGATGGTAGGGATTGGATGAGATTGGTCATGTAATAGCATAAGATTGTTAGGGCATAGTGCCTAGTGTTCGTAATTGGTACTTTTATGATATTGTTGCGACTTGTTATGCTTAATGCTTGTCACTAGGGCCCGAGTGCCATGATCTCAGATCTGAACATGTTATCAATTCATTATGATATTCATTGCTTTATGATCTTACCTGCAAGTTGTATACACGTGTTGCTGTCCGGAACCCGAGGCCCCAAAGTGACAGAAATTGGGACAACCGAAGGGGATGGCGGTGACATGAGGATCACATGTGTTCACGGAGTGTTAATGCTTTGCTCCGGTGCTCTATTAAAAGGAGTGCCTTAATTTCCGAGTAGATTCCCTAGAGGCCCGACTGCCACCGGCTGGTAGGACAAAAGATGTTGTGCAAGTTTCTCATTGCGAGCACGTACGACTATATATGGAACACATGCCTATTGATTGATTAGTACTTGGACACCGTTTTATTATTATCTGCAAATGCCATGCTTTGATTGTTACATGAGTTTCTCTTATCCATGCAACGCCCGTCCATCCATCCCTGTGCCTACAGTATTTTAATCCTGCTGTTTACTATAATCACTACTGCTGTCTTTGTTACTCTGCTGCTGTTATTTCACTACTGCTACGCTATAAAGCTGTTACTACTTGATAAACTCTTGCGAGCAAGTCTGTTTCCAGTGCGGCTGAATTGACAACTCCGCTGTTAAGGCTTTCAAGTATTCTTTGTCTCCCCGATACGCGTACGAGCACGCGTCCGTTGGGAACCCCAAGAGGAAGGTGTGATGCGTACAGTGGCAAGTTTTCCCTCAGTAAGAAACCAAGGTTTATCGAACCAGTAAGAGCCAAGAAGCACGTTGAAGGTTGATGGCGGCGGGATGTAGTGCGGCGCAACACCAGGGATTCCGGCGCCAACGTGGAACCTGCACAACACAATCAAAGTACTTTGCCCCAACGAAACAGTGAGGTTGTCAATCTCACCGGCTTGCTGTAACAAAGGATTAGATGTATAGTGTGGATGATGATTGTTTGCAGAAAACGAGTAGAACAAGTATTGCGATAGATTGTATTCGATGTAAAAGAATGGACCGGGGTCCACAGTTCACTAGAGGTGTCTCTCCCATAAGATAAATAGCATGTTGGGTGAACAAATTACGGTCGAGCAATTGACAAATAGAGAGGGCATGACCATGCACATACATGATATGATGAGTATTGTGAGATTTAATTGGGCATTACGACAAAGTACATAGACCGCTATCCGAGCATGCATCTATGCCTAAAAAGTCCACCTTCGGAGTTATCATCCGAACCCCTTCCGAGTATTAAGTTGCAAACAACGAGACAATTGCATTAAGTATGGTGCGTAATGTAATCAATAACTACATCCTTAGACATAGCATCAATGTTTTATCCCTAGTGGCAACAAGCACATCCACAACCTTAGAACTTTCTGTCCATTGTCCCAGATTTAATGGAGGCATGAACCCACTATCGAGCATAAATACTCCCTCTTGGAGTTAAGAGCAAAAACTTGGCCAGAGCCTCTACTAATAACGGAGAACATGCAAGATCATAAACAACACATAGGTAATAGATTGATAATCAACATAACATAGTATTCTCTATCCATCGGATCCCGACAAACACAACATATAGCATTACAAATAGATGATCTTGATCATGTTAGGCAGCTCACAAGATCCGACAATGAAACACATGAGGAGAAGACAACCATCTAGCTACTGCTATGGACCCATAGTCCAGGGGTGAACTACTCACTCATCACTCCGGAGGCGACCATGGCGGTGAAGAGTCCTCCGGGAGATGATTCCCCTCTCCGGCAGGGTGCCGAAGGCGATCTCCTGAATCCCCCGAGATGGGATTGGCGGCGGCGGCGTCTCTGGAAGGTTTTCCGTATCGTGGCTCTCGGTACTGGTGGTTTCGCGACGGAGGCTTTAAGTAGGCGGAAGGGCAACGCGGGGGGCCACACGAGGGCCCCACACACCAGGGCCGCGCGGCCAAGGGCCAGGCCGCGCCGCCCTGTGGTGTCGGCGCCTCGTGGCCCCACTTCCTTTCCCCCTCGGTCTTCTGGAAGCTTCGTGCAAAAATAGGCCCCTGGGCGTTGATTTCGTCCAATTCCGAGAATATTTCCGAGAAATACCATGTAGTAGGTAGGTATGGTGGACACAAATGGCATAGTGGTTGGCTCAAGGATTTTGGATGCATGAGAAGTATTCCCTCTCGATACAAGGTTTAGGCTAGCAAGGTTATTTGAAACAAACACAAGGATGAACCGGTGCAGCAAAACTCACATAAAAGACATATTGTAAACATTATAAGACTCTACACCGTCTTCCTTGTTGTTCAAAACTCAATACTAGAAATTATCTAGACTTTAGAGAGACCAAATATGCAAACCAAATTTTAGCAAGCTCTATGTATTTCTTCATTAATGGGTGCAAAGTATATGATGCAAGAGCTTAAACATGAGCACAACAATTGCCAAGTATCAAATTATTCAAGACATTTTAGAATTACTACATGTAGCATTTCCCGATTCCAACCATATAACAATTTAATGAAGAAGATTCAACCTTCGCCATGAATACTATGAGTAAAGCCTAAGGACATATTTGTCCATATGCAACAACGGAGCGTGTCTCTCTCCCACACAATGAATGCTAGGATCCATTTTATTCAAACAAAACAAAAACAAAAACAAACCGACGCTCCAAGCAAAGTACATAAGATGTGATGGAATAAAAATATAGTTTCAGGGGAGGAACCTGATAATGTTTGTCGATGAAGAAGGGGCTGCCTTGGGCATCCCCAAGCTTAGACGCTTGAGTCTTCTTAAAATATGCCGGGGTGAACCACCGGGGCATCCCCAAGCTTAGAGCTTTCACTCTCCTTGATCATATTGCATCATTTCCCTCTCTTGATCCTTGAAAACTTCCTCCACACCAAACTCGAAACAACTCATTAGAGGGTTAGTGCACAATAAAAATTTACATGTTCAGAGGTTACATAATCATTCTTAACACTTCTGGACATTGCATAAAGCTACTGGACATTAATGGATCAAAGAAATTCATCCAACACAGCAAAAGAGGCAATGCGAAATAAAAGGCAGAATCTGTCAAAACAGAACAGTTCGTAAAGACGAATTTTAAAGTGGCACCAGACTTGCTCAAATGAAAATGCCCAAATTGAATGAAAGTTGCGTACATATCTGAGGATCACGCACGTAAATTTGCATATTTTTCTGAGCTACCTACAGAGAGGCAGGTTGAAATTCGTGACAGCAAAGAAATCTGTTTCTGCGCAGTAATCCAAATCTAGTATGAACCTTACTATCAAAGACTTTACTTGGCACAACAATGCATAAAACTAAGATAAGGAGAGGTTGCTATAGTAGTAAACAACTTTCAAGACTCAAATATAAAATAAAAGTACTGTAGTAAAAATATGGGTTGTCTCCCATAAGCGCTTTTCTTTAACGCCTTTCAGCTAGGCGCAGAAAGTGTGTATCAAGTATTGTCAAGAGACGAAGTATCAACAGCGGGGTTTGGAGTTTTCTCAACCATGCATAGTATCTTATCTATGTAAGTTTCAGAGGCTCCCTTTTCATTAGTCTTAGGCTTGCTATTCTCATCAAACAAATTTTCGGGAACAAGCCAAGCATAATTATTTTCTAGTGCCTCGCACATTCCTAAGAGTTTGCACGGTATTGAGGTTTTAATATCCCCCTCATAATTAACTTGATTAGTATACTTTTGTCTATCTTTTTCCATTTTTTCAAGAGTACTGGCAAAATTGGTATAAGAGCCTAGCATATTATATTTAGTGAAGACTTTTCTAGCTTCTCTTGCTACTCCCCCAAATTCTTTAAAAAGGGTTTCTAATACAAAATCTTTCTTTTCCCCTTCTTCCATATCACCAAGCGTGAGAAACATGTGTTGGATTACGGGGTTAAGATTAACAAATCTAGTTTCCAACATGTGAACTAAAGAAGCAACAGCAATTTCATAAGTAGGAGCAAGTTCTACCAAGTGTCTATCTTCAAAATCTTCAGTGATACTAACATGAGTGAAAAAAATCTTCTATATTATCTTTCCCAATTATAGACCCACGTCCTACCGGTATGTCTTTTAGAGTGTACTTAGGAGGAAACATGATGAAATAAACTAAAGATAAATAAAGTAAATGCAAGTAACTAATTTTTTTGTGTTTTTGATATAGAGTGCAAGACAGTAAATAAAGTAAAGCAAGCAACTAATTTTTTTGTGTTTTGATATAATGCAGCAAACAAAGTAGTAAATAAAATAAAGCAAGACAAAAACAAAGTAAAGAGATTGGATTGTGGAGACTCCCCTTGCAGCGTGTCTTGATCTCCCGAGCAACGGCGCCGGAAAAAGTGCTTGATACGCGTACAGCACGCGTCCGTTGGGAACCCCAAGAGGAAGGTGTGATGCGTACGGCGGCAAGTTTTCCCTCGATAAGAAACCAAGGTTTATCGAACCGGTAGGAGCCAAGAAGCACGTTGAAGGTTGATGGCGGCGGGATGTAGTGCGGCGCAACACCGGGGATTCCGGCGCCAACGTGGAACCTGCACAACACAACCAAAGTACTTTTCCCCAACGAAACAGTGAGGTTGTCAATCTCACCGGCTTGCTGTAACAAAGGATTAGATATATAGTGTGGATGATGATTGTTTGCAGAAAACAATAGAATAAGTATTGCAGTAGATTGTATTCAATGTAAAAGAATGGACCGTGGTCCACAGTTCACTAGAGGTGTCTCTCCCATAAGATAAATAGCATGTTGGGTGAACAAATTACAGTCGAGCAGTTGACAAATAGAGAGGGCATGACCATGCATATACATGATATGATGAGTATTGTGAGATTTAATTGGGCATTACGACAAAGTACATAGACCGCTATCCGGCATGCATCTATGCCTAAAAAGTCCACCTTCGAGGTTATCATCCGAACCCCTTCTAGTATTAAGTTGCAAACAACGAGACAATTGCATTAAGTATGGTGCGTAACGTAATCAATAACTACATCCTAAGACATAGCATCAATGTTTTATCCCTAGTGGCAACATCACATCCACAACCTTAGAACTTTCACGTCACTCGTCCCGGATTTAATGGAGGCATGAACCCACTATCGAGCATAAATACTCCCTCTTGGAGTTAAGAGCAAAAACTTGGCCGAGCCTCTACAAATAAAGGAGAGCATGCAAGATCATAAACAACACATAGGTAATAGATTGATAATCAACATAACATAGTATTCTCTATCCATCGGATCCCGACAAACACAACATATAGCATTACGGATAGATGATCTTGATCATGTTAGGCAGCTCACAAGATCCGACAATGAAGCACATGAGGAGAAGACAACCATCTAGCTACTTGCTATGGACCCATAGTCCAGGGGTGAACTACTCACTCATCACTCCGGAGGCGACCATGGCGGTGAAGAGTCCTCCGGGGGATGATTCCCCTCTCCCGGCAGAGTGCCGGGAGCGATCTCCTGAATCCCCGAGATGGGATTGGCGGCGGCGGCGTCTCGGAAGGTTTTCGGTATCGTGGCTCTCGGTGCTGGGGGTTTCGCGACGGAGGCTTTAAGTAGGCGGAAGGGCAACGCGGGGGCCACACGAGGGCCCCACACACCGGGGCCGCGCGACCAAGGGCCGGGCCGCGCCGCCCTGTGGTGTCGGCGCCTCGTGGCCCCACTTCCTTTCCCCCTCGGTCTTACGGAAGCTTCGTGCAAAAATAGGCCCACGGGCGTTGATTTCGTCCAATTCCGAGAATATTTCCTTACTAGGATTTCTGAAACCAAAAACAGCGAGAAAACGACAAGCGGCTCTTCGGCATCTCGTTAATAGGTTAGTGCCGGAAAATGCATAAATACAACATATAATGTGTATAAAACATGTAGATATCATCAATAATGTGGCATGGAACATAAGAAATTATCGATACGTCGGAGACGTATCACTCCCCTTGTGTCGAATCAATAAATTGGGTTTTACTTCC
>NC_061513.1:206064414-206146731 GCF_022539505.1 Lolium rigidum | reverse complement strand
GACTTGATCTTTATATCATCATATTGTGATGGTAATGCCTATGTAGAAGAGGAAGAGTGGCTAACCTTGAGGCAGCAGCCAGCAGTTGCTATGTTACGTCTTAGGGTTTCTAACAGACCAGCCACACTTATATACCATCCCATGTCAATTGGGCTAATGGGCCACATGGGCCAGAATAGGAAGACAAACTGATAGGTATCACTACAAGAAAAATTCTGATAGACAACGTCCCAAAATAGTCCGCTAAGGGGTATTTTTCGTCGCCTATGGGCCTAACCCGACGATATGGGTTCTGTTGTCGAAACTGCGTCAAGCAAAGTCCTACGACGATTTTTTCGGTCCGTCGCGCTTGGGCGCCCTTCCGCCACGGAAAATCGGACCGTTGCGGAAGTGTTTCCGGGAGCCCGTTGACTCGCCGACGTCATGCAACCGACACGTGGCGGACGCCGTTAACTGGCAGTTAACGGCGTTAACCGGCTGAAACCCCGTGGTAGATGGTAGGCCCACACGAGGCCTGCCACGTCTTAAGCGGGCCGGCCCGTTAAGTTTGCGTGTCGGGCCAGCTGACTTAGTTTGACCGGGAAACTATATAGCTGGGCTGGTCCATTAGTTACGTGGGCCGGGCCTAACCTCTAAGGTTGACTGGTCAAAACTTTAATGGGCCGTTCCACTAAGCATGTGGGCCGGGCCGAAAGCACTCGTTTGACCGGTCAACAGGGAAAAGGGCCGGCCCACAAGACATGCGGGACCCACTTTCTCGTTATCGGGCCGCCCATTTACCAAGTGGGGTCCACCTTAAAGCAAGTGGGCCGGCCCAAGAAGTTATTGGGCCGGCCCAATTAGCATGTGGGCCCCACTATCCTGCTATCGGGCCGGCCCATTTAGTACGTGGGGTCCACAATAGATCAAATGGGCTGGCCCAACAAGCTAGTGGGCCGGGCCAAAAACACAGGTGGGTCCCACATTACTGTTAAAGGGCCAGCCCATTTAGTACGTGGGGTCCACCATGTAGCAAGTGGGCCGGCCCAACAAGATAGTGGGCCGGCCAAAACACAGTGGGTCCCACTTTCTTGTTAAAGGGTCGGCCCATTTAGTATGTGGGGTCCACCATATAGCAAGTGGGCCGGCCCAACAAGAAAGCGGGTCGTGCTAAAAACACAGTGGGTCCCACATCCCCGTTAAAGGGCCGGCCCATTTAGTATGTGGGGTCCACCATATAGCAAGTGAGCTGGCCCAACAAGGTAGTGGGCCGGCCAAAACACACAGTGGGTCCCACTTTCCCGTTGAAGGGCTGGCCCATTTAGTATGTGGGGTCCACCTTATATCAAGTGGGCCGGCCCGAAGAAGATAGTGGGTCGGGCCAAAAACACAGGTGGGTCCCACTTTCCTGTTAAAGGGCCGGCCCATTTAGTATGTGGGGTCCACCACAAAAGCTATTGGGCTGGCCCAACAAGTTAGTGGGCCAGTCCAATAAGCTTGTGGGGCCAATATCGTGCTAACGGGCCGGCCCAATTAGTATGTGGGGTCCACTGTAAATCAGGTGGGCTGGCCCGACAAATTAGCGGGCCGGCCCAATAAGCCTGTGGGGCCCACTTTTCTGTTACAGGGTCGGCCCATTAGAGGGTGGGGTCCACCGTAAATCAAGTGGGCTGGCCCAATAAGTAGTGGGCCAGCCCGTTTAGTTGATGTTTATATGCCGGCATAATAGGCGCTTTAGGATTTTGCGTGTCTAGCACATATGTGATTTCGCTTAATTGGGGCGTTTAAGGGATGGGAATTTGTGATTTAGATACCGAGAATATTTACGCCAGCACATGATTTCTGTCGGATAGCCTCACTTACCACGAGCACCATAGAAAAAATGCGCGAAAGAACTATAAAAACTAACTAAATATTACATCAGCTGCAAGGCTTTGAAAAAATATTACAGAACCCAGAGAAATTGAATGGTAATTAAACCTAGCAATTCAATGAAGCCATTCGGCAATCTTTTAAGTTGTTCATGCACCATCTATATCTGAAACAAAGACATTACAAGTTAAGACAACAACAATGGAAAGGCAAAGACACTACAATATTGTTTGCCAAAGAATTTGGAACTCATCATTTCGTCGTTACAACAAGATCATTGTAATGCGCACAATAAGCAAACAAAGAGTGCATGCCGCATACCAACAACCAATATAACGAGCACGTTAAAATGAAACGAATAGACTTACTACTGTCGAGTCCCATGCAAACCAACATGTTCAGGGAGTACAAAATTGGCATGAACAACATAGTAGCAGACTATAAATTTTGTAACAACGACTGAGTAAGATGAAGTTATGATGGCTACATCTACAGAGCAGGGAATGTAAACCAAAAATAGAAGTTACGATGACAAAAGCTAAAGAGGAGGGAATGTGACCAAATATCAAGAGCCAAAATTATTCAAGAAAAGGAACTTGATTGTACATAGAGGATGACATGCGGGTCCCATTTTGCAGCAGCGGTATCACCGTTTGTGAGGCTGCACGGGATCGAAAGAAAAAGGCAAGTGACCAAATATCAGGAGCCAAAAATAATCCAAGAAAAGAAATTTTATTGTGCATAGAGGATGACATGCGGGTCCCATTTTGCAGCAGTGGTCTCAACGTTTCCAAGGCGGCACGAGACCAAAAGAAAAATGAAGTAGCCGAAATCGGGGGTGAAAAAAATCCAAGAAAAGAAAGATTTCAATTGGGCTGCATCTGGACATCTGGGCCTTCGAACTATCCTGCTTGGCCTTTTGATTCGTACAATTTCAGCCCACTCCAAAACAGGAAAGTTCGGAATTTTCTAAAAAAAAACAGGAACGTCCTATGCTCCGCAAAAACAAAAAAAAACAAGGAGATTCAACATATAAGTTTGTTTATGTAAAAGTAAAGATTTAATTTATCCGTTTGAAATAGCTCAGAGCGCACTACACTGTTTATTGTCTGCAAAATAATCAAGATATCACATGTTTCTTGTACGGGGAGGCTGACATCGGGGACCCATGAGCCAGCAGCGTCGTCAACGTTTTAAAGGCGGCAGGGGATGGAAAGAAAAAATAAACCAAAAATATGTTGGTAAAAAATCCAAGAAAAGAAACATTTTCGTTCTAAGAGGATGACATGCCGGACCCATGAGGCAGCAGCATCCTCAGCGTTTATTGTTCATAGAGGCTGACATGTGGGACCCGTGAGCCAGCAGCATCCTCAACGTTTTAAAGGCAGGAGATCGAAAGAAAAAATTAGCCAAAAATCATTTGGTAAACAAAATCCAAGAAAAGAAACACTTATCGTTCTGAGAGGATGACATGCGGGACCCATGAGGCAGCAGCATCCTCAACGATTCCAAGGCGGCAGAGGATCAAAGGAAAAAAAGGAAATATCCCGAAATTAATTAGGGGTTCAAAATAAATCCATCAAAGGAAACTTTTATTGTTCACAGAGGATGACATGTGGGACCGACCTGCCAACAGCGTCCTCATCGTTTCAAAGGGGCAGGAGATCAAAAGAAAAAGGCAAATAGCCAGAAATTAGGGGTCAAAAATAACTCCAAGAAAAGAAACTTTTATTGTTCGTAGAGGATGACATGCGGGACCCATGAGCCAGCAGCTTACTCAACGTTTCAAAGGCGCCATGAGATCGAAAGAAAAAGGCAAGTGACAAAATATCAGGAGCCAAAGATAATCCAAGAAAAAAACTTTATTGTACATAGAGGATGACATGCGAGTCCCAATTAGCAGCAGCGGTCTCAACGTTTCAAATGCGGCTTGAGATCAAAAGAAAAAGAAAGTTGATTGTACATAGAGGATGACATGCGGGTCCCATGAGTCAGCAGCTTACTCAACGTTTCCAAGGCGGCAGGGGATCAAAAGAAAAAAAAGGAAATAGCCAAAAATCAGAGGGTGAAAAAAAATCCAAGAAAATAAACTTTTATAGCACATAGAGGATGACATTTGGGTCCCATGAGCCAGCAGGGTCCTCACCGTTTCAAACGTGGCATGAGATCGAAATAAAAAGGCAAGTGACCAAATATCAGGAGCCAAAAATAATTCAAGAAAAGAAACTTGATTGTACATAGAGGATGACATGCGGGTCCCATTTAGTAGCAGCGGTATCACCGTTTGAGAAGCGGCAGGGGATCGAAAGAAAAAGGCAAATTAATGACCAAATATGAGGTGTGATGACCCACAAGTATAGGGGATCGCAACAGTCTTCGAGGGAAGTAAAACCCAAATTTATTGATTCGACACAAGGGGAGGTAAAGAATACTTATAAGCCTTAACAACTGAGTTGTCAATTCGAGCAAGACTCGGAAAAGCACTAGTAATAGGGGTGATGTGAAAGCAGCAGTAATATGAGAGCAGTAGTAACAGTAACACATCAGCAGTAATAGTAATATGAGAGCAATGGCACCAGAAAATAGTTGATACTACTTCCAATGACATGTAGAAACAAGTATATGATGATGAGAGATGGACCGGGGTTCCCAGCTATCTACACTAGTGGTAACTCTCCAATAACAATTGTTGGGTGAACAAATTACAGTTGGGCAATTGATAGGATTGAAATAGCATTAAGACGAACATCAAGTCTATTAATCATGTAGGCATGTTTTCCATATATAGTCATACGTGCTCGCAATGAGAAACTTGTACAACATCTTTTGTCCTACCAGTACGGTGGCAGCCAGGCCTCTAGGGAATCTATCGGAAATTAAGGTACTCATTTTAATAGAGCACCGGAGCAAAGCATTAACACTCCGTGAAAACATGTGATCCTCATATCTAAGCCTTCCCCTCCAGCTTGTCCCAATTTCGTCACTTTGGGGCCTTTGGTTCCGGACATAGACATGTGCATACAACTTGTAGATACAATCTAAGCAATAAGTATAGAGCTTAAATCTAAGATCGTGCCACTCGGGCCCTAGTGACAAGCATTAAGCATAACAAGATTGCAGCAACAATAACTTCACAAACTTTATAGATAGACAATCATAATGTAACAATCCATCGGATCCCGACAAACACAACACCGATTACATCAGATGAATCTCAATCATGTAAGGCAGCTCATGAGATCATTGTATTGAAGTACATGGGGTAGAGAATACCAACTAGCTACAGCTAGAACCCGTAGTCCATGGGGGAACTACTCACGGAGCATGATGGAGGCGGTGGCGTTGATGGAGATGGCTTCCGGGGTCACTTCCCTGTCCCGGCAGGGTGCCGAAACAGAGATTTCTGTCCCCCAAATTGGAGTTTCGCGATGGTGGCGGCGCCCCTGGAGTCTTTCTGGAGTTTCGTCAATTGGTATTGATGTTTTAGGTCAGGACGGCTTAAATAGGTGAAGAGTCGGAGGGGCCACGGGCTCCCCTCACAGTAGGGCGGCGCGCCCCCCTTTGGGCCGCGCCGACCACACGTGTGGGCCCCCAGGGCTCCCCTCTGGTCCCCCTTTGACTTTCTGGAAGGTTCCGGGAAAAATAAGATGTTGGGTCTTCGTTTCGTCGAATTCCGAGAATATTGCCCGAACAGCCTTTACGGAACCAAAAACAACGAAAACAACAAGCTGGCCCTTCGGCATCTCGTTAATAGGTTAGTTCCGGAAAATGCATAAAAACATTATAAAGTGCAAGCAAAACATGTAAGTATTGTCATAAAACAAGCATGGAACATCAGAAATTATAGGTACATTGGAGACGTATCAAGGTGCCAAAAAAATCCAAAGAAAGTTTTATAGTACATAGAGGATGACATGCGGGTCCCATGAGCCTGCAGGTTCCTCAACATTTCAAACGTGGCATGAGATCGAAAGAAAAAGGCAAGTGACCAAATATCAGGAGCCAAAAATAATTCAAGAAAAGAAACTTGATTGTACATAGAGGATGACATGCGGGTCCCATTTAGCAGCAGCGGTATCACCGTTCGAGAGGCTGCACGGGATCGAAATAAAAAGGCAAGTGACCAAATTTGAGGTGCCAAAAAAAACTCCAAGAAAAGAAAGTTGATTGCTCATAGAGGATGACATGCGGGTCCCAATTAGCAGCAGCGGCCTCAACGTTTCCAAGGCAGCAAGGGATCAAAAGAAAAAGGAAGTAGCTAGAAATCAGGGGGTCAAAAAATCCAAGAATAGAAAGAATTTTGGTTCATAGAGGATGACATGCGGGACCCATGATCCTGCATCGTAAACGGCTCGATCGGAGAGCGTTGAACGAGATGGCGCGATCGAGAAAAAAAACAATGCCAGAGAGGCTGCCATCTGGTCCCTACATCCTTCGGCGGTGCGGATTTGCGTTGACTCGGCCGGCGAACCAGAGAATTCGAGATGCACCACGTCCCGGGACACCATAGCGACGTTTTGGCCGTTTTCGTCGGGCTAGGTGGCCTCAAAAACGAGAAAAAAAAAACGTTTTGACATGCACAACGGAGAGACCAAAAATCGTCGGCCATGGTGCACCACAAACCACGACGCAACTTCAACTTCGTCGGTGATACGTCTCAAACGTATCTATAATTTCTTATGTTCCATGCTACTTTTATGATGATACTCACATGTTTTATACACATTATATGTCATATTTATGCATTTTCCGGCACTAACCTATTGACGAGATGCCGAAGAGCCGCTTGATGTTTTCTCGCTGTTTTTGGTTTCAGAAATCCTACAAAGGAAATATTCTCGGAATTGGACGAAATCAACGCCCAGGGTCTTATTTTTCCACGAAGCTTCCAGAAGACCGAAAGTATTACGAAGTGGGTCGACGAGGCGCCGCCACGCCAGGGCCGCGCGGCCAAGGGTGGGGCCGCGCCGCCCTGTTGTGTGGGGCCCTCGTGTCGCCCCTAAACCTACCCTTCCGCCTACTTAAAGCCTTCGTCGCGAAACCCCCAGTACCGAGAGCCACGATACGGAAAACCTTCCAGAGACGCCTCCGCTGCGAATCCCATCTCGGGGATTCGGGAGATCGCCTCCGGCACCCTGCCGGAGAGGGGAATCATCTCCCGGAGGTCTCTTCATCGCCATGATCGCCTCCGGATCGATGTGTGAGTAGTTCACCCCTGGATTATGGGTCCATAGCAGTAGCTAGATGGTTGTCTTCTCCTCATTGTGCTATCATGTTAGATCTTCTGAGCTGTCTATCATGATCAAGATCATCTATTTGTAATGCTACATGTTGTGTTTGTTGGGATCCGATGAATATGGAATACTATGTCAAGTTGATTATGAATCTATCATATATGTTGTTTATTTTCTTGCATGCTCTCCGTTGCTAGTAGAGGCTCTGGCCAAGTTGATACTTGTAACTCCAAGAGGGAGTATTTATGCTCGATAGTGGGTTCATGCCTCCATTGAATGCGGGACGATGACAGAAAGTTCTAAGGTTGTGGATGTGTTGTTGCCACTAGGGATAAAACATCGATGCTTTGTCTAAGGATGTTTGTGTTGATTACATTACGCACCATACTTAATGCAATTGTCTGTTGTTTGCAACTTAATACTGGAGGGGGTTCGGATGATAACCTGAGGGTGGACTTTTTAGGCATAGATGCATGCTGGATAGCGGTCTATGTACTTTGTCGTAATGCCCTGATTAAATCTCATAGTACTCATCATGATATATGTATGTGCATTGTTATGCCTTCTTTATTTGTCAATTGCCCAACTGTAATTTGTTCACCCAACATGCTATTTATCTTATGGGAGAGACACCACTAGTGAACTGAGAGACACCACTAGTGAACTGTGGACCCCGGTCCATTCTTTACATCTGAAATACAATCTACTGCAATTGTTCTTTACTGTTCTTCGCAAACAAACATCATCTTCCACACTATACATCTAATCCTTTGTTTACAGACAAGCCGGTGAGATTGACAACCTCACCGTTACGTTGGGGCAAAGTACTTTGATTGTGTTGTGAAGGTTCCACGTTGGCGCCGGAATCCCCGGTATTGCGCCGCACTACACTCCGCCACCAACAACCTTCACGTGTTCCTTGACTCCTACCTGGTTCGATAACCTTGGTTTCTTACCGGGGAAAACTTGTCGTTGTACACATCACACCTTCCTCTTGGGGTTCCCAACGGACGTGTGTCTTACACGCCATCAAGACAGTTTTCTGGCGCCGTTGTCGGGGAGATCAAGACACGCTGCAAGGGGAGTCTCCCACATCCAATCTCTTTACTTTGTTTTTGTCTTGCTTTACTTTATTTTATTTACTGCTTTGTTTATTCTCTATATCAAAAATACAAAAAAAAATTAGTTACTAGTTTTACTTTATTTACAGTCTTGTTTGCGTTCTCTATATTAAAAACACAAAAAAATTAGTTACTTGCATTTATTTTATTTAGTTTGCTTTATTTACTACTGTTAAAATGAATACTCCTGAGAACACTAAGTTGTGTGATTTCACTAGTTAGGCTTAATGGAAAACAACAAAAATATTAGAGATCTTTATAGTATTTATCTTGAGTTAGGACATGAGGTGTTTGAAGAGAAAATTAAAAAACCCATGGAACTTTGTTTGCAAAATAGTTGTAGCAATGTTATTAGCATGAAATCTTTGAACACTATTATTGCTAATGCTATGCAAAAATTTAAGCTTGGGGAAGCTGGTTTTGATGAGCATAATATTTTTAGTCCCCCAAGCATGGAGGAGAGAATTTACTTTGATGACACTTTTCCTCCCATTTATGATGACAGTGGTATTTTGGTGCCACCTACTATTGAGGATAAATTTTATTATGATTATACTATGCCTCCTACATTTGATGATTATGGTGATGAGAATAATAATGATAGCTACTTTGTTGAATTTGCTCCCACTACAATTAATAAGAATGACTATGCTTATGTTGGGAGTAGTAATTATTTTATGCATGAGACTCATGATAAGAATGCTTTATGTGATAGTTATATTGTTGAGTTTGTTCATGATGCTACTGGAAATTATTATGAGAGAGGAAAATATGGTTGTAGAAATTTTCATGTTACTAAAACACCTCTCTATATGCTGAAATTTTTGAAGTTACACTTGTTTTGTCTTCCTATGCTATTCACTTTGTTCTTCATTGACTTGTTTATTTACAAGATTCCTTTTCATAGGGAGTGGGTTAGGCTTAAATTTGTTTCATAATTGCTTTTTGATGCTCTCTTTGCTTCAACTCTCATCCTTATGCGAGTGCATCATTAAATTTACTGAGCCCATCTTAATGGCTATAAAGAAAGCACTTCTTGGGAGATAACCCATGTTTTTATTTTGCTACTGTTTTGTTGAGTCTTGGAAGTTATTACTACTGTAGCAACCTATCATTATCTTTATTTTATTGCATTGTTGTGCCAAGTAAAGTCTTTGATAGTGAAGTCAATACTAGATTTGGATTACTGCGCAGAAACAGATTTCTTGCTGTCACGAAATTGAGCCGCCCTGTCTGTAGGTAACTCAGAAAAATCTGCCAATTTACGTCCGTGATCCTCAAATATGTACGCAACTTTCATTCAATTTGAGCATTTTCATCTGAGCAAGTTAAGTGCCCCTGAAAAATTCGTCTTTACGGACTGTTCTGTTTTGACAGATTCTGCCTTTTATTTTGCATTGCTTGTTTTGCTATGTTTGATGAATTTCTTTGTTCCATTAACTTTCAGTAGCTTTATGCAATGTCCAGAAGTGTTAAGAATGATTATGTCACCTCTGAATATGTGAATTTTCAATTATGCACTAACCCTCTAATGAGTTTGTTTTGAGTTTGGTGTGGAGGAAGTTTTCAAGGGTCAAGAGAGGAGGATGATACAATATGATCAAGAAGAGTGAAAAGTCTAAGATTGAGGATGCCCCCGTGGTTTATCCCTGTATATTTTAAGAAGACTCAAGCATCTAAGCTTGGGGATGCCCAAGGCATCCCTTCTTCATCGACAACTTATCAAGTCACCTCTAGTGAAACTATATTTTTATTCCGTCACATCTTATGTGCTTTACTTGGAGCGTCTGTTTGTTTTTATTTTTGTTTTTGTTTGAATAAAATCGGATCCTAGCATTCTTTGTTTGGGAGAGAGACACGCTCCGCTGTTTCGTATGAACACATATGTTCTTAGCTTTATTCTTAATGTTCATGGCGAAGGTTGAAACTGCTTCATTCATTGTTATATGGTTGGAAACAGAAAATGCTGCATGTGGTAATTGGTATAATGTCTTGAATAATTTGATACTTGGCAATTGTTGTGCTCATATAGATCATGTTTAAGCTCTTGCATCATGTACTTTGCACCTATTAATGAATAACAAAATAGAGCTTGTTAAAATTTGGTTTGCATGATTGATCTCTCTAGAGTCTAGATATTTTCTGGTTAAGGTGTTTGAACAACAAGGAGACGGCGTAGAGTCTTATAATGCTTGCAATATGTTCTTATATAAGGTTTGTTGTACCATTTTATACTTGAGTTTGCTTCAAACAACCTTGCTAGCCTAGCCTTGTATTGAGAGGGAATTCTTCTCGTGCATCCAAATCTTTGAGCCAAAAACTATGTCATTTGTGTCCACCATACCTACCTACTACATGGTATTTCTCTGCCATTCCAAAGTAAATTACTTGAGTGCTACCTTTAAAATTCCGTTCTTTGCCTTTGCAATATATAGCTCATGGGAAAATATCCTTAAAAACTATTGTGGTGAAGAATATGTACTTATGTGTCTTATTTCTTAATAAGTTGCTTGTTGAGCGGTAACCATGCTTCTGGGGACGCCATCAACTATTACACCTTTGTTGAATATCATGTGAGTTGCTATGCATGTTCATCTTGTCTGAAGTAAGGGCGATTTTCATGATCAAATGGTTTGAGTATGCATATTGTTAGAGAAGAACATTGGGCCGCTAACTAAAGTCATGATCCATGGTGGAAGTTTCAGTTTGGACAATTAATCCTCAATCTCTTATGAGAATATTACTGTTGTTAAATGCTTATGCATTAAAGAGGAGTCCATTATCTGTTATCTATGTTGTCCCGGTATGGATGTCTAAGTTGAGAATAACCAAAAGCGAGAAATCCAATGCGAGCTTTCTCCTTAGACCTTTGTACAGGCGGCATAGAGGTACCCTTTGTGACACTTGGTTGAAACATATGCTATGCAATGATAATCCATGTTAATCCGAGCTAATTAGGACAAGGTGCAAGCACTATTGGTATACTATGCATGAGGCTTGCAACTTATAGGATGTCTTATACATAACACATATGATTTATTACTACCGTTGACAAAATTGTTTCTATGTTTTCAAAATGAAAAGCTCTAGCACAAAAATAGTAATCCATGCTTCCTCTGCGAAGGGCCAATCTTCTACTTTATTGTTGAGTCGGTTTACCTACTTCCTTCTATCTTAGAAGCAAACACTTGTATCAACTCGTGTGCATTGATTCTTACATGTTTACCTATTGCACTTGTTATATTACTTTGTGTTGACAATTATCCATGAGATAAATATGTTGAAGTTGAAAGCAAATGCTGAAACTTATATCTTCCTTTGTGTTGCTTCAAAGCTTTCTACTAATAATTTATTGCTTTATGAGTTAACTCTTATGCAAGTCTTATTGATGCTTGTCTTGAAAGTATTATTCATGAAAAGTCTTTGCTATATGATTCAGTTGTTTATTCATTGTCTTTACCATTGCTTCGAATCGCTGCATTCATCTCATATGCTTTACATTAGTATTGATCAAGATTATGATAGCATGTCACTTCAGAAATTATCCTTGTTATCGTTTACCTACTCGGGGGTGAGTAGGAACTAAGCTGGGGATGCTTGATACGTCTCAAACGTATCTATAATTTCTTATGTTCCATGCTACTTTTATGATGATACTCACATGTTTTATACACATTATATGTCATATTTATGCATTTTCCGGCACTAACCTATTGATGAGATGCCGAAGAGCCGATTCTGTTTTCTACGCTGTTTTTGGTTTCGTAAATCCTACAAAGAAAATATTCTCGGAATTGGACGAAATCAACGCCCAGGGTCTTATTTTTCCACGAAGCTTCCAGAAGACCGAAAAGATTACGAAGTGGGGCAACGAGGCGCCGCCACGCCAGGGCCGCGCGGCCAAGGGTAGGGCCGCGCCGCCCTGTTGTGTGGGGCCCTCGTGTCGCCTCTAAACCTACCCTTCCGCCTACTTAAAGCCTTCGTCGTGAAACCCCCAGTACCGAGAGCCACGATACGGAAAACCTTCCAGAGACGCCGCCGCCGCCAATCCCATCTCGGGGGATTCAGGAGATCGCCTCCGGATCGATGTGTGAGTAGTTCATCCCTGAACTATGGGTCCATAGCAATAGCTAGATGGTTGTCTTCTCCTCATTGTGATATCATGTTAGATCTTGTGAGCTGCCTATCATGATCAAGATCATCTATTTGTAATGCTACATGTTGTGTTTGTTGGGATCCGATGAATATTGAATACTATGTCAAGTTGATTATCAATCTATCATATATGTTGTTTATGTTCTTGCATGCTCTCCGTTGCTAGTAGAGGCTCTGGCCAAGTTGATACTTGTAACTCCAAGAGGGAGTATTTATGCTCGATAGTGGGTTCATGCCTCCATTGAATCTGGGACGGTGACAGAAAGTTCTAAGGTTGTGGATGTGATGTTGCCACTAGGGATAAAACATCGATGCTTTGTCTAAGGATATTTGTGTTGATTACATTACGCACCATACTTAATGCAATTGTCTCGTTGTTTGCAACTTAATACTCGGAAGGGGTTCGGATGATAACCTGAAGGTGGACTTTTTAGGCATAGATGCATGTTGGATAGCGGTCTATGTACTTTGTCGTAATGCCCTGATTAAATCTCATAGTACTCATCATGATATATGTATGTGCATTGTTATGCCCTCTTTATTTGTCAATTGCCCAACTGTAATTTGTTCACCCAACATGCTATTTATCATATGGGAGAGACACCACTAGTGAACTGTGGACCCGGTCCATTCTTTACATCTGAAATACAATCTACTGCAATTGTTCTTTACTGTTCTTCGCAAACAAACATCATCTTCCACACTATACATCTAATCCTTTGTTTACAGCAAGCCGGTGAGATTGACAACCTCACTGTTACGTTGGGGCAAAGTACTTTGATTGTGTTGTGCAGGTTCCACGTTGGCACCGGAATCCCTGGTGTTGCGTCGCACTACACTCCGCCACCAACAACCTTCACGTGTTCCTTGACTCCTACTGGTTCGATAACCTTGGTTTCTTACTGAGGGAAAACTTGTCGCTGTACACATCACACCTTCCTCTTGGGGTTCCCAACGGACGTGTGTCTTACACGCCATCAGTCGGCCATGGCAACTTTTCTTGTAGTGTATATAGAATGCAGCCCATATATTGTCCAACACTCCCCTCAAGATGGGTGCTAGATATCTATCATCCCCATCTTGTCACAAGCTCGATCACACTCCTTGGCAGCCAAGCTTTTGTTAGACAATCAGCAATCTGCTCCCCTGTGCTCACATAGTTGATCTTGATAATTCCACCATCTAGCTTCTCTTTAATGAAGAATCTATCAATCTCAATGTGATTTGTCCTATCATGCTGTACTACATTGTTTGCTATGCATATTGCTTACTTGTTATCACACCACATGTTCAAGGGTCCAGCCTTTAAGATCTTCAACTCACTTAGAAGGTTTCTTACCCATAGCATCTCACTTAATCCTAGAGACACGGCTCTGTACTCTGCTTCTACAGTTGATCTTGATACTACTGGTAGTTTTGTGCTTCTCCATGCTACCAAGTTTCCCCCAACAAATACACAATAACCAGAAGTTGACCTTCTATCATCTAAACAACTTGCCCAGTCAGCATGACAGTAACCATCAACTGTTAGATATCCATTTGCTTTAAACCATAACCCTTTTCCTGGAGTTCCTTTTAAGTATCTTAGGATTCGATGAACAACATCCATGTGTCCACTTCTTGCATCATGCATATATATGCTCACTACACGAACTGCATATGCAATATCTGGTCTTGTGTGGCACAAGTATAACAATCTTCCCACCACTTTCTGATATTTCTCCTTGTCTACGAGTCAACCGCATTGAGTTGTCACCTTTTGATTTTGATCGATGGGTATTGGAGCTGCATGGCAATCCATCATCCCCATATCACTGAGAAGGTCCAAGATGTACTTGCGATGTGATAGAACTATTCCCTTCTTTGACCTTGCAACCTCTATTCCAAGAAAGTATCTAAGTTTCCCCAGATCTTTGACTTCAAAGGCTTTGCTTAAACAATTCTTTACCCTGGTTATTTCTGCTACATCATCTCCTCTGATTATAATGTCATCCATGTAGAATTGTTATTTTCTGATTTGAATGTATATAAAATATAAGTGGTCTCCATTACACTGTCCATATCCCACCTCGCACACAGGTCTTCTAAATTGATCGAACCAAGCTCTAGGAGATTGTTTTAAACCATACAACGACTTCTTTAGCATGCACACTTTACCTTCAGTTTCAGCTGAAGCCAAGCCCAGGGGAATCTCCATGTAAACTTCTTTTAGATAACCATGTAGGAACGCATTTTTCACATCCAACTGGTGTAAGGGCCATCCAAAGTTTGTAGCACATGAGATCAGGACCCTTATTGTATTCATCTTTGCCACAGGTGCAAATGTTTCATCATAGTCAATTCCATACGTTTGACTGTACCCTGTAGCTACCAATCTCACTTTGTACCTCTCTATCTTTCCTTCAGGGCTCTGTTTTACAGTATGCACATTTACAACTGACTACATTCTTTCCTCTAGGAAGAGTAGTCAATTCCCAAGTATTTTTCTTCCTCAATGGCTCAAATTCTTCGTTCATAGCTACAAACCAATTCTGATCCCGCTTGGCTGCCCTCCAATCTATCGGAATTGCAATAGACTGGAGAGACGCTACAAATGCCTTGTATGACGGGGATAAAGCTTCATATGATAAATAGTTGTTGATGTTGTGTACCAAGCCATATCTATCGATTTCTTTCAAGGTAGCTGCTCTTGTCCCCTTCCTTAAAGCAATAGGCAAATCCAACGATTCCATTGTATTGCTTGTTGACCTTTCTTCAGGCACATCAGCCTCAACAACCTATAACTCCCCCTGTTCCTCTGCATGGTGCTACCACTGTTCTTCAATCCTTGGTCTCCGTGAGTACAGACGAAGATCATGCTCTTCATTTGGCGTTGGCCAACTTCTAGCATGTGGAAATTCTGGTACAACAAGTGGTATGGACCCAACAATCATAGGCTTTTGTGGTTGTTGTTGCTCCACATGAGGAGAGCTGTTGTTACTTGCACTTCTGCCACTTGCACTCTCCCCCTCTTGACCAGAAATATTTAGTGGTTGGTCAAGCCCTTTAAATCTAGTACTCAAATCTATTTTTTCACCATAAAAGGGATTAGATTCTTGGAAAGTAACATCAATACTTACAAATGTGCGCTGCTTAGAGGAACTCCAACATTTATATCCTCGTTTTCTAGCAGGATAGCCAATGAAGATACACTTAATAGCTCTAGGGTCAAGTTTTGTCACCGAGGGCCTGTGGTCACGAACAAAGCAAGTGCAGCCAAACACCTTTGGAGGAACAACAAACTTGTTCTCTCCTAGCAATAATTCACAAGGATATTTCATATTTAGTATTCTTGAGGGCATGTGATTGATAAGAAACATAGCAGTCATCACTCCCTCACTCTGGAGAAATTGCGGGACATTCATGGTATACATGAATGATCGAGCCACTTCTAAAATGTGGTGATTCTTTCTCTCTGCTACTCCATATGGAGGTGGAGTGTCTGGACATGATGTATGATGTAGAATACCATGATTAGATAGGAATCCGCCAAACTTCTTGTTAATATATTCTATCCCATTATCTAATCTAAGCATTTGGACCTGCACCTTGAACTGGGTTTTAACATATGCATAGAAATTCTGGAAGCAAGAAAGCACTTCATCCTTATGCTTCATATCCTTATGTTTCATAAGGTACACCCAAGTCATTCTAGAATAACGGTCAACAAATGTCACAAAATACTTCATCTCACTGATTGAGAAAATAAGACATGTCCACACATCAGAATGCACAAGCATAAACGGGGATATACTTCTGAGCCCCTTACTCACATAGGTGTTTCTAGTATGTTTAGCATACTCACATGCTTCACACTTAAGATTGTTCTTATCAACTTCACTCATTACATCCGGAAAGACTTTAGTCGTTTTATCAAAAGCATCATGTCCCATTCTACAATGATGCATCATAGCAATTTTGTCCTTCTCCATCAGTACTGCAACTAGTGCTGAACCTTCTAGCTTGCATGATTCATCACGGTCCATGTACCAAAGGCCTCTACGCCTGGTTCCGGTTGAATCTTCCTTCCACTCAGCCTCTCCTGTATAAAGAATACATATATATCAACGATTACACGACAGTCTATTTGATCAACCAGTGCACTTAGAGAGAGTAAATTCAAGAAAATGCAGGAACATGTAGGACTGATGATAGCTTAATATTTCTCGTGCACTGCACAACTCTAGTTCCTTTGATTGGTTGAGATGTACCATCAACGGTTTGAATTGTTTCTTGATGCATTGGAGTGGTTGGCCTATATGATTCGAACTCTCCAATGCTACCAACAACATGTTTGGAGGCTCCAGAGTCTAGTATCCATTCTGAATTTGGTCTATACATAGCTATAGAGGCACTTTTAGTCTTACCTTCATCCGAGTAGACAAAGTGGGCAAAGTGCCCAAAACTTGCATCATCTTGCTACTCTCCCATCTTCACTTCACTCTGGCTTGAACTAGGTTGTCCTTGCCCTTCATTCATGGTTGACATGTTTTCTCTAGCACTCACTTGATGGTTAGAATGCCCTACATTCCCGCCTCTAACTCCCCTAAAATTTCCTCGGCCATACCCCCTTCCATGGTCACGTCTTGGAGCAAAACAATTATGACTTAGATGCCCTTTTATGCCACAATTGTGGCAATCATGTGTCCCTTTCCTATTTGACACATAGTAAGCTGGTTTAGGAACAACCTCCACTTTCTCCATTTGTTTCAGCCTAGTTTCTTCTTGTGACATAGCTGCAATTGCCTCTTCTAGTGTAGGCAGCTGAGGAAGATGCATCAGCGCAACCCTCCTGCCCTCAAATGCAAGATTCAGTCCCTTCAAAAATTTCATCACCTTTCTATCCTCAATCCACTTCTTCACTGCTGCCACACATTCCGAATGAGGCAGCACCAAGGGTCAAGGTGATCTAGATCTTCCCATGCACGTCTCAACTCTCCCACATATGTCATCACTGATTTTTCACCTTGAGTCAAATCGTGTATTGTGTCTTAAATTTGAGAGACCAGCAATGACATTTCCTTGCCTGAATACATCTTTGACAGGGGCTTCCTATACCTCTATTGATGTGGAAAGAGCTTCCACTGATGCTTCAATAGCGGGTGTCAAAGAATTTAGCAACCAAGTGAGAACTAGTGAATCTCTAGCATTCCATTTCTTCCACTGTTGCCCCTCCTTTTCTTCAGGCCCAAGAACCTTTTCTAACACGTAACCTTCCATCGACTTTATCCTTAGAATCAACATCCTCCTCCTGGACCAACTCAGATAACTTCCAACCCCATCAAGCTTGATCTCATTTCGCATGAGCTCAAGTTTAAACTGCATCTCGCCATGTGGGGCAGCCTTCCTGCCTTCCCTAGAAGTAGCAGAAGATGCCCCATCCACTGTCTTTGCAGCCAGCAAGTTGGCCAGCTTGTCAAGCACCTTGGCCATGGGTAGATCCTCCTCGCCATCTTCAATCACAACAACACAACTTCACCACAAGCATCACTGCCTTCAACCTCCTTTGGATCTGCTTCCACGAGATCCCGCGCCACCCCACGCTTGCCGCTTAGAGAAGCCACCCGAGGAGCACCATCATCGTCGCCCTGGTTGTCGCTGACGTCACCACCACCGCCGCGAGTGGCTCTAATACCATGTAGAAGAGGAAGGGTGGCTAACCTTGAGGCGGCATGCAACAACTGCTATGTTATGTCTTAGGGTTTCTAACATACCAGCCTCACTTATATACCATTCCAGATCATTTGGGCGGGCCACATGAGCTAGAATAGGAAAACAAACTGGTAGATAGAATGCAACCCATATAATATCCAGCAACCTATGATCATCAAGTTCCTTAATGCTAATGTCTTATTTGCCCACACCATTAGGTGCAAGACAAACACCGCGTGTAGGTAGATAAGAGCGATGCCGGACGCACACAACATATAAACTCGTGCACCTGTAAAAGACACTTTTTGATGCCTATTTAAAAATAGCAAAAATATCTCGTGAAAAGCTATTTTGGTGTACCGAAAATTGTCGTTTTACACTGGCCACAAAAATATCATTTTATCGCCAAACATGTGTGAACATAAAATATCTAGATCTATATCCTGAATTTTTATTTTTGAATTTGTAACCTTTTTTTGTGAGCAGTAGGTACACCTACACCTGCGAGCCAAAGGGAATTTATGCCACTACACCCTATTTTGTGCAAGTTTGTGAAAGTATTTGCCTAGAATAAGTTCTTGGATGTCTCATATATTTAACTCAAAATTATTTGTCGTTTCTACACTTGCCAGAATAATATCATTTTATCGCGAAACATTGTGTGAACATAAAATATCTAGATCTACATCCTGTTTTAATTTTTGAATTTGTAGGTTTTTTTTGTGAGCAATAGGTACACCTACACCTGCCAGCCAAAGGGAATTTATGCCACTGAACCCTATTTTGTTCAAGTTTGTGAAATTAGGTTCTTGGATGTCTCATATATTTAACTCAAAATTATGTGTGCCTGTTTCGGTGATTGCCACAATTTTGAGACCGTGTCAGTTCCCAATTTCGTGGAAACTGTACTTGCGTGTATCTTTTCTTTGGAAAAGGAAACAAAGTCGAGACCTGACCAAGTGACCAGTTCGAAGGTGATGGTAAGTCGTTGTCCGCTTCCGGCTCCGCGCCACCAGCCTCGAGGGCATAAATGCTTCTCCTCGCCTGCAGATTTAGGCGTTGTCCCCGTCCTCCGCCGGCCAAGCTCCAGGTACACAACCTAGCACGGCTAGTTTCAAGCGCGCGGCACCCGAATCCAACCCACCCCAGCTTTGCCCCCATCGCTGCCTGCCTCCTCCTCCTCCCGTCCGCCGGGCTCGTCCTTCCCCCGGTTCCCCTTCGAGTGAAGTCTTGAGGATGGATGTCGAATACCATGAGGTGATTGGGTTTTCTTCCTACATTGCACTCGTCGGTTCTTCAGTTCGACCTCGCCTAGTGATTGTTTCCGTGTCTGGAATCTGGATGGACAGGAGTACGTGAGGAACTCGAGCGGCTTGCAGCTCTTCACCTGCGGATGGCTGCCCGCCTCCACATCGCCCAAGGCGCTCGTCTTCCTCTGCCACGGTACGTCCTCCTGCTGATACATACAGTTCACCGGCTGCGGCTAGTTCTTTCCACACAAGCTAGGCAAAGGGCTGCCGAAATTAAGCCTCTATCTCGTTTATATCCGCTAATGTTAATGTGGTCTTCAGGTTACGGGATGGAATGCAGCGGCTTCATGAGAGGTATGGATGACATAAACTTGAGTCTTGATCTACTACTAGTTTAGATGAAGAGCATCTGCTCGGAGAGGTCACCTTATTATGCATGTGAAGATTTCCTCCCTTTCTCCTCTATTTCCTGGCTATTACGCACACGGGAAAGCTTCAAAAAAGGTTCCCCGAGCTGTTTGTGTTTCCATACGTAGGATAGTTACTCCTTCTCTGCTATTCAATGTCTCCACAGGCTTTGATTGATGGATTCACATGCATCCACTAGCAACTTCAGGGGTCTGTGAACGTAGCTAGTGATTCACCGCTGTCCATAGATGCTATAAATCTTACCCTCTGCTTCAAATTAAGAGCATAGTACAGGTCTGCGGTAGTGCATTACTGTAGACTCTAGCGCACAGTATTTGCTCTAGACTCTATAGTACTCAGTGTACAGTATTTGCTTATGAGTTTTTGCTTACGATTACGAGTAAAGATAGTACTCTCTAGCAAAGCAATGTGCATACAGGATATCAATCGATCGTAAACCAGGGGCATGGAATTGTATTACTTTCACTGTCCTCTGCTAGAATCTGGGTAGAAAAAAATTACTTCATCCGGCTCTAAATACTTGATTCAGTGAATAAAGGCAGATTTTAGCCTATATTTTGCCTAACTCCACGACAAGTATTTAGTGCCGGAGGGAGTACTTCTGGTCATATTTGCATAATTCTGGTGGCGGTGTTTAGCGCAGATATGTGGTTGTCTCGAGTAGGTGACCTTCTGTTGGGTAGCTTTCAGTGCAAGGCACTTCTAGAAGGAATAATGCTCCAAATTTCCAGCCTTCATTAAGAGAATGCACCAGTTTACCGCCACCTAGGTTTTCCTGATATGCACCCGCTAGAGCTGAACGACGGGCTGGTAGTTGATACCAGAAAGGGTAGATACCGGAGTAGTTGCTGGTGGCGTTAATCTACTGATGCACGCATTTAAAAGCCGACCCGGGCAGGCAGGTCGCCATTGAAAGGCCCTCTCCAATTTAACATCCTGTCTCCCTTTTAGCAATCAGTTATTACCACTGACAACCCTGCTGGGCTAGTCGTCGTCTGCGTGAACCACATTGCTGATACTAGCACAGTAATTTAGGTGACGATGGTTATCAGTACAGACTCTTGAGTCTTGAAGCGCTTCATTCTGTCTCTTTCTGATGCGATGGATTGACTGATTTCAGAAGACCTCAAGTCATTGAACTTACTGTATCGCCATCTAGTACAATGTATCTAAGAAAAACAAACATATTTGTGGGATTGTTTCCTTGATAGAGTGTAGTGTAGGATCACTAGGAGTATTTAAGTTGGGTGTTTTGTCGATGCAGACGGACAGACCACCAAACTGACCAAATTATGCAGGTAGTTGCCGCATGTAGCTAGTTGGCCGCCTAATCTAAGCTTTGCCTTCTTCCAAGATCCTGGCCAAAACCTCTGCATCCTCCTACTACTTAACTTGTGGACATGGTGTTCAATGCAAGTCCCTTTCATCCACGAGGGGGCACGCCGGTTGTATAGGTGAGCTGCCCTGCCTGACCACAATCAGGCCCGCGCTACACCGACCAGCTCGCCACACCGTCTCAATGTCTCATCCATCATCCCTCGCGGCCATAAGCACCGCCGTCAGCGTGGACTCCACACATCTTATATGCAGCCGCGGCTGCTATATACTCCTAGCGGTGTGTCCCCCTGTACGTTGTCCCATGGCGTCGGTGCGGTGCGGTTGGATCGCCATTAAGGGAGACCCACCGCAATATTTGGCTTCCAATGCCATGATGTATCATGTATGTGAGGCTGCAACTAGATGTCCCTACTGAAGTGTGGTCACCAATACTGTATCTGTATGTAGTCGCGCGTCTACCAGCACTGCGTGATGTAGTATAGTGTTCTTTCACGGGTGCAATTAAGGTTTCGGTGCTTATATATAATGTGGGGGTTGGATACTTGGATGTGATCGAGTACGTTGATCGATGATTACAGTTAGGTCCCGCTGTGTGTGGAGCGAGCGAGCCTGGCCACATCGCTTAACTCAGTAGAGGTTGGAGACGATGAGATGCACACTGTCCACTCTGGCACCTCTACATCATTTTAATGGACCATTAAATGGTGTGTCGATCTAGTAGCACGAGCCTTCTCTTGGTAAGCTGGAGTAATTGGTTCAAATAACAGTGCAAACAAGTACAACATGCGGGGCTATAGCCGTTTCCGCAGGCTGTCTCTATAGCCTATACCCCGCTATTTGAAACCTTTGGTAAAGTCCCGCCTAAGCCCGCTAAAGCAGCGCAGTACAAACTGAACGAATAACTAAAATGGTGGTACAACTAACCTGATTGATTTTAACTATGGAGCGGGGCGGATCGGGAACGGGCTTTGCATCCCTACCTGACGGCATTTCATCGTGTAAGCTATCAAGCATTGCGTAACTGTAATAATGGTGATGTATGTAATATTACAGCGTGCGGCTTGCGGCTGGCGGCAGCAGGGTACGGCGTGTTCGGCATGGACTACGAAGGGCACGGCAAGTCCATGGGCACCCGCTGCTACATCCGCAGCTTCCACCGCCTCGTCGAGGACTGCGACCGGTTCTACAAGTCCATCTGCGGTAACAACCACTAAATGGTTTCGCACAAGGAGGAGATCTTTAGTAAGTATTTGCTCTTAGACACATTCTGAACTTGCCTGGCTAAAATGCAGACCTGGAGGAATACAGGAGCAAGAGCCGGTTCCTCTACGGCGAGTCCATGGGCGGAGCCGTGGCGCTGCTGCTGCACAGGAAGGACCCCGCGTTCTGGGATGGCGCCGTGCTCGTCGCGCCCATGTGCAAGGTCTGCTGCCAGCATCACATGGGTGGATTTTGAGTTTCTTTTGTTTCTCTTGCCATGCATTTTTCTAAACTGAAGTTGTTTTTCGATTGCGCCGATTCAGATATCGGAGAAGGTGAAGCCGCACCCGCTGGTGATCACCGCCCTCACGCAGGTGGAGGACGTCATACCCAAGTGGAAGATCGTTCCGACCAAAGATGTCATTGATGCTGCCTTCAAGGACCCTGCCAAGCGCGAAAAGGTGGTAAAATCAAGTACTGCTACTTGTTCTTCAGAGTTCAAACATCCTTGTTCCAGTCATATGTCATGGGAGGCAGCCTGAATTTTCATATATTTTTAAGTGCTTTGAACGCCAGAAGAAAATCCATAGAATTTTTTTATTTTTTCAGTAGTACCGATATACTCGTGAGTAGCTAATCTGATCTCGTGTTTCTGCCACGCCGAGCAGATCAGGAAGAACAAGCTGATCTACCAAGACAAGCCGAGGCTCAAGACGGCGCTGGAGATGCTCAGGACCAGCATGTATGTAGAGGACAGCCTATCACAGGTGAAGCTGCCCTTCTTGGTCCTGCACGGCGAGGCCGACACGGTGACCGACCCGGAGGTGAGCCGTGCGCTGTACGAGCGCGCCGCCAGCACGGACAAGGCCATGAAGCTCTACCCGGGGATGTGGCACGGCCTCACCGCCGGCGAACCAGACGAGAACGTCGAGGCCATCTTCTCTGACATCATCACGTGGCTCAACGCGCGCAGCCGCGTGTGGACGCTCGAGGAACGGCTGATGAAGATGATGGCAGCCCCTGACAAGATCGTCGGTGAGAACGGCGCCGACCACGGCTCAACCCACTCTCAGCGGCGGCGACGTGCGCGCTTCCTCTGCGGGCTTACCGGCCGGACACATCACCATGCAGAAATGTAGTGTACATCAGTGCATGTAATCGTAGTGCTATAAAACCTGCTAAAACCAGTGGCGAATAATTAAGGGGCGATGTATGCGTAACAGGCATGTAACATAAGTAGAGACACACAGATCATTCCCTTTTTCCCTCCGCTGCAGTGAACATTTTGGTCAATAGTAGATCAAACCATCTCTTCATCATTTGCATCTCAAGGCAAATATATGTGAGCTTTGGAAGCAACTGAAGTGCTCATGTTGGAACATATACAGCTTATAACACTTTAGATCACTACAGAGTACAGTCTACAATAGTACCAAGATATTCTAGTAGTAGTACCATTTCCATATCGCCCAAAGAGCTATATGTATGGTATGGAGCCAAAACCACAACGCCAAATTCTACAGATCTTGCAATTGTTTTACCCTTTACTTTACTTGTACACGATCAATTACAGAAGTTCACTATAGTGTGTGGAGTTGCCATGAAGTTAAGACATACCACCAGCTGTGGTAGTGGACTCTTCCTGATCCCCAAAGATACGTTTGCGGAAGTCCGTGACCATGAGGGGAAGGCCCTCACGCAGAGGGACCTTGGGCTCCCAGCCCAGGAGTTCATTCGCGCGGGTGATGTCTGGCTTCCGCTTGTGTGGATCATCGGCAGTGTTCGCACGGAACTCAATGCGTGCATTTGGGTCAATGGTGTCCTGGACCACCTTAGCCAGCTCCAGCATGGTGAACTCACCAGGATTACCAAGGTTGAATGGTCCTATGTGGTCCCCTTCCATCAGCTTCATCAGCCCTTCCACCTGAGAGAAGCATCCTATCAGTATCAGAAGAAGCATTATGATATATGTATTCCAATAGTATCAGTAGAATTTAAGAGTCGCTATAAGCAGGCATCCCTGTAAGCCACCACAGTGATCCTGGTCATTTCCCTGTCTGGATCATCTTGGGCCAATGGAGGTACAAGCAATCGCAGGTCCTCACCATAACTCATGCTTGTTATATAAATATGTATATGCAAGAAACCATTACCAACATTCTGATCTTCACCAGACCATAAATGTGTACTTACTACCCCATCGCAATGCAGTACAGAAACAACCCAGAACATATTGATAAGCTCATAGACACCAAAAAGGAAAATAAGGTTTCTTGTAGTCAAAATAGTCTGTGCAAATAAGGCAAGCAATTCATACATATGAGACAGGTGCAGATTCAAGGAGTTGCAATCGCACATATACTCTATTGTGCAAAAAGGAAACCTACCAGATCAGAAACGTATTGAAAGCTCCTGGTCTGCTTGCCATCGCCATAGACAGTCAAAGGCTCCTTCCTTAGTGCCTGAAAACCACATGTATGAAGACAATTTCAGTATAAAATGAACAATGTAATTATCCTTCAGCTCAGGAGTCAAAAGAGGAGGGTGCAGCTGGTAGCTACCTGAGCAACAAAGTTGCTGACAACACGGCCATCATCTATGCACATGCGAGGACCATAAGTGTTGAAAATTCGAGCAATCCTCACCTAAATAAAAAACAAATTACAATTAAATTAGCATATTCTTAACAAATAAATCTGATTTTTTTAATAACAAATAACTTGAATGGCATAAACCTCAAGGTTTGCACCACGGTGGTAATCCATGGTCAATGTTTCAGCTGTGCGCTTGCCCTCATCATAGCAGCTCCTGACACCTATGATTCAAACAAAGTTTTTACAAATACAAATCTCTCTCAGAACAGGAAAAACTAGTGCACATTGAATATACTCCCCCCATTTTGTAACGGGCAGGCATCTGATGCCTTTCATATTTTGTTTACCAAATTATTCGTGTTTCGTGCCAAACTCTGACTGATAATTTGGTAAACAAAATATGAAAGGCATCAGCAGCCTGCCCGTTACATTGCCTGTCTGGTCACTCAACTCTCCCAGTCTGCTTCTCTCAAGAGAATCCACGGCCTGGGAACGGGGGCGTCTAGGTTTACCAATTTAGACAGAAAAACAAGATGGATCAGGGGGGGTCGGTGGAGCTGGAGCAGGAGCATCACACCAGGTAGCAGCACCGTCCCGCCACCCGCAGCGAGGGGGCGGCCACAACCCCCAGCTGGATGTCCAGCAGCCGGCAAAGTGACGCTGTGATCCAATCAAGCCCCTACCTCTTCTCTAATTTCCATGCCCATGTACTTCCATTTCTTCCCCTAATTCTTGGTTAGCAATTCGATAGCGTGGGGGAATTTTTACCAAATTTGTTATTCAATTTCACAAATTGCAACAGCCATGGGAACAAACAAAATCTGAGTAATAGCTAATGACCCTACCTCTTCTCTAATTTGCATGCCCATGTACTTTTATTTCTTCCCCTAATTCTTGGTTAGCATTTCGATAGCACGGGGGAATTTTTACCGAATTTGTTCTTCAATTTCGAAAATAGCAACAGCCATGGGAACAAACAAATCTGAGTAATGACTAATGTCTAGTAAAGTGGTACGGTTCAGAACAATTTTTTTGTGCTTTCTATTAGCCTGGCCTGCCAGGGATTTTTTTAAGCTCCGCCACTGAGTAGAAGTGTTTGACAAACTACAAAAGTGAGTATGTCAGAAAAGGATTAGCAATTGTTGTCTAGTTTAACCCAATTCTCCTCTGCTCTGTTATGAAACTTGATTTCATGTTATCTTCTCGGTCAGCTTCCACTACTAGTTTGGTTAAACTAACCTGGCCTTACTGCAGTTTTGTGATAATAAACTCTTGCTTTATTAGGGGGTCCAATAAGTGGCTATCTCCTCTGCCCATAATTCTACAAACCTAAATTGTGTGCTTTTATTGCAAAGATTAAAGCATGATTCCACATTCACAACCAAAAATAACAATTCTCAGCATTTAGAATTCCAGCTTGTATCCTAGTAGAGTCAATGCCTCAGTGACATGTTTCAGTCATCTTCCCCATTACTTAGTAAAAGTGACCCACTTATTTTACGGATACTATCATTACTGCCTTGCGAATTACATAGGGAGAATTTTTGTCAAGTGACAACATCCCTTTTCTCGACAGTTTGTATAGACAGTAGCTTCATATGCAACCAGTTGCAGCACGATGTGCTTACTAACTTACTTTGCCATCGTAAACTGCAAATATAGCCCGGGCTAAATGTAGGCCTTTTCTCGAAAAACTTGAAAATGACACTTAGCAGTTTCCAAAAATTCTGAAAAAAATTTCTAGATGTTGATAATGATGTATTCTTCCAACATGCAAAATTTCAACTCAAAACACCTTGTATTTCTGGCCACAGAAAAATGACAAAATCTGAAAAAAATTGGAGGTTTCAAAGTTTGCACTGTTCACTACTTCAAATTTCCACTTTTGTTATTTTTGCAGTACCTAGAATATAAGGTATCTCAAGTTGAAATTTTGCACGTTTATAGAATACATCGCTGCCTATATCAAGGTTGTTTTTCAGAATTTTTTGGAACGTTAAAGTGCCATTTTCAATTTTTTGAAACGTTAAAATGCCATTTTCAGTTTTTGAAAAAAAAGAACAAGCTACATGTAGCTTGGTCTACAAAATGCCACACTCGCTTTGCCATTCAGTTATCTAGCAGGGGAATGTTTTTTACAACAAAGAAACATACACCATATGTATGCTTCCCTACTATTTCTCCACAATTAAACTGCAAGGCCTTAATAAGAACACTGAAGTTAAGTTCAATAAAGTATTTGTGTTGATGCTATTGCACGGTGCATTAAGGAATTAGTGAAACAAAGTGTTAGGAGCAAGAATTGGTACCAATGGGATTGACATTGCCCCAGTATGACTCCACCTGAGGGTGCTGGAGAGGATCACCATAGACCTCGCTGGTGCTTGTGAGGAGAAATCTTGCCCCAATCCTCTTTGCCAATCCAAGCATGTTGAGTGTTCCAACAACGTTGGTCTTGTGTCATCTAAAACGTTAAGGGTCACTATAACCATATGTAAAGTGATGCAGCTTCTGTTAGCCAATGGAACAACATTTCTGATACAGCTTTTGCCTACATTGAGATTGTGCAGTAGTTACTAGTTAGGCAAGAAATGGAACAACATTTCTGATACAGCTTTTGACTATATTGAGATCGTGTAGTAGTTAGGCTAGAACTCCACTAGCTAGCTAGCTAACGTTAGTAGTTGGAAAAGGAGAGACGTGAATATGATGTTAAGTGATAAGGACGCATCATTGATTAGAAAGAAAAGGTCAGCTATTTGGACCTAATCTCTTCAACTAAAAAAATGTAATAACGTACATAAATGTCTAGGTCAGGTTACGACTTTGATTTATATTCCTAGTGGAAGTTAGTACATAGAACAACATTAAGCAAACAGCTTATTTTTGGTGTCTATCTATCATACAAAGCACAAACTTTTAAGGATAAAATGCTTGTCTAATCAATTATCACTCCATCAGCAACAAAGAAACCATCAAAAAGGCATTATTTCCAGCCAAAGCCATAAAATTCACCCCAAAACTAAGCAAACTAACCCAAAGAAACGAACAAATCGAGCAATTCAAAGAGCAATAACCATATTTGGGAAGAGCGATAATACTGGGAGAGAATTCAGAGGAGGGTATAATTGGGTAAGGATATGATTGTCTTGATTGGGTTGTACTTGTAGTGCACGGGACTGGCAGGGCAGGCGAGGTGGTAGATCTGGTCGACCTCGAGCAGTATGGGCTCGACGACGTCGTGGCGGATGACCTCGAATCTGGGGTTGGCGAGGTGGTGCGCGACGTTCCCCTTGCGGCCCGTGAAGAAGTTGTCGACCACGATGACGTTGTCGCCGCGCTCCATGAGGCGGTCAACCAGGTGGCTCCCGACGAAGCCGGCGCCGCCGGTCACGAGGACCCGCAGCACGCGGCGGCGCAGCCCCAGGGGCACCTTGCCGCCGACGGACTCGTGCAGCGACGGGTGCGCGCCGGTCACGAGGTGGTTGAAGGAGGCAGCGACGGCGCCGGAGGGGGAGCTGTACCCGACCGGGGAGGAGGACGAGGAGAGGGCGAAGATGGCGGCGGCGAAGAGCATGCCGACGAGGGCAAAGAGAGGGCGGTGCTCGGCGGTTGCGTAGCGGGCGGCGCGCGGGAGCCAGGAGAGCGGCTTGGAGGGCTTCGGCGAGTACTCGCCGCCATCGGAGGCGGATCCTGCGGCCGGCCCGCCGCGGTAAGTCAGCTCCGACGCCATCTCCGGCGAATGGCCTGGATGCAAAATTGACCTCTGACTGTTAGACGGTTTGAAGCTGACTGTGAAAAGATGGGAAATTGGGGTGTTGGACCTGGACAGCTCGGCAAACGCGTTGCCGAGGTTTACCGCTGCGGCCGATCTGGGAGAGGCGGGCGGGGAAGATGTTATATACGGAGTACGAGATGTCACTTGTGAGGCAGATGAGGGTGTGGAGTTCCGCGGTGCCGTCGATTTCTACGGAGCCGTCAATCGCGTTGCAAGATCAACTTTTTACTTCACTAACGTGCAACGGCAGTTCAACTTTAGTTCCGTGATCTGTGGACAAAGCTATCAAGTTTCCAAAGAAATGTGCTTCTTTCTAGGCCCCAACACTCAGCTGTTACAACAAAATTCAGTCTTGTCCAAGTTTCAAACGAAATATGAGACAAGCCTAAATCGGCCCAACTTTGGTTTCAAAAGAGGCAATTGTCACATCAATAACACTTTCATGTAGGGCTTGCTGGTTGACTGTTCCACATCAAAGTCCTCACCTATACAAGTGGAATATAAAATCAGGTGTTCCATTTCCGTACCACCATTAGGGTGGGCCGTTGTTGCAGAGGTTGAGTGTAATTGATATCTTTTGATATTAATATATTCCCTTTATCTAAAAAAAGTGTTCCATTTCCAGGAGAGGTTGGACCAGGCCTGCACGCTCCTCAAAGCAGCACTCAGCCATACCCAAAGAAGCGACATGGCCGCACATGCGCATCGTGGCACGCGGTTGCCATAATTCCCCACGCCCCCACTCCCGCCGCTCCACTCTCTCACCTCTCGCATTACCCATCAGTCTCTTTGATGGAGCCACCATCTCGAGATCCACCTTCCCTCGATTTGGCATCGCGGTAGTGGATATGCTCCACCATGAGCTGGACATGCTTCAATATAAACTCGTCGACCTATCTGATGGGTCGAAGCCTCGCCCTTTCATCCCCTCCCACAATTGGCCATAATTTTGAGTCAGCTACCCTAGGGCACAACCGTGAGTTCTTCGGCCTCGGCATCAACGGGGCTGAGCACAACATTGGTGGGGACATCGACAACTTTAGTGAGGATATCAGAGGCAGTGACATTCACAGCGGCGATGGGGTCTTTGAAAATAGGAAATTACGTCTTCTTTACCCCCTGGTGGTAGCTCCCCTCCTTCGCATACACCCTAAGTGCACCGATTTCAAACATTACTTAGATGTAGATTGGAGATGATTGGGGTTAGGGGTTAATCTTGCATGTGTAGACTTGATCGTTTGATTATCCTTGGTTTGAGATTATGTCTATGAATGCGGGTGACTTGATTTTCAACATTTCTTAGATTTTAGGTGCTTGTGTATGACTATGTGCGTGACCTAAATGTCGAGCTTGGATTGACATGCATGTCAATGCTGAGCTTGGCTTGACATCAATATCATTGTCATGCTTAGCTTGAAATGCATGTCTATGCCGAGCTTGGCTTTACATCAATGTAAGTGACGTGCTTATTTTGACATGCATGTGAATGTTGAGCTTGCGAAGATATCAATGTCAATGGAAAGCATGTCTCTTATGTTGATTCGAACATGCTTTCATTGATCACAAGAACATGAAGACTGAGTACGATACGGTGTGCCTCCAACTGCCCACACCACCGGTACTGGAAGACATCCTCTTGTTGAACCACCAAGCGAAGAATCTCATGGTGCGGGCAAGTGAGTGGTGGTGGCAAAGCCAAATGGGCGTCGTGTGAACTCGTCCAACTCACCAAAGAGTCCATTCCTCGTTGCTTATATGTGCAGTTGCATGAGGATGGCATGCACATGTTATTCATCCCTTCGTCGTTCAAGGCCTCCAACATGGTCGTCTTGCTAAAACCGAGTGAGTGGTGGTCGCAACTCGTCAACTTCGCCATCGTCTTTTCAGAGGGTAGCATGACTTTGACATGGCCCATGTAGTTCATGCCAACGACATCATGTTCCACGACATCAACTTCAAGGTGAATGTGTTCAACGGCGACCCTCCTCTTGGATGTTGGTCTCCTATCCTCGCTATGTCTAAGGGGCGAGGTGGACGAACCATTTCTTTCATATCGGGGGCTTGGCCCTTGATGTAAGCATTATCGTTGAAACTAACTTTTGTATGAGGGTGTATGCCCCTGGTGTAATTAGTGTTGTTTCAAATTGAATACGTCTTTTGTATTAGGATGTTTACCTTGATATTTTAAGTTCATCCTGCCTATGTGCTACCTGATAGAACAAATATATGCTCTGTGATGTTTTTATTGGTCTGTTTTAAATTCAGCCTTTGCCTATGTGGTGTGTGAGGAGATGGTAACATCACCACATTTGAAAGAGGCAGCTAAACACTCTCGTGCAGGTAACCAAACATCTATGGTATGTATTTTTCCAACCAGGCCAGGCTCCCACGAACGTTGTTGGGAAATAGTTGTAGGCAACCAAACATGCCCAGGTGGCAAAGCCAAATGGGCGTCGTGTGAACTCGTCCAACTCACCAAAGAGTCCATTCCTCGTTGCTTATATGTGCAGTTGCATGAGGATGGCATGCACATGTTATTCATCCCTTCGTCGTTCAAGGCCTCCAACATGGTCGTCTTGCTAAAACCAGTGAGTGGTGGCTGCAACTCGTCAACTTCGCCATCGTCTTTTCAGAGGGTAGCATGACTTTGACATGGCCCATGTAGTTCATGCCAACGACATCATGTTCCACGACATCAACTTCAAGGTGAATGTGTTCAACGGCGACCCTCCTCTTGGATGTTGGTCTCCTATCCTCGCTATGTCTAAGGGGCGAGGTGGACGAACCATTTCTTTCATATCGGGGGCTTGGCCCTTGATGTAAGCATTATCGTTGAAACTAACTTTTGTATGAGGGTGTATGCCCCTGGTGTAATTAGTGTTGTTTCAAATTGAATACGGCTTTTGCATTAGGATGTTTACCTTGATATTCTTATGTTCAGCCTGCCTATGTGCTACCTGATAGAACAAATATATGCTCTGTGATGTTTTTATTGGTCTGTTTTAAATTCAACCTTTGCCTATGTGGTGTGTGAGGAGATGGTAACATCACCACATTTGAAAGAGGCGGCCAAAACACTCTCGTGCAGGTAACCAAACATCTATGGTATGTATTTTTCCAACCAAGTCAGGCTCCCACGAACGTTGTTGGGAAATAGTTGTAGGCAACCAAACATGCCCAGGTCTATGAGATTTGATTGATTGAAAAGGATATATTGAGCTGAACTCTTCCAATAGCATCCTTCCTTGTTATCCTAGAGGTCGTTGTTGATGTTCCCTTGACTGGTCAAGGTGTATCCGAGAAGATCCATGGTGTGGTATTAGACAATATCAACTACTGCCCCGCCGAACATGCTCGTTGCCTAGTCGCATACATGTCATATCGGTTCGATATTAGACCACATATCCACACGGCACCTTCTAAGCCATGCGTAATGCATCTACAACTTCCGGTGATACCATTTGTCATGTAGGGTCTCCGGCTACTAAGTCTACACCATACTCCATCTTCAACTCGTGCATGTCAGGGCGAGAATACTACATTGTGATCGCACCACCCTATATAGGCCAGCAACTCCACCGATGGGGTGGAATGGGAGACATTAGCAGTAGGTTTGATTGTTCATGCCGTCCCCGATCCTCTAGAACCCCCTTCTATTCCTAGGTCATAGGCCGCTCAACCCGTCCTTGTCTCTCGAGAAAGGATTGGGCAACTATGCTCAATCATTGGCAAAGACAACAAAGTTTGATGCAACATTCGTAACGGCCTCAAGAATACCATCAAAGGGATCTCGAAGGCCTTAGACAACCCGGAGCAACTGTCAACCCGATATATCCTCTAGGGATTGAAGAGAGATGGTGACCCACATAGGGGCAGAAACTAGAACACTGAAGAAAGAAAATGGTGAACGCGACTTGGTTTCAGGCACCAGTCACATTCCAGGCGCAAAATCAGGACATTGCAGCATGACTGTCATCTGTGATCATAGCTTGATGGCACAACAGAACACGATCTTTGGATTTGCATGTAATGCAGCAACATTCCCCGTGGCGACCTTGCTGCAACAGAGCATCTGGTACCAGGCTCCTCGACGAGGATGTGCAGTCTGTGCAATTACTAGGTCCGAAGGCCAAGGGAACATAGAGCAGTTGTCCGCGTGCCTAGGGCGGCAGGGCCAGGTCCATCAGCACAGCTTCTAGCAGTGTTAACCATTGCTATTATTATGGTATTCGCGTCGAAGAGTTTTCCTAAACTAAAATTATTGAAATCTTGTATTCTACAATGACACAAGAAAGACTCAACAGGTTGGGACAATAGCAATTAAGAATGCAAATGAGAAGATAAATATGAAGATCGATTGAACAATTCATTTAAAAAACGTGATAAATGTTTTATTTAGCATTAATACTTTCCATGTTTTGAATATTGTACAAAATATCACATATTGTAGTTATATAATTAAGTGAAAGTGTGTTTAATTAGAGAAGCTATATGCAACTTTTTTTCAAAACTTAGGGCCTTACTTCGCACTTCGCCATGGCCCCAAACTAGAGATGGCCTTGCCTCGTACCACAATATGCACTTCTACATAAACGTTAAATTGCAGTGGAACAAAAGAAAGCAAAAAATTGCTAACTGAATATCTTGTGTGAATGCATAATAAAAGTAAACTCCACCAGCAAAGCACTAAGCGTAGCAGTAGGTTTGATTGTTCATGTCGTGCCTAGTCCTCTAAAACCCCCTTCTATTCATAGGTCATAGGCTGCTCAACCCGTCCTTGTCTCTAGAGAAAGGATTGGACAACTATGCTCAATCATTGGCAAAGACAACAAAGTATGATGCAACATTCGTAACGAACTCAAGAATACCATGAAAGGGATCTCGAAGGTCTTAGACAACCCGAAGAAACTATCAACCCGATATATCCTCTAGGGATTGAAGAGAGATGGTGACCCACATAGGGACCGAAACTAGAACACTGAAGAAAGAAAATGATGAACGCAACTTGGTTTCAGGGCACCAGTCACATTCCAGGCGCAGAATCAGGACATTGCAGCACGACTGTCAACTGTGATCATAGCTTGATGGCACAATAGACACGATCTTTGGATTTGCATGTAATGCAGCAACATTCTCCCGTGGCGACCTTGCTGCAACAGTCTGGTACCAGGCTCCTCAACAAGGATGTGCGGTCTGGTACCAGGCTCCTCGACAAGGATGTGTGGTATGTGCAATTACTCGGTCCGAAGGCCAAGGGAACATAGAGCAGTTGTCTGCGTGCCTAGGGCGGCAGGGCCAGGTCCATCAGCACAACTTCTAGCAGTGTTTACCATTGCTATTATTATGGTATTCGCGCTGAAGAGTTTTTCTAAACTAAAATTATTGAAATCTTGTATTGTACAAGAAGAATGACACAAGAAAGACTCTAACAGGTTGGGACAATAGCAATTGAGAATGCAATGGAGAAGATAAATATGAAGATCGATTGAACAGTTCATTTAAAAAAACGAGATAAATGATTTATTTAGCATTAATACTTTCCATGTTTTGAATATTGTACAAATATCACATAATGTTTTGAATATTGTACAAAATATAACATATTGTAGCTATATAATTAAGTGAAAGTGTAATTAATTAGAGAAGCTATATGCATTTTTTTTCAGAACTTAGGGCCTTACTTCGCACTTCGCCATGGCCCCAAACTAGAGATGGCCGTACCACAATATGCACTTCTACATAAACGTTAAATTGCAGTGGAACAAAAGAAAGCAAAAAATTGCTAACTGAATATCATGTGTGAATGCATAATAAAAGTGAACTCCACCGGCAAAGCACTAAGCGTAGCAGTTCAAATGATACTAGGTATGTACAGAATTCTTCGGAAACATTCCTACACAAGATCTACAGGTTCAGAAACTACTAGTTGTCCGGAAACAGCTAACACATCGTCAGATACTAAATTATTGGTTCCACGGGAGAACTCAGCTAACACATAGTGAGACACCAGTAATAACTGGTTCCACGGGAGAACTTGCCTCGGGCACACAAGCCATGAGACAACACATATCAAGATATTTACCAGCGTTATTAACCTTGTCATTTCAAGGCATCCAACATCCTCACATCATGCTTCTTTCGCCTGCATCGGTGATGACTCTTCTGCTCCCCAAAATTATTGTCACCAACAATGGCCATCTTATCCATATCGGCGATGCAGTCTGCAATGAAGAAGGAAAAAAAAAGTGAGTAATGCAGATTTTAGAATAATACCAGAATTACTATATAGACTAGGCACAAAGCAATACAGCATTTCCAAGATAGGTAGCCGCAAGGGACACCAATACATGCACCATAAACCGGAATCAACATCACATTACAACACAACATCACCCCTTTTGGCACTAAAGATCATTTCCAGTCAGGTAATTTACAGCAGAAACGAAGAGACTGATCACACATACAGGATGATGAAAAGATCAGATAAACTGTAGATACAGCAACTATCGTGTGAAAGCATGGAAACCTTAGAAGATAGTGTTCGCTAAGGACAAGTGAAGATCTCCAAAACTGGCAACCTGGTCAACAAATTTTAAAAAATAACCTAATGTAATGATACAAATATCACATGCATATCCATGTCAAATATCACTTTCAACTATTGTATTACAGCAATTCTGAAGTGTGAACCATGCTAGCAAGTTTGAAAATATTTAAGACATGACAATCCATATATTCTCAACAGGGCTTACAGGTTATAGCTTCAGATTTCATTTAATTGGTGAAAAGATATCAAGTGCAACTACATCACTTTTCCAAAATGATTTTCCGTAGGCCAATGGACTTCGTACAAAAGTGGATTAACAACGATGACCAATGTCTAATCTGCTACCCACCAAGATAATGGGCAGTAAAGTATTTATTTACCTTTGCATATATTTTAGCCGGAGTTTTACTTTTATCGATCTTGTGATAGTATTAAGCCTATTCCAAGACATAATCTAAACCTACCAAACTAAGTGTATAATGAGTAGCAAAATATCCAAAATGGAAGGCATGAATTTGGAACCGTAACAACAACCCAAGTTTCTAAAATTGTATGAGTGGGCGTAAGTTAGTAACCCACAAAGTGCAATCATGCTTCCAGGAATCACATCCCACGAACATAATTTTCAATGACAATGTCTAATAAGAAATTTATGGCAAAACCAGCCCTAAGCTAACAACAGGATTGCAACTTATAAGTCACGCTTACCATACAACTTCTGACATCACCAGTTAGGGAATATTTTAGTTCCATTTGTGAACCCTAGCAATATTCTGTTTGTTTTGTAAAACCGGTTAATTTTGAACAAATAATCAAGCATAAATGGACATGACCAATACTAATCAGTATTCTAGAAGCAGTTCTAAGAGGCTGCTAGGCCCTACAGTCGTGTTAGTTGTACTTTATAGTCGCTACTAGATTGGTGAGTCAACGATACGAAGCAACATGCCAGATATATTTTTTTATTTTTGTATGACTGAATGATACAATAGGAAGATATGACAGCCCACGAAAAGAATAGCTTTAAAAATTCTAGAATGTGGTAAATATGCTTTAGCAGGCACACTAGCAACCACACAAAGTTGATTTGTTGTGTGTGTCCAGTTAAGTGTTACTTAATCTTGTACATACTTTAGCATTTATACATGCGGGAATTAGTAGCTTCATTCCTTAAAATTTGGTCTAGCTGGTGAGACACTTGTACTACTTTAAAAAATCAGCATAAGTGGACAATGTCATCAAACGTAGTTTCGTCCAATAGCCTCAGGGACAGGAACTACCAACATCAAGAGAAGACTTGTGTCGACCTGCAACAGTTGCATTCCAACAACAAATATTGCTAACAAGCAACAGCTCAGTAAGCTAGATGTTAATTATGAATAAAAATAGGTGAAAGTAATAATTGCTCAAACAGATGGACCAATCCGATTATAGCAGCAATACTAGGTGCAAATAAACATACCAACGAACTGTCACAGCAAGAAATTACTATGGGAAACAACTTTCAAAGCAGAAAGTAAAAAAACAACATGAATGTGTATCTTCAAACATGAAGATGTCAACTAGAAAACCTTCAAAATTTTAGAGCTCTACACAAACATCAATAGGGCAACTCAAAATTGCGCTACAGGCCTGATGACTTATCTATAGTAACTTCTGCTGAATTGTACTCAGTGCCAGCTCCCATACAGACTGAAGTTAGATTCTACTGTAATTAGGGTAGAAACAGCAACATTTTAGAAAATTTTGTGTCATCAAGGAATAAATTATGTTATTTCATAGGGATTGGAAGCTTGTGAGCTGTCAAATTAGTCTAGCACACTGTTGTGTGGGTTCATTAAGGAACAAACTGAGCCCTTTTCACTGAAAGAAATGGAATACATTATCTAGTATAATTTACTCACAAACTGAACAAAGTTAAATTTGAAAATTAAATCCATTATACTGTAAAATATGAATAATCTTCATAATTAACTGATTTGTTTACGCATGAGGCTTACTACTAAAATCCAATTGCAAACAAGTAAAGTTATTGCAACTTCACTTGTGTCATGCAACTTCATAACTCTGTGAAATACCTGGAGGAGATATACATAAGTAAAGTTATTGCAAATTCCAACTTAAGGTTTATTAGTTCCATACGAAAATTACTTACCATACAAGATACATTTTTTTAGATTCTCAAAAAGAAAAACGAAAGATACATTTTGTAGGGTTAATTTACAAAATACAAAAAGAACCATGTATCACAAAAGGACTTAACTCTAATGCACGATCTAATGGTCAAACATTGCAGTTATCAACACAAATGACAAATGTGGCTACTTTTTACCCAATTTCTTAGAATGACCAACAAATATCAAATGACACAATCAAGCCGTTAATGAATAAACCAAAGCACTAAAGTGTACAGCTAACCAAATGCATGTTCACTAAAGCCATTGTGACTCCATTAATCTATTGCATTATTTACTACAGTACCGACCTGGAACCAATCTAACATACAAACAAAACATGACAAAAAAAAAATTTTGAACCTGAAAAAAAAATATGACAATTTGTGCAACAATCATAAGTAAAACCTACGTCTGGTGAGCAAGAAGATAGTTTGGATATAAAGACTCGGAAAACTCAAAAACCTCTACTCATTTTATCTCAAGCAAGAAATGTCCACCATAACCAAATCTATATCCATAGAGTTCACGAGGATTCATTTTTCAGAAGTGCACATGTAACGATGCCTACAACTCAGAGTTATCAAGAGAAAAAAAGGAAAGCTAAAATCAATTCTATCTAATACATGAAGTTAAGCACGTCAATCACCTCCGATCTCACCGCCCCAGAAGAACACCTGCTGCCTCCCGTCCTCCTCCTCCTCGTCAATCTCATCCCCGTACCCAAGTTCCACATCCCCACGGTACCCAGGCTCGCTTCCGTAGCCGGACTCGGTCGCTGCCGTCTCCACCCCAGCAGCCGTCCCACCAGCCCCTGATCCAGCCCCACCAACGGGTGGCGAGGCGAACTCCGGCGCCATAGGAACGTCCCTTGCCCGCAACTCCCCAACATCCGATGCCCACATCTCCCCACTGGAATCCGTGGCGCCACCACCACCGGGACCGCACGTGACGTGGAAATCGGAGCACGTGCCGGATCTCCGGCGGTCGCTACTGCGGCCAGAGACCGACCGGGAGACTCCTCCGCGGCGCCGGCGCTTGCGGAGCCCGAGCCACCGGAAGGATCCTCCGCTACCACCGACGGAAGGGGGAGGGGTTGCGGCTTCCGCGGAGGCTGCGTCCGCGAGTTGGGCGGAGGGGGGAGCGGTGGAGCGGTCGGAGAGGCATTGTTTCTTGTGGAAGGGGTGCCAGGCAGCAACGGCGTCGCTGAGGACAAGGTGCGCCGGGTAATGCCGGAACGGCGGCACGCGCGGTGTCATCGCCGGCGAAGGGGGAGCATCGGGATTAGGGTTTGGGCTGGGGAGCGGACACGGTGGTACTGCTCCCGATCTCATCTCAAGATGGATTGGACGAATTACAACGCAATAGCAACGCTATAAAATATACTTCCTCCGATCTCAGTTTACTATTCTTCCCGTATTATTAGGTTGTCAATGTCTATACAATTTAAATTATATAATGTAAAAATTATATCATTAAAAAATTGAGCATCTAAACTTTCTAATGATATCTATACCTAATAATAAAGGAGCTAAGGTTTCTGCCAAATTTTTCGTCCAACTTTTTTAGGACCGTTTTACCCTCCCACCAAATCGGATATTACATGAAATTGCTCTGTACCGGTTCGGGTTTTGTTGGCTCGCTTCGTTCTTATTCTGATTTGTCTATTGTTTGGGCCGTAGCGTGCAGATTCGTTCTCTGTGCGTATGAAAATGAGAGAAAGAACAGAGATTCAGGAAAGAAGCAGATTGAATAGTCCCACATTGCTCCCTTACAATGAATCCCACCTATTTATATACATTCAAATTTGGCTAGAATATCAGCAAGGTGAATCAACAAGATGGAATTAAAAGGAGGGGATGCCTGGTGTCATCTAAACCGACTGTGGAGGTTAGAGCCGAGATCGACCAGGAGCCGGCGCCGGTCGACAACGCTCGGGACCCTAGAGGCGGCGGGAGAGATTCGGATTGCTCGGCGGGAGAGATGGTGAGGTGATGAAGAGGGGGATGAACGACGTCGGCTGCTGCTGCCTGAGCTTGAGGGCGCCGGGCGTGAGGGCCGGTGGCGGACACGCGCGGCGGCCGCAGAAGGACGAGGAAGGCAGGGACGACAGAGCGAGGCAGCGCCGTCCTCGGGGAGCAGGCTCGGCGCGGAGCTTGGGGAGGAGGCCGGCGGCGGCTGCGTTTGGTGGGGAAAAGGGAGAGAGGACGGGAGCGCTCGGGCTCGAGCAGGACAGCGAGAACCACGGGGGGCTCGGTCGCGAAACTTGCCAGCGGCGGAAGGGGGTCTTTGCAAAAAGTCCAAGGAGGACTTGGAGGCTGACTAGGGTTTGGAGCTGGGGCTCCGGGCGGGCTGGTGCTGGGCCCGCCAGTTGACTGACTTTCGCCGGGGAAAAGGGGCCCGGCCCGGGCCTGGCTGGTTGGGGAGTTTCTCCCTCTCTTTTATAAAACAGTTTTCTTTTATTTATTTTTCCTGTGTGTTTACAAAACCATCTCAAATAGTTTTTATATAGAAAATTCAATAGAGAAAAAAATATAGGATTAATTTTAACAATAAAATAGCTTCAATAAAATATTTTTTCAGGGTTTCAAAATATGCATGATGCCATGATTATGCATAAAAAGGAAGACTAACAAATAAATCTAATATGGGGATTTTTCTGGGTCGTTACAATTGACACCCTTAACAAGGAATCTCGCCCCGAGGTTCCGCGTCTAGCTAAGGGAGAGTTGGTTAAAAATTACATTGGTATGATTTAAATGATTGTTTTTTATCTGAATCGTCCATACTTTAAACCCGTTGCAACGCACGGGCATTTTTGCTAGTCTCTACTAATAAGTTACGGGTCGGTGGTGTTGGTAGGTCAAAAAAACCAGAACTAATTTTCGTCCGTAAAAAAACCCAGGACTCCCAGTGCCTTCCTATCCGCAACCGGATCTCCCAGTGCCTTTCGATGTTTCGTTCGTCAGAAAAACTGGACGTTCGTTCCTTCCATGCTAAAATCTTCCCAGAAAAACCGGTTGATCGATCAGCCTTGGTACGTCAAAAAAAATCGGTTGCCGTCGTTCCTCCCATCCCGAACCCGTAAAAAACTTAGCGATCAGTTGTTTATGTAAAAAAAACCGGCAAATGACTTCGTCTGTCCTCTTGTCCCAAACTTTTTTTTTAAGACAGTACAACGCAGACACTCACAAACACGCACGTACAAACACCCCTATGAACGCACGCACACCCTACCCCTATAAGCACCTCCGAGGGACTGAGCCGGCATATCTTGAGGTTGACGAAGTCACCACTGGCGCTCGCTGTTGACAGGCACGTCACCTACCACTGAAAGCATAGCACCAGCTAAATCTTGGAATAAATCCAGGTAAATGCAAACATCTATACCAAGTCTAGGACTTAAACCTGGGTGGGCTGGTTCCACAACAAGGAACCTAACCACCAGAGCCAAACTCCGTTGCCTCTCGTCCCAAACTTGAACTCTCCTACCGAATCAAATCTGGATTTCCTTTCCTTGCTCACAAAGAGAACAAGTTCATACCGAAGACTCCTTTGAGTCTTTAAGTATGAAATCGATCGCTTGTCGTGCACCAAATCGATTCAAAGGTTACGATCCAAATCGCGAGCTAGCTACTGACGGCAGAAGGAATTCGCGTAGTGACTCAAGCAGCCGTGGACATCACCTAGCGGTTGCGGCCACCGCCAACGGCCATGTGCGTTGCTGCAGTCGACGACACACGGCATGCATTCGCCTCTTGGCTCGAGTGGCCTGGGACAACGCCGACGTAGCAATGGTGACCGTCTTCTACAAGAAACCAAACTAGGATGCGCCATGCTGCGCGGCTTCTCCACATGAGGAAGCAGAGGAAAGGTAGCTCGATATGCAGATGGCTGATCGGTCTATTTTTTTTCCTATGCAATTGGGGTAACCTGACTAAATTAAACAACTCGCCCTGCCCAGCATAGGATAAGAGTGCAATGGGCTACTTGTTTAACTCTAAATTTTCAGCGATGAAGTATATATGGTTCCAAAAGTATCGTTATAAAGTAGTGCAAAAAATGGTCAATTTGTTGAAAAACTTCTGAACATGTCAAAATGCCAAGTTGAGGCGATTAATGATCGCTCCGAATGTTTTGTACGACATTTAACAAGTTCGATTGTACAAATGTTTACACTCTTCTAATTTTTTAAACTACTTTTGATAACATATACCCTTTTTTACTTATTTTGTCAAGGTATCTGATATGTGGAAGAAAAGTTTGGACCTACCTTATGAATAATGTAGATTCATGGATTAATAGTATGTTTGTCATGTGCAAACTAATTCACCAAGTTTGGTTGAATAAAGAAATTTCTACTAATAAATTACGGATCGATGGTGTTGGTAGGTAAAAAAACAGAAAGTAAAAAAACCAGGACTCCCAGTGCCTTCCTATCTGCAACCGGATCTTCCAGTGCCTTTCGATGTTTCGTCCGTTAGAAAAACTGGACGTTCGTTCCTTCCATGCTAAAATCTTCCCAGAAAAACCGGTCCTTGGTACATCAAAAAAATCGGTTGCCGTCGTTCCTCCCGTCCCGAACCCGTAAAAAACCTAGCGATCAGTTGTTTATGTAAAAAAAACCCCGGCAGATGACTTCGTCTGTCCTCTCGTTCGAAACTTGAACTCTCCTACTGAATCAAATCTGGATTTCCTTTGCTTGCCCACAAAGAGAACAAGTTCATACCGAAGACTCCTTTGAGTTTTTAAGTACGAATTGATCGCTTGTCGTGCACCAAATCGATTCAAAGGTTACGATCCAATTTGCGAGCTAGCTACTGACGGCAGAAGGAATTCGCGTAGTGACTCAAGCAGCCGTGGACATCGCCTAGCGGTTGCGGCCACCGCCACTGGCCATGTGCGTTGCTGCAGTCGATGACACACGGCATGCATTCGCCTCTTGGCTCGAGTGGCCTGGGACGATGCCGACGTAGCAATGGTGACCGTCTTCTACAAGAAACCAAACTGGGATGTGCCATGCTGCGCGGCTTCTCCACATGAGGAAGCAGAGGAAAGGTAGCTCGATATGCAGATGGTTGATCGATCTATATTTTTTTCCTATGCAATTGGGGTAACCTGACTAAATTAAACAACTCGCCCTGTCCAGCATAGGATAAGAATGCAATGGGCTACTTGTTTAACTCTAAATTTTCAGCGATGAAGTATATATGGTTCCAAAAGTATCGTTAAAAAGTAGTGCAAAAAATGGTTAATTTGTTGAAAAACTTCTAAACATGTCAAAATGCCAAGTTGAGGATTAATGATCGCTCAGAATGTTCTGTACGACATTTAACAAGTTCGATTGTACAAATGTTTACACTCTTCTAATTTTTTAAACTACTTTTGATAACATATACCTTTTTTACTTATTTTGTCAAGGTATCTGATATGTGGAAGAAAAGTTTGGACCTACCTTATGAATAATGTAGATTCATGGATTAATAGTATGTTTGTCATGTGCAAACTAATTCACCAAGTTTGGTTGAATAAAGGAATGTGGATTTGTTTAACCTCAAATTGTAATGCATATGAGTTGGCAAAGATGATGTTTTAGTAAAAAGGTGCGGAATTTGATAGTTATTTTTGATGATGTGGCCCAACAACAAAATAACAATTGCAAACATTTTAGAATATAGAAATCAAGCAAGTTGTGAACGTTCTATATCTCGTCCCAATGGTGTGAATGTATTTTATATTTCAAGTTGGAAGAATAAGCAGGATATGTTTTCGTCCATCATCTGCATTCAATAATAACAAAATCTAATTGGTTTGCTAAGTACATGGACTGAATAATTATTCTACCCCTAGCACGCACGGGTATTGTGCTAGTAATGTTTATAACATAAAACTAATGCTAACTTGATCAAATTTGCGATCTAGGGGTACACACACGCCTAATAAACTGTAAGAGAGGGAGTATCCAATCCAATATCTCAACTGCTAAAAAAATACTCCGGTGCTAGTTGTTTGTTTGAGCACTCGCTCCTTGTCCATCGATGTGATCGATCAAAACGCATTCGTTCCCACAACTTTGACAACGATGTGCAGCCCCACCTATGCTTTTCAATTCATACCATGCACGCTACCCACCTACTATGTTCCCCATCCACCGCCTCCACCGTCTCCCATATCGGTGACATTCCGTACCACATGGGTGACCCTCCCCGGCAACTCGAATCTCCAGCGCCGCCCCTAGTCCTCCTCCCTCCCTCAGATCTGTCGGGGCAGCTCCTCTCCACCCTACCTCGAGCAAGGCCGGATCTCCTCCCCTATCATTGGTGAAGGGCGGACCCCACATCCTGGAACCGTCGCCAGGAGCATCCCACCTCCTACTAGCACCGCCTGGTGAGCCCACTTCCCGAGGGATTTGGTTGGGCCTCGAATTAGGGAGATGCTCGTCGTGGCAGGGATAAGGGGGCCGGCGGCTGGGGACCACCACCATGCTTGGGAGCGAGAGGAGGGCTCTACTGCACCGCGGAAGAGGAGAAGATGAGGGGCCAGCTGTCATGCTTGGGTTCATCGTGGTGAAGAAGGAGGAGATGGGAGAGAGCAACACCAACCGCCCTCATACCTGCGAATGGAGGGGTTGAGGGTGACGCCACCCCTGAGATTCAGTGCAAGTGGAGCCATGCAAAGCTTAGGAGAGAGAGCGTAGAGTTTGGCTGGTTGCTGCTTGGACAAAGGGGAAGAAGGGTCGCAGAGTCTACTTGTTCTGAATATTGTAGGTGTGGTTTTAATGCTAATCGTTTCGATTATGCTCAACTTATTTGGATCGTTGCTATCGCCAGACCCTGCAACTTAGGTACTAAAGAAGGCTCCACTGGTCCTAATCCCAATTGTAGAAGTTAGCAATTCTGGCATTGATGACCCACAAGTATAGGGGATCGCAACAGTCTTCGAGAGAAGTAAAACCCAATTTATTGATTCGACACAAGGGGAGCCAAAGAATATTTGTAAGCCTTAACAGCGGAGTTGTCAATTCAGCTGCACCTGGAAACAGACTTGCTCGCAAGAGTTTATCAGTAGCAACAGTTTTATAGCAGTAGCAGTAGTGAAATATAACCAGCAGTGTAACAAAGACAGCAGTAGTGATTATAGTAAACACCAGGATTAAAATAGTGTAGGCACAGGGATGGATGAATGGGCGTTGCATGGATAAGAGAGCTCATGTAACAATCAAGGCAGGGCATTTGCAGATAATAATAAAACGGTATCCAAGTACTAAACAACCATAGGCATGTGTTCCGTATATAGTCGTACGTGCTCGCAATGAGAAACTTGCACAACATCTTTTTTCCTACCAGCCGGTGGCAGCCGGGCCTCTAGGGAATCTACTGGTAATTAAGGTACTCCTTTTAATAGAGCACCGGAGCAAAACATTAACACTCCGTGAACACATGTGATCCTCACATCACAGCCTTCCCCTCCGGTTGTTCCAATTTCTGTCACTTTGGGGCCTCGGGTTCCGGACAGCAACATGTGTATACAACTTGCAGGTAAGATCATAAAACAATGAATATCATCATGAAACAATAACATGTTCAGATCTGAAATCATGGCACTCGGGCCCTAGTGACAAGCATTAAGCATAACAAGTTGCAACAATATCATAAACGTACCATCTACGGATACTAGGCACTATGCCCTAACAATCTTATGACTATTACATGATCAATCTCATCCAATCCCTACCATCCCCTTCAGCCTACAGCGGGGGAATTACTCACACATGGATGGGGGAAACATGGATGGTCGATGGAGAGGCGTCGGTGGTGATGATGGCGATGATCTCCTCCAATTCCCCGTCCCGGCAGGGTGCCAGAACGGAGTTTCTGGTCCCGAGACGGAGTTTCGCGATGGCGGCGGAGTTCTGGATGTCTTCTGGCAGATTGGTCGAACTCTCGTGCGTTTTTAGGTCGAAAGGCTTAAGTAGTCCAGAGGGGAGCGTCGGGGGCTGCCCGAGGCGACGCCACCATAGGGCGGTGCGGCCCAGGGGCCCACCGCGCCGCCTTGTGGGGTGGGCGCCTCGTGGCCCCCCTCCGTCTCGTCATCTGGCCCCGTCAAACTTCTGTGAAAATAGGCCCATTGCAATTATTTCCGGGGATTTTCCTGAAAGTTGAGTTTCTGCACAAAAACAAGACACCGGGGAAATTCTGCTGAAAACAGCGTTAGTCCGTGTTAGTTGTATCCAAAATACACAAATTAGAGGCAAAACAATAGCAAAAGTGTTCGGGAAAGTAGATACGTTTTGGACGTATCAACTCCCCCCAAGCTTAGCTTATTGTTTGTCCTCAAGCAATTCAGTTAACAAATGAGTGCGATAAAAGAACTTTCACGAACACATTTGCTCATATGATGTAAATATTCTCATGATATGGTCAAGTACTTAGGAAATTCATAATAAGATACATGCAAATAAAGTCATCTAATAATTATGTCAATCATGAAAAAGATACCAACAAACTAATAGTAAGCATCATGAATCATGTCTATCAGCAGGATTGCAATGTTCATAAAAAGATATGATAAAGTGGTATCTCGCTTGCCCGTATTTGTACAGCAAAACATAAATACCCAGGCACCTCTGAATTTCATGGAGAGATTAGAAGTAAAGATTATCAAAGATAAAAGCATCAAAGTTATACCACAGCTAATAATATTTTGGGACAAGCATATTACACTAAGAATGACAATTATGCTCTCAGGAAGGTGCTCAAAGAAAGGATGGAGACTCAATGTAAAAGTAAAAGATTGACCCTTCGCAGAGGGAAGCAGGAATTAACATGTGCTAGAGCTTTTCATTTGTAAAACGGGAGTAAAATTATTTTGAGAGGTGTTTGTTGTTGTCATCGAATGATAGTGGGTACTCTAACTACTTCGTCAACCAGACTTTCAAGAGCGGCTCCCATGAAGGACGTTATCTCTACCAGCAAGGTAAATCATCCCTCTTCTCTTTTGTTTACACATATACTTTAGTTCATTATGGATGACACTCCCCCCAACCTTTGCTTACACAAGCCATGGCTAACCGAATCCTCGGGTGCCTTCCAACATTCACATACCATGGAGGAGTGTCTATTTGCAAATTAAGTTGCTTACTGATAAATCAGGGAAAAACATGTGAAGAGAATTATTGATGAAAGTTGATTAATTGGGGCTGGGTACCCCGTTGCCAGCTCTTTTTGCAAAATTATTGGATAAGCGGATGTGCCACTAGTCCATTGGTGAAAGTCTGTCAGGGGTAAATGACAAGGTTGAAAGATAAAACACCACATACTTCCTCATGAGCTATAAAACATTGACACAAATTAAGAAGTACTTTGAAGGTTTAAAGGTAGCTAATACGTCTCAAACGTATCTATAATTTCTTATGTTCCATGCTACTTTTATATATGATGATACTCACATGTTTTATACACACTTTATGTCATTATTATGCATTTTCCGGCACTAACCTATTGACGAGATGCCGAAGAGCCGATTGCTTGTTTTCTGTTGTTTTTGGTTTCAGAAATCCTACAAAGGAAATATTCTCGGAATTGGACGAAATCAACGCCCAGGGTCTTATTTTTCACGAAGCTTCCAGAAGACCGAGGGAGAAGCGAAGTGGGGCCACGGGGCGCCGACACCATAAGGCGGCGCGGCCAGGGTGGGCCCCGCGCCACCCTGTGGTGTGGGGCCCCCGTGCCTCTTCCGACTCCATAGCAGTAGTTCACCCCTGGACTATGGGTCCATAGCAGTAGCTAGATGGTTGTCTTCTCCTCATTGTGCTATCATGTTAGATCTTGTGAGCTGCCTATCATGATCAAGATCATCTATTTATAATGCTACATGTTGTGTTTGTTGGGATCCGATGAATATTGAATACTATGTCAAGTTGATTATCAATCTATCATATATGTTGTTTATGTTCTTGCATGCTCTCCGTTGCTAGTAGAGGCTCCGGCCAAGTTGATACTTGTGACTCCAAGAGGGAGTATTTATGCTCGATAGTGGGTTCATGCCTCCATTGAATCGGGACAAGTGACGGAAAGTTCTAAGGTTGTGGATGTCTCGTTGCCACTAGGGATAAAACATCGATGCTTTGTCTAAGGATATTTGTGTTGATTACATTACGCACCATACTTAATGCAATTGTCTGTTGTTTGCAACTTAATACTCGGAAGGGGTTCGGATGATAACCTCGAAGGTGGACTTTTTAGGCATAGATGCATGCTGGATAGCGGTCTATGTACTTTGTCGTAATGCCCTGATTAAATCTCATAGTACTCATCATGATATATGTATGTGCATTGTTATGCCTTCTTTATTTGTCAATTGCCCAACTGTAATTTGTTCACCCAACATGCTATTTATCGTATGGGAGAGACACCACTAAAGAACCGTGGACCCCGGTCCATTCTTTACATCTGAAATACAATCTACTGCAATTGTTCTTTACTGTTCTTCGCAAACAAACGTCATCTTCCACACTATACATCTAATCCTTTGTTTACAGCAAGCCGGTGAGATTGACAACCTCACTGTTACGTTGGGGCAAAGTACTTTGATTGTGTTGTGCAGGTTCCACGTTGGCGCCGGAATCCCTAGTGTTGCGCCGCACTACACTCCGCCACCAACAACCTTCACGCGTTCCTTGACTCCTACTGGTTCAATAACCTTGGTTTCTTACTGAGGAAAAACTTGCTGCTGTACGCATCACACCTTCCTCTTGGGGTTCCCAACGGACGTGTGTCTTGCACGCTATCAAGCTCTTTTTCTGGCGTCGTTGCCGGGGAGATCAAGACACGCTGCAAGGGGAGTCTCCCACATCCAATCTCTTTACTTTGTTTTTGTCTTGCTTTACTTTATTTTATTTACTGCTTTGTTTGCTTTCTATATCAAAAATACAAAAAAATTAGTTGCTAGCTTTACTTTATTTACTGTCTTGTTCTCCATATTAAAAACACAAAAAAATAGTTACTTGCATTTACTTTATTTAGTTTGTTTTATTTACTACTGCTAAAATGAATACTCCTGAAAATACTAAGTTGTGTGACTTCACTAGCACAAATAAAATGATTTCCTATGCACACCTATTGCTCCACCTGCTACTACAGCAGAATTTTTTGAAATTAAACCTACTTTACTAAATCTTGTTATGAGAGAGCAATTTTGTTGTGTTAGTTCTGATGATGTTGTTGCCCATCTTAATAATTTTGTTGAACTATGTGAAATGCAAAAGTATAAGGATGTAGATGGTGACATTATAAAATTAAAATTGTTTCCTTTCTCCTTAAGAGGAAGAGCTAAAGATTGGTTGCTATCTCTGCCTAGAAATAGTATTGATTCATGGACTAATGTAAAGATGCTTTCATTGGTAGATATTATCCTCCCGCTAAAATTATATCTTTGAGAAGTAGCATAATGAATTTTAAGCAATTAGATAATGAACATGTTGCTCAAGCATGGGAGAGAATGAAATCTTTGGTGAAGAATTGCCTCGCCCATGGATCGACTACTTGGATGATCATCCAAACCTTTTATGCAGGATTGAATTTTTGTTCGCGGAACCTATTGGATTCAGCTGCTGGAGGTACCTTTATGTCCATTACTTTGGGGCGGCAACAAAGCTTCTTGATGATATGATGATATATTACTCTGAATGGCACACGGAAAGAGCTCCGCAAGGTAAGAAGGTAAATTCTGTTGAAGAAACCTCCTCCTTGAGTGATAAGATTGATGCTATTATGTCTATGCTTGTGAATGGTAGATCTAATGTTGATCCTAATAATGTTCCTTTAGCTTCATTGGTTGCCCAAGAAGAACATGTTGATGTGAACTTCATTAAAAGTAATAATTTCAACAACAATGCTTATAGGAATAATTCCGGTAACAACTATAGGCCATACCCTTCGCTAATGGTAATGGTTATGGTAATTCTTATGGGAATTCTTACAACAATAATAGGAATGTACCCCTGGTCTTGAAGCCATGCTTAAAGAATTTATTAGTACACAAACCGCTTTTAACAAATCTGTTGAGGAAAAGCTTGATAAAATTGATATTCTTGCTTCTAAGGTTGATAGACTTGCCTCTGATGTCGATCTTTTAAAATTGAAAGTTATGCCTAATAAGGATAATGATAATAAAATTGTTACTACAGCAAACGCCATCCAAGTTCGAATTAATGAGAATATTAGATTGATGGCTGAATTGCATGCTAGGTGGGAAAGAGAGGAAAACGAAAAACTAGCTAAAGAGAATAATGTAGCTAAAGTTTGGACTATTACCACCACTAGTAATGATAATGCTTCACATGTTGCTACACCCCCTAATATCAATGGTAAAATAATTGGTGTTGGCAATGTTTCTACTCCTAGTGCAAAGCGTGCAAAACGCACTGAAACTCGCTAAAAGCTGCTGAAACCGTTTGTGATAAAACTGCTGAAATTTTTCAAAATATTGGGGACAATGATCCCATTGCTGTAGATCATAATGGTTTAGATTTTGATAATTGTCACATCTCTGAAGTTATAAAGTTCTTACAAAAACTTGCTAAAAGTCCCAATGTAGTGCTATAAATTTGGCCTTTACAAAACATATTACAAATGCTCTCATAAAAGCTAGAGAAGAGAAACTAAAACTTGAAACCTCTATTCCTAGGAAGTTGGAAGATGGTTGGGAGCCTGATAACCCACAAGTATAGGGGATCGCAACAGTCTTCGAGGGAAGTAAAACCCAAATTTATTGATTCGACACAAGGGGAGGTAAAGAATACTTATAAGCCTTAACAACTGAGTTGTCAATTCAGCTGCACCTGGAAAAGCACTAGTAACAAGGGTGATGTGAAAGCAAGCGGTAATATGAGAGCAACGTAGTAAAAGTAACACAGACAGCGAGTAGAAGTAATATGAGAGCAATGGCACCGGAAAATAGTTGATACTACTTCCAATGTCATGTAGAACGAGTATATGATGATGAAAGATGGACCGGGGCTCCCAGCCTATCTACACTAGTGGTAACTCTCCAATAACAAGTGTTGGGTGAACAAATTACAGGTTGGGAAATTGATAGGATTGAAATAGCATTAAGACAGAACATCAAGATTATTAATCATGTAGGCATGTTTTCCATATATAGTCATACGTGCTCGCAATGAGAAACTTGTACGACATCTTTTGTCCTACCAGGTAGGTGGCAGCCGGGCCTCAAGGGAATCAATCGGCAATTAAGGTACTCCTTTTAATAGAGCACCAGAGCAAAGCATTAACACTTGGTGAAAACATGTGATCCTCATACCTACGCCTTCCCCTCCAGTTATCCCAGTTGCTGTCACTCTGGGGCCTCGGGTTCCGGACATAGTTTTATCACCAGATTTTGGCCAAATCAGGAGATGGGCCGTAAGTGAGATGGGCTTGAAGGATGTACGCGTGGAGGATCTCTGAAGCAGCCTGACACGAAGAAGTTGGGCTAAATTGCCCATGTATCTGTATTATAGTAGATCGCATCTTAATTTAGAAGTTGGAGTTTTACCCGTGCACGGTTAGGTGCACGCTTGAATTAGAAAGTCCCCGGACTATAAATATGTATCTAGGGTTTATGAAATAAACAACAACCAACGTTCAACACAAATCAATCTCGGCGCATCGCCAACTCCTTCGTCTCGAGGGTTTCTCCTGGTAAGCACCATGCTGCCTAGATCGCATCTTGCGATCTAGGCAGCGTAGCTTATTACGTTGTTCATGCGTTGCTCGTATCGAAGCCTTTTTGATGGCGAGCAACGTAGTTATCTTAGATGTGTTAGGGTTAGCATTGTTCTTCGTATCATATGCTGTCGTAGTGCAACCCTTAGGCATCTAGCCGCCCTTACACCTATCTTAGGTGTAGGGGCGGCACCCCGCTTGATCATTGTTTAGTAGATCCGATCCGTTACGGTTGCTCCTTGTTCTTCAAGGATTAGTTTAATATCCGCAATAGTTAGGCCTTACAAAGGGTTGGAGGATCCAGCGGCGTGTAGGGTGTAGTTTGCTAGCCATAGACAGGGATGTTCCGGGATCAACCTCGTGTTGGTTTTTAGGCCCTGTCTAGGATCGGCTTACGATCACCGTACGCGAGCGCGAGGCCCAATCGTGAGTAGGATGATCCGATTATGCGGTGAAAACCCTAAATCGTCGTAGATCGCTTTAGCTTTATCTTGATCAAGCAGGACCACCATATATTCGTACACCTCGTACGAATCATGGGTGGATCGGCTCTTTGAGCCGATTCACAGGATAACCTGAGAGCCGATCGAGGCTATTTAATGTTTACGTGTATGCCATGCAGGAAACTAAGCGAGGCATCATCCAACACCTTCCTGACCAGGTATAGGTCAGGTGGCATGCCCTTGCGACAACATCGGACGTGTGACCAGAAGGCTTTGCGGGCCGTCGCTCGGAGGGACCGGGGCCGGCCGCGGTCCCGGGAGATTCCCGGCTCTACGGTGTTGCCGGTCGCTGCCCGCCGGTGGGTTTCGACCGCAACACATTCCGGCACGCCCGGTGGGACAATCTTCGACATCCACCGCATCGCCATCTACATCCGAGATGGCGGAAGGCACTCCGGTCAAGTACGAGGATCCGGTTGACGAGCTCAAGAAGAAGCATGACGAGATCAAAGCAGTCCTCGAAGCCGACCTCATCGGCTCTTTCCACAGAACCCGCTCCCATGGCATCAGGTGGAAGGGGTTCTCACCTGAAGGCGCGCTCGATGGAGTGGACCTGTCCGCCCCGTCAGAAGAACGCACCGAGTCGCTGCGTCGGGAGATCAACTTCATGGTGGCTCATTCGCTGCACCGCCACTCCGAGAGCCTCGGTGAACACTTTGGAGCGTGTCGCTCTGCGCGTGATCCAGGAAATCATGAGCCACAATTATTCTCCGTCAGGACCAGCTCTGGGGACTTACCAAGGAGAGATGCCACTCCAGTCCCGTCCACCGCTGCCGTTCGCGTTGGCAGCACCAGAAGTGCCGGTCGTCTACAAGATTGGTGGTGACCCTAGTGACTACCAATTCCTACATGAGGCGCCCAAGGAGATCCCGCACGGATACACGTGCACATACGTGCCGACCGCAATGAATCGGGCACTCTCGAACCAGAGCTGCAACAGCGAGGGACCTGCGGAACAGCGAGGAGGAACGTCGGGAGCGAGATCTTGAGAAGCGAGACGTGGCTAGCTAAGTACGCCACTCCGACAAACCTCCCGAGCTCAGCTCCTGCAGTTGGCTCGAAGCTGGAAAAGCAAGCATGGCTGGCTAAGTATGCCACCCGGCGAATCTTCGGGGTTCGACACCTTCAGCCATCACCGCGGATCAGATTTGTACAATTCCGAAAGATCGGTTCGGCATGATGCCGAAAAGGAGGACAATCGGCTATACCAAGCCGTACCCCAACGAGTGCGAATTGATCCCGCTACCACCCAAATATCGGCTCCCTGACTTCACAAAGTTCAGCGGATCAGATGGTTCCAGCTCCATCGAGCATGTGAGCCGATATTTGGCACAGCAGGGCACGATCTCAGCATCAGACGAGCTGCGCGTGAGGTTCTTCGCACGGTCCCTCACGGGATCGGCTTTCGGGTGGTATACATCGCTGCCACCGAACTCAATCCGGACTTGGAAGCGGTTGGAAGAGCAGTTCCATATACGAGTATCACTCGGAGGCTTCGAGGCTGGTATTGCCGATCTAGCACAAGTACGACGAAGCGCGGGGAAACGAGTGTCGGAATACATCCAGCGCTTCGGGACCATTAGGAACCGATGCTATTCGGTTCACGTAAGTGAAAAAGAAGCGATCGAGTTGGCGGTGGTGGGTCTCTCATCATCGATCAAGGACGTGGCCTCCCAAGCGGACTACCCTTCATTGGCGCACATGGTGCGAGGCGTCGGCATATGAACGAGCGCCACCCGGATGTTTACCGAGACAAATTCAAGCGTGCGGTGGTCCTGGTTGAGGCGAGACGAGGATGAAGGTGTCTGCGGGAGATCGAGAGGTAGCAGTGGCTGAATGGACTCGGGCGGCAGGCCCCGTGTCCCGCAAGTGGGTTAAGCCACAAGGCCCTCCAAAAGGGTTCGACTTCGACGTGACCAAAGCTGAGCAGATTTTCGACCTCTTACTCACGGAGAAGCGGCTAAAGGTACCCGAAGGCCACAAGATCCCCACGGTGCGGGAGAGCTGAACGGAAAGCCATACCGCAAGTGGCATAACACGTTCACCCACACCACTAACGACCGCAGGGTGTGGCGTCGGCGAGATCCAAATGGCGATAGAAAAAGGGCGGCTAATTTTCAACCGATACGCCATGAAGGTCGACACACACCCCTTCCCCGCCATTAACATGGTGGAGTATACTTACCATGGAGGGTGCCGACCAGATTTCTCGTGCAACATCAACATGGTGGGACCCGGGCACCACTGCGGTAAGGACGGAGATGAGGGCAGCTGCTCTCATAGCAAAGACACGAGAGGAAGCCGCTCCACGCGATCGGCTCCGCCACGACGGCAAGCGCTACATCACGGAGGGAGAAGTGAGGAACGTAAGATATCGGCCGACCTCTCTCGATCACCTCCTCAACAAGTATGTGGGTCAATACGACCAACGCCGGCGATACAACGACGATGATGAAAGAGATCGTCCGGCTAGGGACGACGGAGACGTCGTCGGCATGATCACGACGAGGAGCGATATGAGCGCCACGCCAAGGAAAAGTCGAGGGAGCAAGACGACGTGGATAGGCACTGGGACTGCCCCTTCTTCAGACACTGCTGGGATTCAGGAATGAGCCGATTGCCTACAATCGGCAATTGCCCAGAATGTAAACAAAAGAAGAAGGATGCAGCTAACGTGTCCGTGTTCAAACGTCTAGGGCCTCTCCCGCCTCGGAACAAGCATGCTGAGTCCGCTCGGGTGGAAGATCTCGAGGAACTAGAGGACGATGATGAAGAAGAAGACAAGTATCATCGGCCAAGGTGGAGCCCCGATGGGCTCGGCCGTTCCCGAAGCGAAGGGTTCGGCGTCTGCGTGGGTTGGAGGAAGCCGAAAGGTTATACTCGCACACGTTGAGGAAGGCACGGCCTGATCCGGCCGCTAAAGTTCAGCGAACCCTGGACGAAGAAGGTCGGCCACAAAGGAAGGAGTGGCGCCCCAGACAAAAGAAAGCCGATGACGAGACATCGGCTGGCACAAACATGGTCTCCATCCTTCCAACGGAGTTTAGTGCTCTAGGATTGGATGACTGCGAGCGCATCGACGTGACAAAGGACGGGGTTAGGTTGGTTTCATCCACCGGCCTGACCGTGTAACAAAAACAGCATCTATGGACAAACGTGGCGATGCCGATCCAGGAGATCGGCCCCAAGGATTTATGGAGGAACATTGCAAAAACCTTCATCGAGCAAGCAACGTGGAGGCCGATTCTAGCAATCGGCCAAAATTATCTTCACTATACATTCTACCTGGGTTCAACATTTGATCCAACAGGGAATACCTGAAGAGCCGATACCATCAAGTCCCTTGAAAGAATCGGCTCGGGGGGCACCTAGGTGGATAAAACGCGAGGATATGAAGTAGAAGCGTCTTTCAAATGCCCAGCAGCCCAAGATATTCTTTGATGATGGGTATTGAAGTATGGGGCCGATACATAAATCGGCCGTAAAAAATTCAAATTTTTTAAGCACAGCCGATGCGCAGACATCGACTTAAGGATAGAAAGCCGATGCATGGCCATCGACTCCAGAGGTACAACTGTTGTGAGCAGAGGCTCGGAACTCCGAAGGTTCTCTGCCTGGAAAAGCTCGGGGGGCAGCTCACCCTGAAGGTTCTCTGCTCTGGGGAGCCGATTTTGTTGAAATCGGCTGGCTCTGCATCATGACTTGGAAGCCGATGGTGGCACGTTTGGTTGGCCCACTGCTGTTCTCGCCTTGATGGAGGCTCGGGGGGCAACTGACTGCGTAGATATTCTGTTCTTAAGAAGCCGATTGAGATTTCATCGGATGGCCCTCCATCATAACCTTTTTCAAGGGGATTGGGCAGGTTTGAAGAGTATCACCGAATATCCGAATATCCAGAGGTATCGGCTTCGGCGTCAAGTCGTTTCGAGCAACGGTTCGGGGCTCTCTTAAAGGCGTTGAGTCCGCCTCATTGTCCACCAGAGCTCAAAGTCGTCGGTCGAAAAAGGTGAAAGATAGATCGTGAAGGATTGATATGTTAACATCAGCTTTTGAGCATTGATCAAGTTCACGATCACTCCGACGTCAAAGAGATGAAGAACAGATTATGAGAGACCGATGCGTTGTCATCGGCTCATTGAGCATTGGCTAAGCGATGATCGGCGGAATCAGTATGAGGGGAAATCGGCTAAATTGGCATAAAGGAAATCGGCAAAATCAAATTGGGGAATTTCTTCATTGATAAACGAGATTTCTTACATAGAAGAGCTGATTGCTCTCAAAAGGGAGTACTAAGGGGATACATTGCCCCGTCTACTACTACCGATCCTATGCTAAGGGTCCTATCTACGGGCCGTCGCTGCCCTCGTCGTCACCCTCGTCGCCGCTGTCGGCGCTGCTCCCGGCGGGCTCGTCGTCGCTGCTGTAGCGGCCGCCGGCAGGACCTTCGTTGTCCTCATCCTCATCCTCCTCGTCGTCGTCGTCGTCGTCGCTGTCGAAATCACTGAGATTCCCCGGCCAGGGGCAGTGGCGCTTGGCCGGCGGCTCGTCGGAGGAGCTGTCGTCGTCGTCGTCCTCCTCCTCCTCCTCCTTCACCTCCTCGGAGGAGGTGAAGTCATCCCAGGAGAAGCGATCGTCATCGCTCTCCTCCTCCGATTCCCCGTCGGCAAGGAAGCAGAGGTCGCTCTCCCCGTCCGTCGAGGACTTGTCGTCCTCGGACCAGATGGAGAAGTCATGGCCGGGCTCCTCCCCGGCCTCTATGGCGCGGCGGATGTTGGCCGCATGGACCTCTTGTGGGTCCCGTTCTGGCGTCGGCTCGTGGGAGGAAGAGGACTCGAGGGAAAGTCCCGATGAGGTGGAGGAAGAAGAAGACATGGTGCGCAGGAGGGCTTTTGGAGTGCTAATGCGGAGAGGATGAGGAGGAGAACTGTTCGGTGCGGTTAAATAAAAGAAGTGGGGATTTAATGTTCGAACAGTTTTCGAGGAGGTGGTGCCAAAAAACTGTCAAATCGTGCGAGAGAAGTTGGGAAGGCAAGTCGTCATGATGAAAAATACTCGCGACGGTTCTGCTCCGCCACGACATGACCCCTTGGAGGAAAAACAGAGTGGTTTTGAAATTATCATTACCAAAACCAGGGGGGCATGTGTTATCACCAGATTTTGGCCAAATCGGGAGATGGGCCGTAAGTGAGATGGGCTTGAAGGATGTACGCGTGGAGGATCTCTGAAGCGGCCTGACACGAAGAAGTTGGGCTAAATTTCCCATGTATCACGTATTATAGTAGATCGCATCTTAATTTAGAAGTTGGAGTTTTACCCGTGCACGGTTAGGTGCACGCCTGAATTAGAAAGTCTACGGACTATAAATATGTATCTAGGGTTTATGAAATAAACAACAACCAACGTTCAACACAAATCAATCTCGGCGCATCGCCAACTCCTTCGTCTCGAGGGTTTCTCCTGGTAAGCACCATGCTGCCTAGATCGCATCTTGCGATCTAGGCAGCGTAAGCTTATTACGTTGTTCATGCGTTGCTCGTACTGAAGCCTTTTGATGGCGAGCAACGTAGTTATCTTAGATGTGTTAGGGTTAGCATTGTTCTTCGTATCATATGCTGTCGTAGTGCAACCCTTAGGCATCTAGCCACCCTTACACCTATCTTAGGTGTAGGGGCGGCACCCCGCTTGATCATTGTTTAGTAGATCCGATCCGTTACGGTTGCTCCTTGTTCTTCAAGGATTAGTTTAATATCCGCAATAGTTAGGCCTTACAAAGGGTTGGAGGATCCAGCGGCGTGTAGGGTGTAGTTTGCTAGCCCTAGACAGGATGTTCCGGGGATCAACCTCGTGTTGGTTTTTAGGCCCTGTCTAGGATCGGCTTACGATCACCGTACGCGAGCGCGAGGCCCAATCGTGAGTAGGATGATCCGATTATGCGGTGAAAACCCTAAATCGTCGTAGATCGCTTTAGCTTTATCTTGATCAAGAAGGACCACCATATATTCGTACACCTCGTACGAATCATGGGTGGATCGGCTCTTTGAGCCGATTCACAGGATAACCTGAGAGCCGATCGAGGCTCGTATTTAATGTTTACGTGTATGCCATGCAGGAAACTAAGCGAGGCATCATCCAACACCTTCCTAACCAGGTATAGGTTAGGTGGCACGCCCTTGCGACAGCATCGGACGTGTGACCAGAAGGCTTTGCGGGCCGTCGCTCGGAGGGACCAGGGCCAGCCGCAGTCCTGGGAGATTCCCGGCTCTACGGTGTTGCCAGTCGCTGCCCGCCGGTGGGTTTCTGACCGCAACACATAAACACGTGCACACAACTTGTAGATACAATCTAAGCAATAAGTATAGAGCTTAAATCTAAGATCATGCCACTCGGGCCCTAGTGACAAGCATTAAACACAACAAGATTGCAGCAACAATAACTTCACAAACGTTATAGATAGACTAATCATAATGTAACGATCCATCGGATCCCAACAAACACAACACCGATTACATCAGATGAATCTCAATCATGTAAGGCAGCTCATGAGATCATTGTATTGAAGTACATGGGGGAGAGAATACCAACTAGCTACAGCTAGAACCCGTAGTCCATGGGAGAACTACTCACGGAGCATGATGGAGGCGATGGCGTTGATGGAGATGGCTTCCGGGGGCACTTCCCCGTCCCGGCGGCGTGCCGGAACAGAGACTTATGTCCCCCGAAACGGAGTTTCGCGATGGTGGCGGCGCCCTTAGAGTCTTTCTGGAGTTTCGTCAATTGGTATCGAAGTTTTAGGTCAGGACGGCTTTAATAGGCGAAGAGGCAGGCCACGGGGCCCCCTCACAGTAGGGGGGGCGCGCCCCCCTGGGCCGCGCCGCCACCACGTGTGGGGCCCCCAGGGCTCCCCTCTGGTCCCTCTCTGACTCTCTGGAAGCTTCCAGGGAAAATAAGGTTCTGGGCGTTGATTTCGTCCGATTCCGAGAATATTGCCCGAACAGCCTTTCTGGAACCAAAAACAACAGAAAACAGGAACTGGCACTGTGGCATCTTGTTAATAGGTTAGTTCCGGAAAACGCATAAAAACATTATAAAGTGCGAGCAAAACATGTAAGTATTGTCATAAAACAAGCATGGAACATCAGAAATTATAGGTACGTTGGAGACATATCAAGCATCCCCAAGCTTAGTTCCCGCTCGCCCTCGAGTAGGTAAACGATAAAAAAGAGTAATTTCGTAGTGACATGCTACTTACATAACCTTGATCATACTATTATAAAGCATATGAGATGAATGCAGTGACTCAAGGAAATGATCTATAGTTGCTAACAAATAGATAACATATAGCAAAACTTTTCATGAATAGTACTTTCAAGACAAGCATCAAAAGTCTTGCATAAGAGTTAACTCATAAAGCAATAAGTTCAAAGTAAAGGCATTGAAGCAACACAAAGGAAGATTAAGTTTCAGCGGTTGCTTTACTTTCAACATGCATATCTCATGGATAATTGTCAATACAGAATAATATGATGAATGCAAATAAGCAAGTATGTAAGAATCAATGCACAGTTGACACAAGTGTTTGCTTCTAAGATGGAAGGAAGTAGGTAAACTGACTCAACACAAAGTAAAAGAAAGGCCCTTCGCAGAGGGAAGCAGGGATTAAATCATGTGCTAGAGCTTTTGAAGTTTTGAAATCATATAGAGAGCATAAAGTAAAGTTTTGAGAGGTGTTTGTTGTTGTCAACAAATGGTAGTGGGCACTCTAACCCCCTTGCCAAACAGACTTTCAAAGAGCGGCTCCCATGAAGGACGTTATCTCTACCAGCAAGGTAGATCACCCCTCTTCTCTTTTGTTTACACATGTACTTTAGTTTTTATTTGTGGATGACACTCCTCGCAACCTTTTGCTTACACAAGCCATGGCTAACCGAATCCTCGGGTGCCTTCCATCATTCACATACCATGAAGGAGTGTCTATTTGCAAAATTAAGTTGCTTACTGATGAATCAGGGCAAAACATGTGAAGAGAATTATTAATGAAAGTTAATTAATTGGGGGCTGGGAACCCCGCACCAGCTCTTTTTGCAAAATTATTGGATAAGCGGATGAAGCCACTAATCCATTGGTGAAAGCTGCCCAACAAGATTGAAAGATAAAACACCACATACTTCCTCATGAGCTATAAATCATTGACACAAATAATAGATGATAACTTTTGAATTGTTTAAAGGTAGCACATGAAGTATTTACTTGGAATGGCAGAAAATACCACATAGTAGGTAGGTATGGTGGACACAAATGGCATAGGTTTTGGCTCAAGGTTTTGGATGCACGAGAAGCATTTCCTCTCAGTACAAGGCTTTGGCTAGCAAGGTCGTTTGAAACAAACACAAGTATGAACCTGGTACAGCAAAACTTACATAAGAACATATTGCAAGCATTATAAAACTCTACACTGTCTTCCTTGTTGCTCAAACACTTCTACTAGAAAATATCTAGACCTTAGAGAGACCAATCATGCAAACCAATTTTCAACAAGCTCTACGATATTTCTCCACTAATAGGTTTAAACTACATGATGCAAGAAACATGATCTACTTGAGAGCTCAAAACAATTGCCAAGTATCAAATTATCCAAGACAATATGAGGCATTTTCTGTTTCCAACCAATTAACAATAAGTGCAATAGCTTCCAACTTTTGTCATTGAACATTAAAAGTAAGAGCGAAGAACATAAGTGTTCATATGAAAAAGCGGAGCGTGTCTCTCTCCCAAACAAGGATTGCTAGGATCCGAATTTATTCAAACATAAACAAAAATAAATAAATAACACACAGACGCTCCAAGTAAAGCACATAAGATGTGACCGAATAAAAATATAGTTTCAATAGAAGAAACCTGATAAGTTGATGAAGAAGGGGATGCCTTGGGCATCCCAAATCTTAGACGCTTGAGTCTTCTTGAAATATGCAGGGATGAACCACGGGGGCATCCCCAAGCTTAGACTTTTCACTCTTCTTGATCATATATCATCCTCCTCTCTTGACCCTTGAAAACTTCCTTCACACCAAACTTCTCATAAACTTCATTAGAGGGCTTAGTACTCAAAAAACTTTAATCCACCTTGGCCCTGTAGTGACACATTGCAAGAAATCAATAAAACATTAGCTACATCTCTCCACGTCTAGAAAGCCTCACTTAAAGTCCACAAGAGACAATGCAAAAAAACAGAGACAGAATCTGTCAAAACAGAACAGCCAGTAAACACAAATTTTTAAGAGGTACTTCCGTTGCTCAAATCAGAAAACTCAAAACTAATGAAATTTGCGTACATATCTGAGGATCACTCACGTAAATTGGCAGATTTTTCTGAGTTATCTACAGAGAATCATACCCAGATTCGTGACAGCAAGAAATCTGTTTCGCGCGTAAATCCAAATCTAGCATCACCCTTCTATTAGAGACTTCACTTGGCACAACATTGCAATAAAATAAAGATAAGGAGAGGTTGCTACAGTAGTAACAACTTCCAATACACAACAAAACAATAGCAAAATAAAAACATGGGTTATCTCCCAAGAAGTGCTTTCTTTATAGCCATTAAGATGGGCTCAGTAGATTTTAATGATGCACTCGCAAGAAATAAGAGTTGAAGCAAAAGAGAGCATCAAGAAGCAAATTCAAAACACATTTAAGTCTAACCCACTTCCTATGCATAGGAATCTTGTACATAAATAAATTCATGAAGAACAAAGTGACAAGCATAAGAAGATAAAACAAGAGTAACTTCAACATTTTAAGCATATAGAGAGGTGTTTTGGTACCATGAAAATTTCTACAACCATATTTTCGTCTCTCATAATAATTTTCAGTAGCTTCATGAACAAACTCAACAATATAACTATCACATAAAGCATGTTTGTTGGGGGGATGACCCCCGGTATGCCAAAGGCATGCCAAACCGGATGGTTTGAGCCATCAAGATACCGGTTTAATGTTCGTACCGGAACATAGAGATAAGAAATTAGCTAAGTGAGGCTAAGCCGATATCCCCAAGAGGGGTATGCCGGAACCGGGTAAAGAAGATACCGGGCTACCGGAAAGAAGAGCATGTCGGCAGGACTGGTCAAAGATTCTCTCCAGAGCTAGAAGACAAAGATGAGCTCAGCAAAGTAGCTTTAAACGAAGGGCTGACGATAAAGAGGAGGATGACGGTCAAAGAAGCCGGAGGACGTCAGCGTCCCTGATTAAAGAGGACTCCGGTGTCATCTATGATTAAAGTAGCTTTGTAAAGTAGTTAGTCTAGTCAAAGATGCCATTAGGGTTTCTTGCCCTGTAAGCCACCCTCTCCCCTATATAAGGAGAGGGGGCAGCCCTTCTCACGGGCACGCACAAAGAGAGCTAGGTTTAGAAGAACACATGTACTGAGAAGCTTGTAACCTGTTGAGATCAATAAAGAAGATGATCTAGAGCGAGTTCTTCCTTATGTCTTTCTTCTTCAACCTCTAGCCTTGGCTAAGTTCTTGAGGAAACCATCCGGAAGTTCATCCCATCTAATCACAAACCCTCCCCCGAATCCTCTTGCGTCCATTCGGCCCCAACTTAAGCCATCCTATGGCATCTGTCCGTTCACCACGACGACAGTTGGCGCCCACCGTGGGGCATGAAGTGGCGCTTGCTGGAGTACACATTCGGGCGGGCATCCTCGAGGTCGCCGGCGAGCGGACGGTGTCCGCGCTCGTCCGGGCGCTTCTACTCCATCGACTTCATCAACGACAACGCGGGTTGCTTCGCCAACGGCGGCATCTTCCCCAAGAACGGCCGCATCATCGAGTTCGGCAGCCACCGCGTCTACTTCGGCACCGTCCCCGTGCGCCAGCGCCTCTCGCCGGTGCTGGTGGCACCGGACCCGCCAAGGTGGCTTCGTGGCCGGGCCGCGCCGTCGGCAGCGTCGAGGTGATGATGGCTGGCGTGGCCGGCGCGGGCAAGGAGGTTGGGGATGAAGGTGCTGGTCGTGCGGCTTCGACCCGTGCGGCCAAGCCACCGCTGGAGCGCGACACCGGCGCACCGGGAGCATCTTCCGCACCACCGGCAACACCTCTCCAGGCGGCGATGAACGTGCTGGCAACGCCCATCGCGCGAACATCGACCCGACGGCCGACTCGGGCGGAGCCGGAGGCGCAACGCCGAAGCTGCTCGCGAACGGCGCCGACATCGTCCGGGCGCAGCGCGAGCTGAACCTAACCCTACGTGAGTACAACGCTGCCCATGGCTTTGCTTCGTTAGCGCTCATGCTGCTAGGATACCGGAGAACCGGCTTAAGGCTCGCAATCTAGATCGGGATTTGTGTAAGGAAGTTCCTACCGGCAAAAGTACCTCCGCATCCGCTAGCATCGTAGAGAAACCTAAATACAGTAGTCCGGATAAAACCATAAAAGCTGCTAAGGCTGCGGTAGATCCGTGTGACTCGCTTACGGAGATGCTTTGGCAAAACAATAAGAGCGTGTTAGAGAGCTGCTAGACACTATCGAGCGACAGAATGCCGAGCAGCCTGGCTAAGCTGAACAAGGCTGTGGCCTCAAAATCCGCGCGTTCAACAAGAATGCCGGAAGCAAGTCCCATGGGCAGGCCTCGTCCCCCCATCCCGACAGAAGAAGAGAAAAAGAAGTGAACGCACAGCAGATGACTGTGTACGATCCGGTCCTTGCCGGAAAACAACAAGCCGGCCAACACGATGCCGGTAGAAAAAGCCAAGGGGCAGATCGAGGCTACGCCAAAGGAGGCTATGCCGGAAACAATCATGCCGGTAGACACGAAACCGGGCAAAACTATCCGGCTGCAAGGGCAGCGTATGATGACGAGAAGATGCCTCCACCAAGGTACCGGCAGGCAAGGGCCGCGGTACCGGAACGTTACGATGAAGCTGATTCGACAAGACTCACCGCTTACCGGAACCCTTTGGGAGAGCGCTTGGGAGAAAGGAACTTGCCGGAACGGGATGCGAGGCACCGTCTGGACAGAGTGTACCTGTCCGAAATGATTGAGGCAGAGGGTCCTCCGGGTCCAAAGTGCTTTGGCCCAAGGATCATGAAAGAACAACCACCAGTTCGCAACTTTCAGTTGCCCCGTGACACCAAAACATACGATGGCACCACTAAGCCGGAAGACTGGCTCGCGGATTATGTGACCGCGGTATACGTCGCTGGTGGCGGAGGTTGTGTAGCCGGAGGAGGGAACCGGCGTTGGGCCGTGAGAATCGTGCCAACGTTTCTGGTAGGACCGGCAAGAATCTGGCTGAACAACTTGCCGGAAGGAAGCATAAATGGCTGGTTGGACTTTGAGGAAGCTTTTGTGAGCAACTTCAGCAGCACCTACAGAAGGCCAAACAGGCCTCAGCAGCTCGCTTTGTGCGTGCAGCGCCCGCAGGAAACAGACCGAGATTACCTGACCCGGTGGAACTCCACTAGAAACTCTTGTGAAGGAGTGATAGAAGCACAGGCCATTGCTTGGTTTAGCCAAGGATGCCGGCGAGGTTCACCTTTGTGGCGAAGGCTGCAGAGAAACATGCCAACAACGTTGGCGGAAATGATACGTGTGGCGGATAACTATGCGTTGGGAGACCCAATGCAACCGGCGATACAAGCTGAGCCGGAACAATCAAACCCGCCTCAGCAGCGCCAGGAACAATACCGGGATAACCGGAGCAACAAAAGAAGGGAAGATTTCCCAGATCGAAGGTACGGTTCACAGCAAGTTGCTGCTGTACAAGAAAACTCTGATGCCAGTGGCAGCCAGAGACAAAGAACCGGATCGCAGCCATGGGCAGGTCCTAAGAAACAATGGGTCGAAAAGAATCCCTGGGGCCAGAAAAAGAATTGGCAAGAACCCGCGAAATACACCATGGAAGCCGCCATGGATCAACCTTGCCGGTGGCACACACCGAATCCGGCTCATCCATCAAACCACTTGACAAAAGATTGTACCTGGACCAAATACTTGATGCAAAAGGGAGCGGTAAAAGATGCCCAAGCACAAGGGTGCAACACAATGATGCCACCACCACAAGATATGCCGCGCCAGCAACAACTACCACCACCACCACCGCTTACCGGGGCAAATGCTTTACCGGTACAGCCTCAGCCAAACAGGCAGCAGCAGTATCAGCAAGTCAATCAGGTGGGAGAGGGCCATGGCCAACCACCTCCACCGGCACCTTTGGGCCGGAATGTTTATGAAGATCCAGATGTGTGCTGTGTCGTGTTCGTCACCGAGCCGACAGACAAGCAAAGCCTGCGCCGCCGTTCCATGGAAGTGAACGCGGTGATGCCGGCAGTGCCAAAATACATGTTATGGTCAGATCAGGAACTCACTTGGTCGTACCGGGATCACCCCAAAATCATGCCGAATCTAGGTGGTTACGCTCTCGTGGTGGACCCAATCATGAAGGGGCCAACGACTCGCGTCAAGTTCAGCAAGGTGCTGATAGACAATGGGAGCAGCATAAACATAATGTACCGGCACACCATGCATACGCTGGGCATAACAGAGAACATGCTTCAGCCAACTCATACGACGTTCCACGGGATCGTTCCGGGTTTGTCCTGTGCGCCGGTAGGAAAAGTCCGGGTGGACGTGTCGTTTGGAGGACGTGACAATTGCCGGGTTGAGAACGTTGAGTTCGAGGTAGTGGACCTAGATAGTCTGTACCATGCACTGCTGGGGAGGCCGGCATTGGCAGCCTTCATGGCCTCGACCCACACGGCGTATCTCAAGATGAAGATGCCGGCGCCTCGTGGACCCTTAACTGTGGTGGGGAACTACAAAATCTCGCTGGAAACAGCATCCGCCGGATCGAACCTAGCGGAATCGCTGGTGATCGCGGAGGAAAAAGGAGGATGCAAACCGCGGTTGCGGCTGGCTCAGTCTTCACAATTGAGCTTAGCGGCAATGAGTGCAAGTTTGAGCGCTCCAGCGTTCAAGCCGACAAAGGAAACAAAGGACATAGTGCTGGACCCGACTTTCCCTGAGCGTACCGTTCGTATCGGTGCCGGTCTCAGCGAGGCATAGGAAAGCGCGCTCGTCAGCTTCCTCCGTGAGAATCGGAATATCTTTGCCTGGTCTACTGATGACTTGGTAGGTGTTCCGAGGGAGCTGGCTGAGCACTCTCTGAACGTCCGGAAGGATGCCAAGCCGGTGCGACAACCATTGCGCCGGTTCGCTGAAGATAGGAGGAACATTATTGGAGAAGAGGTGACGAAGTTGTTAGTTGCCGGTTTCATCGTGGAAGTCACGCATACTGAGTGGCTAGCCAATCCGGTAATGGTCGAAAAGAAGAAAGATGAGAACCTGGAGGCGAAAGCTCCAAAGGTGTGGCGCATGTGCATCGACTACACCAACCTCAACTCCTCCTGAGTTGTTGTCTTTCCTGGATGCTTATTCCGGTTTCCACCAAATCCCCTTGAAAAAGGAAGATCAAATAAAAACTGCGTTCATTACCCCGCACGGGGCTTATTGCTATATCACTATGCCTTTTGGTTTGCGCAACGCTGGTGCAACGTACCAGCGCTGTATGCAAAAATGCTTGTTTGATCAGATTGGAAAGAATGTGCAGGTCTATGTGGATGACATTGTGGTAAAAACTAAGATAAAAGATACCCTAATTGACGATATCCGGCAAACGTTTGATAATTTAAGAAGGTTCCGGATGAAACTTAATCCGGAAAATGTACCTTCGGTGTCCCTCGCCTAAGCAAGCTCGCTGGGTTTCCTCGTCTCAAGTCGGGGCATCGAGGTCAATCCGGTAAAGATCCGGGCAATTGAGAGAATGCCGATACCACAAGATCTTAAGGACGTGCAAAAGTTTACCGGGAGCTTGGCATCGCTGAGCCGGTTCATAAGCAGGTTAGGAGAAAAGGCCTTGCCGCTCTATGCTTTGATGAAAAAATCCGATACGTTCGTCTGGACCCCTCAGGCAGACGCGGCGTTTAAAGAACTGAAAACAATGCTAGCCACTGCACCGATATTGGCTTCGCCGTTGGAAAGAGAGCCCATGTTGCTATACATAGCAGCAACTAACCGGGTTGTGAGTGTTGTTGTGGTGGTAGAAAGAGAAGAGGAAGGAAAACCGTCCAGAGGCCGGTATACTACCTGAGCGAGGTGCTCTCCCTCTCAAAGCAAAACTACCCACACTTCCAGAAAATGACTTATGGCGTGTTCATGGCCGCCACAAAGCTCAAACACTACTTTGAGGAACATCCTATGAAGGTGGTGAGTGAAGCACCCATCTCCGATATCATGTGCAACAAAGATGCTAGCGGCAGGATTGCAAAATGGGCAATACGGATATCACCGTATGTACCGGTGTATGAAAGAAGAGACGCTATCAAATCGCAAGCTTTAGCTGATTTCTTGGTTGATTGGGCGGAAATACAGTACAAGCCCCCAGATCAAAGAGTGGAATACTGGAAGATGCACTTTGACGGATCCAAGCTCAAAAAGGGTCTAGGTGCCGGTGTGGTGCTAACCTCACCGAAGGGAGACCATCTCCCGTATGTTTTACAAGTACATTTCAGGGCATCAAACAATGTCGCTGAATACGAGGCTTTGATCCATGGGCTTAAGGTCGCAAAAGAAATCGGTGCACACCGGATCATTTGCTATGGAGACTCAGATCTTGTGGTACAACAATGTTCCGGAGATTGGGACGCAAAAGATGCCAACATGGCCTCGTACCGGTTTCACGTGCAAAAGATTGCCGGTTTCTTCGAAGGGTGTGAGTTTCACCATGTACCGCGTGCGGAAACTGAAGCCGCGGATGCTTTGTCCAAGCTGGGCTCATCCAGGCAAGAAATTCCTCCCGGAATAGCCTTGGCACACTTAAGAGTACCATCAATCAAGCCAAGTCCGGAGTCGGAGTCAATTTTTGTACCGGAATCACACATTGTACCAATGGATATCGACGAAGGAAACCCGGGGACTGCTCCGGTAAACTCGGGAACTGTTCCGGTAAGATCGGGGACCGCTGCGCCGGTACCGGAAGAAACAATGCTGGTGGACAACATGGACATAGACGTACCGGTGTTCCTGGTTCGAGAGATACCATCATGGGTTGAACCTATTAAGGAATTCCTGGTCAACGGCACTTTGCCAGTTGACGAAAATGAATCAAGAAGGATCCAAAGGAGGTCCAAAGCTTACACCATCATTAATGGCGAGGTGTACAAGAGGAGTGTTACCGGTGTCCTCCAAAGGTGTGTGAAACCGGAAGAAGGAAAAGAAATGCTCGAGGAAATACACCGAGGGGAGTGTGGGCACCACGCTTCGTCAAGGGACCTAGTGGCAAAGGTCTCCCGACATGGGTTCTATTGGCCAACGGCTTTGGAGAACGCGGAGGATCTGGTAAGAAAATGCAATGGGTGCCAGAGGTACACCAAGCAAAATCATACCCCAGCCTCAGGCTTAAAGACGATACCATTAACCTGGCCGTTTGCCGTTTGGTGCCTAGACATGGTTGGCCCATTCAAAACAGCAAGGGGAAACATGACCCACATCTTGGTTATGGTGGACAAATTCACCAAGTGGCTGGAGGTGAAACCCATTGCAAAGTGTGATGGTCGCACAACGGTGAAATTCTTAAAAGATGTCATTTTGCGGTATGGATACCCACATAGCATTATCACTGATAATGGCACCAACTTTGCTCAAGGTGAGTTCAAAAGATTTTGTGAGAACAACAACATCCGGTTGGATTTGTGCTCAGTTGCACACCCACAAGGCAATGGCCAAGTTGAAAGAACAAACGCTTTGGTACTTTCCGGTATCAAACCAAGACTCATCGATGCGGTGGAAAAATCGCCGGGGTGTTGGCTCGATGAGCTACCATCGGTGCTTGTGGAGTATAAGAACAACTCCAAACCGGTCTACCGGATACACTCCATTTTTCATGGTTTATGGAGCAGAAGCGGTCATACCAACCGACATTCTCCATGATTCACCAAGGGTGCAACTCTATACCGAAGAAGAGGTAAAGGAGGCACGAGAAAACGATGTGGACTTGCTAGAAGAAGCAAGAGAGTTAGCTTTGGCAAGAACAGCCATTTACCAGCAAAACCTCAGACGCTACCACAGCCGGAAGGTTAACCCAAGAGTGTTCCGGGAAGGAGATCTAGTGTTGCGCCTAGTGCAGCGCACTGAAGGCCGGCACAAGCTTTCCCCGCCGTGGGAAGGGCCTTTCATTGTGAGCAAGGCTCTCCACAATGATGCCTACTACCTGATTGATGCGCAGGAATGGAAGAAAGGAAAGGCGGACAGGTCCGGAGAGGAGACCAAGCGTCCATGGAATGTAGCTTTGTTGCGTCCTTTCTACTCTTGAAGTTGTGGTGTAAGAAGTTCCTTTTTGTACCTTAATTGCTATGAATAAAAAGATGTCGGAACCTAGAATGAATCTCGGGGACTACCCCACTAAGGTTGCATGTAACTTGTCTATTTTTTTCAGTTTACCAATTGCTTATTGAACGTTTTTTCTTTCCGGTTTAGTAGTGTGCTAAACCCTACCGGAGTCTTCGACTCTGCTGCTGTCCGCAACCCGGCTTCATGGCAAGCAAGATAAACCGGTAGGGGATAAGCACATGAACTACGAAAAGGGAGAGCGGGAAAGAACAATCCGGAAAAATTTAACTAACCCCGGTTATACCGGTTTTTTGCAAAAATTTCGAGTTATTTCTAAGTTCAAGAAAGTGCTTGCTTGGTGAAAGAACTTTGTGCTCATACGCCAAAAACGCCCAGAGAAGGTAGGCAGAGCCAAAGCAAAAGAGCCAAGTGTGCATCGAATTGGATGCGGAAACAATTTCGGAATCATTGCAGTGCAAGACAAAAATCGAAACGATAAGCAAAGTGCTAAGTAGCAAACCAACATAACTTAATAAGTTACCGGTGTGCAAGACACCGGCACAAACAGTTGTACCACAGCCAAAATAGAGCTTAGATATTATCTTACATCATAGACCCCGGCATACCGGGGTAGAATTTAACGGGCAGTGTTTCCAAGTTGAACAGGGCACGCGTACCACGAGCATATCACAGGCAACATTCAGGCAACGTTCAGGCAACAGGGGCTTCGGGAGGAGCGTCAGGACCCTCTGGGGGCGCGTCACCGGCTCCGGCCTCATCGAGCGTCTTCGTCCTCCTCCTCGTCGCTCGGATAGTCCTTGACGTCCGCAGGAGGGGGATGAAGGTGCGCGTCTCGGCGTACTCCGCGATGTGGTACGCTCGATCCTTCCGCTTAGCGGTGAGGACCGGGTCCAGGTCGGTTGGAGCCCCTTCGCGCACGCCGGTGAAGGCATCCAGGTCCAGCTCCGGGTACCAGGAGCAGGCAACGCGAAGCGCTGAGTCTGCTCCGGCACGGGCAGCAGAGCACTGCCACTCCCGGATCCTTCTACCAGCACCTTTCAGGCGGTCGCTAATGAGGGAAAAGGTGTCGGGCACTTCTTCTCCAGGCCAAAGAGTCCGGAAGAGCTGCGTGGCCACGTCGGGGATGTCGGAGAGGTTCCGGTCTATGGCGCGCATATGGGAAACCCGCGCATTCGAGCGCAACCAAATGGTCATAGGGGTCCCAAGGCGCGCTCGGATTCTTGTATGCTCGGGCAACCCGGCGCTCTCCAACCCTCTTCACGGCAAACGCCTGGGAGTCCGGGAAAAGCCCTGTAAGGTGAAGGAAAGAAGTTAAGCAAATGCTGCCGGAAGAGATAAGCTTATAAGCAGAAACCGGAAAATTAAAAAAGAAACTTACGAAGGGCAAGCGCGTCGGTGCCGCGTAACCGAAAGGTCATACTCCTTCGCTCCGCCTCCGACCGCGCGGCCTGGTCCTCGGCTGCCTTCCGCGCCTTGGCGGCCTCTTCCACCTCAGCCTGCAATACCACATTGGCATTGCCGGCGTCCTCCGACGCCTCATGAAGCTTGGCCTCGGCAGCGGACTCGCCAGCACTGCGCAGCGCTTTAGCATGATCAAGACCAAGCTGGATATACTGACGCTTAAGCTCCCCGTAGCGGGTCTCCTGGGCGCTCAGGTCCTCCTTGTGCTGCCGGGTAAGTTGGTCCTTTTTCTCTGGAACCCGAAAAGAAAGTGTTAGCAAGTTGTATTGATATAAGGTAGAAAAAGCAAGTTAACTGGAGAGCAGGAAGCTGTACCTTCGGCGGCGGCAAGCTGCGTCTTGAGAGCCTCAATAGAAGCCTCCGGGATAGCTGTTAAGACAAAAATCATGAATGGTAAGTATTGAGACAAAGAAAGCTTTCCGGTCAAAAGATACCGGAGGCACAGAAGTTTACCTTGGCACTTGCTGTGTGCCTCAGCGAGGTCCCGGTGCTCCCAAAAGAGCTCCTCAAAGAGGGTCTTCCGAGCGTCAGCCGTGGTCTGTTCAAGGGAATGGTGTTAGCTAAGAGCAAAGGTCTTAACCCGAAACTCGGGGACTGGCTATGCCGTTTTCGCGCGTTTCTAGTTGAGTTTCGCGCTAAGAGCAAAGATCTTAACCCGAAACTCGGGGACTGGCTATGCCGGTTTCGCGCATTTCTAGTTGAGTTTCGCGCTAAGAGCAAAGGTCTTAACCCGAAACTCGGGGACTGGCTATGCCGGTTTCGTGCGTTTCTAGTTAAGTTTCGCGCTAAGAGCTACGCTCTCAACACGAAACTCGGGGACTGGGAGGATAGACAAGATCCGGAAAGAAAGAAACCGGCATAAACAAAAAGTTACAACAAAGTTGGCGAAACTTACCATCAGGTTGTTCGTGGCATCGAACCACGCGCTGTCCAGCTCCTTGACGGCCCGACGAAGCCGCATGAAGTGCTCCTCCGAGCTCCGCTCACCAACAGGGTCAGGCGCCGGTAGCCGGTCCTTGCCCAGGCCGCGGGTCGCCTTGGACATGTCCGCGGCATTCCACTTTTCCGCGTAAGGCAGCAAGTGCCCCAGCTCCCGGCCTTCGCGCTGGAACGAAGTGATCCGGCCAAGCAGGCCGGTGGCCTTTTCGCCGGCTGCGCTAGCGGCGCGGGAGACGTGCAGCACCAAGGGCTGCTGGCCGCCGGAGGAAGCGCTAGGAGCCGTTGCTTTCCCCTTGGTGAGTGCCAAGGTGTTGGGCGCTGGCGCCGTTGAAGTAGCGCCGGCTGGCTCGGTGTGTGGAGCTTCCGGCGGTGGCGTTGGCGTAGTCTTGGGAGAAGGGGGAGCGTCAGGCGCGTCGCCCGGGTTGGAGCTTGCCGGCGCGGAAGCTTCCGCCACGGCTTTGGAGGGGGAGGACTTCTTGGTCTTCTTCTTCTTTTTCTTTTCTAGGACGGGAGGAACCAGAGGTTCCGCCCGCCCGGCAGTTTCTTCTCCGGCGCCGATGTCGCTGGCGCCGGTGTTTTGGTTTTCAAGAGGGGAGACAGGGTTCTCCTCTGCGTGGTGATCTGGCGGTGTAGGGGCCGCGCGCCCCGAACTTGCGGTGCCTCCCAGAGGGGAGGCAGAGGTGTTGCCAGCACCGGATGGTGCCGGGCTTGAGTGAGGAGGAGGAGTTGAGGTCCTGGCAGGTCCGGCAGAGCCGAGCTTGAGCGCGGGGCTGAAAGAGAGAAAAAGAAGGGATTGGAAAAAAGCAACCGGAAAGGAACTTGGTAAAAACAAAACAAGTAGAGAAACGGGGCCTTACCCAGAAGAGGTCGGCATCTGCCTGCTCTTGTACCGCCTCACGCCTGTGATCTTCCCCGCTACAGGTTCAGTCCGGAAGCGTTTGGAGGCGGGAGCCTGACTCGAACCGGCATCAGAGGTAGGAGCCTTATTCTTCTGGCCTTGGACCATGAGTTTCTCCACGAACTCGTGGCCCGCCTTGGCCCCCAGAGGAGCGACGTGCTCATGGACCTGTGGGTTGATGTTGGCTGAGGAAATATCTACAGAGAAACAATAACAAAGCACTATGAGAGATCAAAAAGAAGAGCTACCTCAAGCAAGGTCAGGTCGTCAGACGAACCGGGCGGTTCCGGTGGAGATTTGCCAAGACGCGAGGCAGGAGTCCGGCCCATTTTCAGATCCTGCCAACGGATGAAGGGATCCGGGTCGAACTTGTCGAGAGCGCGTTTCCGGCAAGGGCCCCGCCGATCTGTGTCGATACGGGGGAAGCGGTCCTTAGCCTGAGAACAAAAGAAAAAAGAGTTAGTCGCAGTATGAAAGTTACCGGTAAACCGACCCGAGTTGCGTAATTTCTTACTTCTTGGGTCGGAGGGTTAGTAGAACTGAGGGGCCGGAGGCCCCATTCCCAATCATCTGGCATAGCAGTCTGGCAGATCTGCCTAGCCTTGAGGACAATGTCCTTTTTGCTGAGAGGAAGTCCGGTGATCTTGGTAGGATCACCGGGACCGTACATCTCGCTCATCTTATGAACGCGGCGCTTAAGTGGAAGCACCCGGCGTGAGATGAAAGCACGGATAATATCATCAGAGCAGATGCTGGTGTTCTTCATCAGCTCCTTCATGAAGCGTACCACCCGGTTTGTTTCAATATGATCCGTTTTCGGGTTGTAGCTCCAATTGATTTTTTTGGGCGGCGCCGGATTAAAAGGCGGCAGATTGATGAGATCTGCGGCACCGCTGTTCCTTACGTAAAAGAAGGTCCCTTGCCATAACCGGCATGACTCGAGACCGGTAAACTTGAAGAAAGGGCTCCCTTGGCGAGAGCCAATGATGCAGAACCCGCATTGTACGGGGGGTTTTGGTTTAGGGATATCCTTGCCCTGAACGGAATTGATCCGAAGAGCAAAGAAACGGGCAAACGTCTCGCGAGTGGGACGAATGCCGATATAAGCCTCCATGAAGGTGGCATAGCAAGAGAGGTAGAAAACGGCATTGCCGGGAAGATGGTGAGGTAGGAGTCTGTAGAAGTCAAGGAATTGACGAAAAAAGTCTGAGGCGGGAAGGCCGAAGCCGCGCTCGAAGTGGGCAAGAAAAACAACATGTTCACCGGGATTGAGCACCGTTTCAATTTCGTCACCGGGAAGCCGGCAGATAACTGACTCCGGAATCCTCCTGGACCGGTAGAGCCAGTCGATCTCATATTGGCTAACGTTGGAGCCCATCCAGGACCCGCGTGTGATGCCGGTAGGATTAACGCCGGAAACCTGGCTAGAGCTACCGGTATCCTGATCGCTACCGGGATCGATGTCCATCTGGGCCAAATCGGCGCTCAACCCGTCGGAAGGTTGGCTATGCCGGCTACTAGAGGAAGAAGCAGAAGAAGAGGCAGAGGAAGACTCCTCGTTCGACATGAGATTTGATGAAGAGAAACACAAATCCCAAGGTTTACCCCCTCGCAAAGATCTACGAGTAAGAGAAAAGCAGAAGAAAAGGGGAAGTAAATATACTACCAACTCGAGATCTGGAAAGCGAGCAAGAGAGGGCTAAACGAAGATTGGGCCTAACCTAAGGCGACGGAGTAGCAGAGGAGGTCGCTCGCCGGTGGAATGGCGAGCTTGCGGTTAGCAGGGAAGTCCGTCGGCGACGAGGTGAGGAAGAGCTCAAGAGGGCACCAATGCCGCGGCCGCTGGAGGAGCGCGACAGAGGTTCTTCACGCGGAGAAGCTCGGCGAGGTCCGGCGGAGCACTATTGGAAGTTCGCCGGGCGGCGGGTCTCGAACGACGAATGGAGCGGCGGAGGCGCAGAGGGCAAGAGCACTATGCGCGAGGAAGTGGAGAATGCGAGAAGAGGAAGAAGAAGGAGCGGTTTCGCCTTATAAGGGAAGAGGGAGAAGTGGGCCGAAAACCGCTGGGCCTCGGTGGTTTGGATCGTGGGCCACGACGGTTCGCTCCACGGGCCGCCACGTGGCGTGATGATACACGCGTGAAAATAGAAGGCCACAGGGAAGTGCACATGGATGCGGAACGGAGGCCAGGATTTGTTGTGAGGCAGTTAATACGCGCGCGGGAGTCGAAGGGAAGTGACCCCTGACACTGACGCGTCAGTCACAGTGCGCATGTCTCTGACAAGCGGAGGGCCCGAGATATTCTCGACTTGCAAAGAGAGATAGCGAGAATCCGGGCAAAGATGCCGGATCCAAGCCCAGCGCTGGATAGATTAAACCGGTATCCTAAGGTAAAAGAACCTGGCATGGTCTGTTGGATAGAATCCGCCAGACTATACCAGCTTCGGGGACTAATGTTGGGGGGATGACCCCCGGTATGCCAAAGGCATGCCAAACCGGATGGTTTGAGCCATCAAGATACCGGTTAATGTTCGTACCGGAACATAGAGATAAGAAATTAGCTAAGTGAGGCTAAGCCGGTATCCCCAGGAGGGGTATGCCGGAACCGGGTAAAGAAGATACCGGGCTACCGGAAAGACGAGCATGTCGGCAGGACTGGTCAAAGATTCTCTCCAGAGCTAGAAGACAAAGATGAGCTCAGCAAAGTAGCTTTAAACGAAGGGCTGACGATAAAGAGGAGGATGACGGTCAAAGAAGCCGGAGGACGTCAGCATCCCTGATTAAAGAGGACTCCGGTGTCATCTATGATTAAAGTAGCTTTGTAAAGTAGTTAGTCTAGTTAAAGATGCCATTAGGGTTTCTTGCCCTATAAGCCACCCTCTCCCCTATATAAGGAGAGGGGGCAGCCCTTCTCACGGGCACGCACAAAGAGAGCTAGGTTTATAAGAACACATGTACTGAGAAGCTTGTAACCTGTTGAGATCAATAAAGAAGATGATCTAGAGCGAGTTCTTCCTTATGTCTTTCTTCTTCAACCTCTAGCCTTGGCTAAGTTCTTGAGGAAACCATCCGGAAGTTCATCCCATCTAATCACAAACCCTCCCCCGAATCCTCTTGCGTCCATTCGGCCCCAACTTAAGCCATCCTATGGCATCTGTCTGTTCACCACGACGACAATGTTTCTCATGATCCATGAACATATAATTTTTATCAAGCTCAAAACTAATGGTATTAAAACTTTCAAACCCACTTTTATCAATAATATAACAAGATGATTGATCAATCTCAAAAGATATGGGACTCATAGATAAAGTCAAGATCTCTCCAATCCCATTTTCATTAGTAGTACAGTTAATATTATCAAGTAACATAGGGCCATCATCTAGAGATTTATCATAAACATTTGCCAAGCAAAACTCTTTAGTACCATGCATTTCAACATCAGGCACAAACAAAGCATTATCATAAGATTTATCAAAATAGCATGGATTATCATAGATAACAGTAGCATAAGTATTCTCACTAGTTTTACTCACAGGGAATATTTCAAGAGAATCCACAGGAACATAACATTCATCCGCCTTTGGTAAGCATGGACGACAATCAAATAGTGTAAGAGATAAAGAGTTACTCTCATTAGAAGGTTGGCATGGGTAGATAATCCATTCTTCCTCCTTTTGTTCATCACTCTCCTCTTCTTTTTCATCCAATGAGCTTTCCGGTTCATCAATTTCCTCCTCTTTTTCATCCAATGAGCTTTCAGGTTCATCAATTTCTTCTTCCACTCGGTTCCTGCAAATTGTGAGTGCATTCTTGTGCATTAATGAGTCTCTCTTTATAATCAATGATATAAGGATTATCACCGTAGCTTTCTATGCAAAAATTAAGGATAGAAGAGACATAATCTTTAAGGTCCTTACAAACAACACAAGTTTCATAATTTTTAGCAATGAAGGATTCGATCTCGAAGCTCCCATAAACAAAACAAATTGTTCTACTTCTTCGAACCCAAAATGAATATAGCTATTCCAATTATAGTTCTTAATTAAAACTTCCTCACTAAAGCCACATTGAAATTTAAGATGTTTAGTATCCTGTTTAGAGCAACAGTTTATATCATGGCGTTTAAGCAAGATTTTAGCAATTGTATTCAATTTTTCTATCACAAGCATCGATAACTTTACCCGTTCTTGATTCTCTATAATTATTATATAATTCAATAAGCTCCAAATAGGTTGTAGGTTCTCCCATAATAGCAGTTTTTAATTTTTCGATTTTTCAAATTTTTATGGATTTTCGGGTATATGAGGAAAATAAAACAAGACAAAAACAAACTAGACAAAAATAAACTAAGCAAAATAATACTAGACAGAAATAAACTAAGCACAAATAAACTAGACAAAAGTAAACTAAGCAAAACAGAATAAAATAAAACAGAGAGAGAGGTGGAGTGTACTCCCCAGGTGAACTTATGAGTAGAGCTATGCCTCCCCGGCAACGACGCCATAAAATAGTCTTGATAACCCACAAGTATAGGGGGTCGCAACAGTCTTCGAGGGAAGTAAAACCCAAATTTATTGATTCGACACAAGGGGAGGTAAAGAATACTTATAAGCCTTAACAACTGAGTTGTCAATTCAGCTGCACCTGGAAAAGCACTAGTCACAGGGGTGATGTGAAAGCAGCAGTAATATGAGAGCAGTAGTAAAAGTAACACACCAGCAGTAGCAGTAATATGAGAGCAATGGCACCAGAAAATAGTTGATACTACTTCCAATGTCATGTAGAACGAGTATATGATGATGAAAGATGGACCGGGGCTCCCAGCTCTCTACACTAGTGGTAACTCTCCAATAACAAGTGTTGGGTGAACAAATTACAGTTGGGCAATTGATAGGATTGAAATAGCATTAAGACAGAACATCAAGATTATTAATCATGTAGGCATGTTTTCCATATATAGTCATACGTGCTCGCAATGAGAAACTTGTACAACATCTTTTGTCCTACCAGCCTGGTGGCAGCCGGGCCTCAAGGGAATCTATCGGCAATTAAGGTACTCCTTTTAATAGAGCACCGGAGCAAAGCATTAACACTTGGTGAAAACATGTGATCCTCATACCTACGCCTTCCCCTCCAGCTTATCCCGACTCTGTCGTCACTCTGGGGCCTCGGGTTCCGGACATAGACACGTGCAAACAACTTGTAGATACAATCTAAGCAATAAGTATAGAGCTTAAATCTAAGATCATGCCACTCGGGCCCTAGTGACAAGCATTAAACACAACAAGATTGCAGCAACAATAACTTCACAAACTTTATAGATAGACTAATCATAATGTAACGATCCATCGGATCCCAACAAACACAACACCGATTACATCAGATGAATCTCAATCATGTAAGGCAGCTAATGAGATCATTGTATTGAAGTACATGGGGGAGAGAATACCAACTAGCTACAGCTAGAACCCGTAGTCCATGGGGGAACTACTCACGGAGCATGATGGAGGCGATGGCGTTGATGGAGATGGCTTCCGGGGGCACTTTCCCGTCCCGGCGGCGTGCCGGAACAGAGACTTCTGTCCCCCGAAACGGAGTTTCGCGATGGTGGCGGCTCCCCTGGAGTCTTTCTGGAGTTTCGTCAATTGGTATCGAAGTTTTAGGTTAGGACGGCTTTAATAGGCGAAGAGGCGGAGTCGGAGGGGCCACGGGGCCCCCTCACAGTAGGGGGGCGCGCCCCCCTGGGCCGCGCCGCCACCACGTGTGGGGCCCCCAGGGCTCCCCTATGGTCCCTCTCTGACTCTCTGGAAGCTTCCGGGAAAAATAAGGTTCTGGGCGTTGATTTCGTCCGATTCCGAGAATATTGCCCGAACAGCCTTTCTGGAACCAAAAACAACAGAAAACAGGAACTGGCACTGTGGCATCTTGTTAATAGGTTAGTTCCGGAAAACGCACAAAAACATTATAAAGTGTGAGCAAAACATGTAAGTATTGTCATAAAACAAGCATGGAACATCAGAAATTATAGGTACGTTGGAGACGTATCAGAGCCCATCATTAAGATGAGGGTCAATGATTTTGATTGTAATGCTTTATGTGATCTTGGTGCAAGTATTTCTGTTATGCCTAAGAAAATCTATAATATGCTTGACTTGCCACCATTGAAAAATTGTTATTTGGATGTTAATCTTGCTGATCATTCTATAAAGAAAACTTTGGGGAGGATTGATAATGTTCGCATTATGGTTAACAATAACCTTGTCCCCGTTGATTTTGTTGTCTTGGATATTGAATGCAATGCATCTTGTCCCATTATATTGGGAAGACCTTTTCTTCGAACTGTTGGTGCTACCATTGATATGAAGGAAGGTAATATTAAATATCAATTTCCTCTTAAGAAAGGTATGGAACACTTCCCTAGAAAGAGAATGAAGTTACCTTATGATTCTATTATTAGAACAAATTATGATGTTGATGCTTCGTCTCTTGATAATACTTGATTCACACTTTCGCGCCTAGCTGAAAGGCGTTAAAGAAAAGCGCTTATGGGAGACAACCCATTATTTTACTTCTGCACTTTTGTTTTATATTTGAGTATTGGAAGTTGTTACTACTGTAGCAACCTCTCCTTATCTTTATTTTATTGCATTGTTGTGCCAAGTAAAGTCTTTGATAGTAAAGTCAATACTAGATTTGGATTACTGCGCAGAAACAGATTTCTTGCTGGCACGAAATTGAGCAGCCCCTGCTGTAGAAAATTTAGAAAAATCTGCCAATTTACGTGCGTGATCCTCAGATATGTACGCAACTTTCATTAAATTTGGGCATTTTCATCTGAGCAAGTTAAGTGCCCCTGAAAAATTCGTCTTTATGGACTGTTCTGTTTTGACAGATTCTGCCTTTTATTTCGCATTGCCTGTTTTGCTATGTTTGATGGATTTCTTTGTTCCATTAACTTTCAGTAGCTTTGTGCTATGTCCAGAAGTGTTAACAATGATTATGTCACCTCTGAATATATGAATTTTCAATTATGCACTAACCCTCTAATGAGTTTGTTTTGAGTTTGGTGTGGACGAAGTTTTCAAGGGTCAAGAGAGGAGGATGATACAATATGATCAAGAAGAGTGAAAAGTATAAGCTTGGGGATGCCCCCGTGGTTCATCCCTGCATATTTTAAGAAGACTCAAGCATCTAAGCTTGGGGATGCCCAAGGCATCCCTTCTTCATCGACAACTTATCAGGTCACCTCTAGTGAAACTATATTTTTATTCCGTCACATCTTATGTGCTTTACTTGGAGCGTCTGTTTGTTTTTGTTTTTGTTTTTGTTTGAACAAAATCGGATCCTAGCATTCTTTGTTTGGGAGAGAGACATGCTCTGCTGTTTCGTATGAAAACATATGTTCTTAGATTTATTCTTAATGTTCATGGCGAAGGTTGAAACTGCTTCATTCATTGTTATATGGTTGGAAACAGAAAATGCTGCATGTGGTAAATGGTATAATGTCTTGAATAATTTGATACTTGGCAATTGTTGTGCTCATATAGATCATGTTTAAGCTCTTGCATCATGTACTTTGCACTTATTAATGAAGAACTACATAGAGCTTGTTAAAATCTGGTTTGCCGTATTTGTTTCTCTAGAGTCTAGATATTTTCTGGTTAAGGTGTTTGAACAACAAGGAGACGATGTAAAGTCTTATAATGCTTGCAATATGTTCATATGTAAGCTTTGCTGCACCGTTTTATACTTGAGTTTGCTTCAAACAACCTTGCTAGCCTAGCCTTGTATTGAGAGGAATTCTTCTCGTGCATCCAAATCCTTGCGCCAAAAACTATGCCATTTGTGTCCACCATACCTACCTACTACATGGTATTTCTCTGCCATTCCAAAGTAAATTACTTGAGTGCTACATTTAAAATTCTATCCTTTGTCCTTGCAATATATAGCTCATGGGAAAATAGCCTTAAAAACTATTGTGGTGAAGAATATGTACTTATGTATCTTATTTCTTAATAAGTTGCTTGTTGAGCGGTAACCATGTTTCGGGGACGCCATCAACTATTACCTTTGTTGAATATCATGTGAGTTGCTATGCATGTTCGTCTTGTCTCGAAGTAAGGGTGATTTTCATGATCAAATGGTTTGAGTATGCATATTGTTAGAGAAGAACATTGGGCCGCTAACTAAAGCCATGATCCATGGTGGAAGTTTCAGTTTGGACAATCAATCCTCAATCTCTTATGAGAATATTATCTGTTGTTGAATGCTTATGCATTAAAAGAGGAGTCCATTATCTGTTGTCTATGTTGTCCCGGTATGGATGTCTAAGTTGAGAATAATCAAAAGCGAGAAATCCAATGCGAGCTTTCTCCTTAGACCTTTGTACAGAGCGGCATAGAGGTACCCCTTTGTGACACTTGGTTGAAACATATGTTATGCAATGATAATCCATGTTAATCCAAGCTAATTAGGACAAGGTGCGAGCACTATTGGTATACTATGCATGAGTCTTGCAACTTATAGGATATGTTATACATAACACATATGATTTATTACTACCATTGACAAAATTGTTTCTATGTTTTCAAAATGAAAAGCTCTAGCACAAATATAGTAATCCATGCTTCCCTCTGCGAAGGGCATTTCTTCTTCTTTATTGTTGAGTCAGTTTACCTACTTCTTTCTATCTTAGAAGCAAACACTTGTATGAACTGTGTGCATTGATTCATACATGTTTACCTATTGCACTTGTTATATTACTTTGTGTTGAAAATTATCCATGAGATAAATATGTTGAAGTTGAAAGCAACTGCTGAAACTTATATCCTCCTTTGTGTTGCTTCAAAGCTTTCTACTAAGAATCTATTGCTTTATGAGTTAACTCTTATGCAAGTCTTATTCATGCTTGTCTTGAAGTATTATTCATGAAAAGTCTTTGCTATATGATTCATTTGTTTACTCATTGTCTTCACCATTGCTTCGAATCGCTGCATTCATCTCATATGCTTTACAATAGTATTGATCAAGATTATGATAGCATGTCACTTCAGAAATTATCCTTGTTATCGTTTACCTACTCGAGGGCGAGTAGGAACTAAGCTTGGGGATGCTTGATACGTCTCAAACGTATCTATAATTTCTTATGTTCCATGCTACTTTTATGATGATACTCACATGTTTTACACACTTTATGTCATTATTATGCATTTTCCGGCACTAACCTATTGATGAGATGCCGAAGAGCCAGTTGCTATTTTCTGCTGTTTTTGGTTTCAGAAATCCTACAAAGGAAATATTCTCGGAATTGGACGAAATCAACGCCCGGGGTCTTATTTTTCCACGAAGCTTCCAGAAGACCGAGGGAGAAACGAAGTGGGGCCACGGGCGCCGACACCATAAGGCGGCGCGGCCGGGGTGGGCCCGCGCCGCCCTGTGGTGTGGGGCCCCCGTGCCTCTTCCGACTCCGCCCTTCCGCCTACTTAAAGCCTTCGTCGCTAAAACCCCGATGCCGAGAGCCACGATACGGAAAACCTTCCGGAGACGCCGCCGCCGCCAATCCCATCTCGGGGGATTCGGGAGATCGCCTCCGGCACCCTGCCGGAGAGGGGAATCATCTCCCGGAGGTCTCTTCATCACCATGATCGCCTTCGGATCGATGTGTGAGTAGTTCACCCCTGGACTATGGGTCCATAGCAGTAGCTAGATGGTTGTCTTCTCCTCATTGTGCTATCATGTTAGATATTGTGAGCTGCCTATCATGATCAAGATCATCTATTTGTAATGCTACATGTTGTGTTTGTTGGGATCCGATGAATATTGAATACTATGTCAAGTTGATTATCAATCTATCATATATGTTGTTTATGTTCTTGCATGCTCTCCGTTGCTAGTAGAGGCTCCGGCCAAGTTGATACTTGTGACTCCAAGAGGGAGTATTTATGCTCGATAGTGGGTTCATGCCTCCATTGAATGCAGGACGGTGACGGAAAGTTCTAAGGTTGTGAATGTGTTGTTA
>NC_061513.1:206050220-206064314 GCF_022539505.1 Lolium rigidum | reverse complement strand
TTATAAGGACTAGGTAACTATGTATCGAAAGCTTATAGCAAATAACTTAATGACGAGATCTTATGCTACGCTTAATTGGGTGTGTCCATTACATCATTCATACAATGATATAACCTTGTTATTAATAACATCCAATGTTCATGATTATGAAACTAATCATCCATTAATCAACAAGCTAGTTAAGAGGCATACTAGGGACTCTTTGTTTGTCTACATATCACACATGTACTAATGTTTCGGTTAATACAATTATAGCATGATATATAAACATTTATCATAAACATAAAGATATAAATAATAACCACTTTATTATTGCCTCTAGGGCATATCTCTTTCACCAACGTGGAACCTGCACAACACAATCAAGATACTTTGCCCCAACTTAACAGTGAGGTTGTCAATCTCACCGGCTTGCTGTAAACAAAGGATTAAACGTATGGTGTGGAGAATGATGTTTGCTTGCAAAGAACAACGAGAGAACAATAATTTCAGTAGGGTTGTATTTCAGATGTAAAAGAATGGACCGGGGTCCACAGTTCACTAGTGGTGTCTCTCCAATAAGATAAATAACATGTTGGGTGAACAAATTACGGTTGGGCAATTGACAAATAGAGAGGGCATAACAATGCACATACATATCATGATGACTACTATGAGATTTACTTAGGGCATTACGACAAAGAACATAGACCGCTATCCAAGCATGCATCTATGCCTAAAAAGTCCACCTTCGGGTTAGCAGCCGCACCCTTCCAAGTATTAAGTTGCAAACAACAGACAATTGCATTAAGTACCGTGCGTAATGTAAACAATACAAATATCCTTAGACAAAGCATTGATGTTTTATCCCTAGTGGAAACAACACATCCACAACCTTAGGGGTTGTCGTCACTCCCGCATTCAATGGAGACATGAACCCACTATCGAGCATAAATACTCCCTCTTGGAGTTACAAGTATCAACTTGGCCAGAGCCTCTACTAGCAACGGAGAGCATGCAAGATCATAAACAACACATATATGATAGATCGATAATCAACTTGACATATTATTCCATATTCATCGGATCCCAACAAACACAACATGTAGCATTACAAATAGATGATCTTGATCATGATAGGCAGCTCACAAGATCTAAACATGATAGCACAAGAGGAGAATACAACCATCTAGCTAATGCTATGGACCCATAGTCCAAGGATGAACTACTCACGCATCAGTCCGGAGGCGGGCATGGTGATGTAGAGCCCTCCGGTGATGATTCCCCTCTCCGGCAGGGTGCCGGAGGCGATCTTCAGAACCCCCGAGATGGGGTTGACGGCGGCGGCGTCTGATACGTCTCAAACGTATCTATAATTTCTTATGTTCCATGCTAGTTTTATGACAATACTCACATGTTTTACATACACTTTATATCATTTTGATGCATTTTCCGGCACTAACCTATTAACAAGATGCCGAAGCGCCAGTTCCTGTTTTCTGCTGTTTTTGGTTTCAGAAATCTTACAAAGGAAATATTCTCGGAATTGGACGAAACAAAATCCCACGGTCTTATTTTCCATGGAGCTTGATGACCCACAAGTATAGGGGGTGTATCGTAGTATCTTCGATAAGTAAGAATGTCGATCCCAACGAGGAGCAGAAGGTGTTGACAAGCAGTTTCGATGAAGGATTCACTGTAAATGCTCACAGACAAGTATTCAGGGGGTTTTGATGTAACAGATGAATAAAGTACGAGTAAGTAAAGTGCGAGAGTAATAATTGCAGCGAGTGGCCCAATCCTTTTTAGCACAAAGGACAAGCCGGTTTGTTTACTTATAACTAGCGGAGTGGCCCGCGCATTCGCGCGGCTCGATTTGTGATGAGTTGATATGTTAGTAATATTAAAAAAATACATTTCATTCATTTTCTTCACTTATTTTTTCTCCATTTTATATTTTTTTTATCAAATGGTTTAATATAGTTTATTTATGATGACATTAAATACACATGGGATCATTCATTAATATTTATTAGACAATTAAATAAATTAAAATATGTATACTCCTTCTATTCTGTTGCCATCATTTTCTACAAATCTCCATAACTAATAATTTTATAATGCGGCAACGTGCTTGTTGGATGGTTAAATGCTGATATACATGAGCTAAAATCATATTTTGCACACAGAAATAACAACTATATATGCTTTAATAAAAAAAAGCAATATTTACCTGATTAAACCTATCAAGTAAAAAAGGTTAGATTTCCTTACAGAAAACTAATTACACAAATGAAGAAAAGAGAAATTAAATCCAACTACAACCTCTAAAATGTGAACAACCAAAGGTCTTCATGGCTGATGGTCCTGCACAATGTGTGTGCGTCTTTCCCCATGCACCTCCCCAACTAATTAAACATTACATCGTCCCTGAGCACAGTAGACATGCCTTGTGCAACTTCCATACTGAGTACGTTAAGCTCCTATATTTGCCAATTTGATGTAACACTCCAAGCTGCCACGTGAATATATTCCCTAAATTATTTTAAAACCTGCAAACATTAATACCAGAAAGTACATGCGAGAGCTTCCTTAATTTCTGAAAAATGCTTGTTATAACGTGTGTACCTGAGCACCTCCCTAGCTTGTTCTTTGTTCTCGCCTGCAAAATCAATCGAGAAAATAAATTCTTGTTAGTACTGTTCATTGCAATTCACTAAAACAGGGGAAACAATATGTTAGTGCAGCAAGTAAAAGTATTTCATAAGCTGGTATTTTACCTAAATCCTAAAATGAAGTTATACTTCCAAAAAAATGTTAGTTTATACATATTTCGAGGAAAATAATAGTATTTCCGAGGTTGCTGGCCCGGCTTATGTTTTATGTTCAAAACAAAGCAAAAGATGAGCATAAAAACATGACCCCTCCACCAATTCCCGCAATAATGGTGACCTAAGCCTGATTACCTATCATAGATAGACATTTCATAATTATTTGATCTGTGGATAAATAAATTGTTAAAAATCATCTCATGCAACACCAATCAAGAAAAAGTATTTTAGCAACTAAATTTAGAACGTGAAAGACACATATGCAAAGTTTCAATACATCATTAAATAAAAAACAATGAATCTAAACCTGTAACGGAGCATCACCATCTGCGAATGGAGTCCAAGAACGTACTGCTTTGTCTCGTGTTCTGCCCATACAGCTGTTGTCTGATGCCTTTGTGGCTCATAGGACATAGCCATCGCCTGGTCGAGCGTTCCAGGGTGTGGTGTCAAATATGCGTGGACTGAGGCTGGGACTGAGGATTGTGGCGCTTCATCTCGTCGGCTGATTTGCAAGGTATGGATTGCCTGCCATGACCCTAGAAAATGAACATAACAAAAACTCGAGGTTGCTTTTCTTAGTTTAATAAGATATACTCCATGTTACGTGACAAAAGAAAAACATAGGGATCACACACCGGCAATCTATGAGGCATGAAAGCTGTGCAAAGGAAATTGGATACACATAGGGATGCTGTGTGTACAACATGCTCTTTTCTCTGTGTGTATACTCTACCACCACCAATTTCAAGATTTGATTTATTCCGGAAGCCGGCGCTTTTTAGTAAATCTTGGCTTGCACTGTAATCGACGTTGCTGTCCATGTCCAGCCACACATGGATGCCGGATAGAGGTTAAGTTTGGCTCTAATCGACACGGGCTGTATATTGTATACAACGCACGGTTCATCAAAAAAATAAGAAAGGGGTTAAATTCGGCATGTGATCGACGCCGGCTGTATCTTCATCAAACTAAGAAAGAGGTTAAGGCTCGTGGTGGACACTGGCCCGTATGGAAATACCAATGCCATGCATATGTCGGAGTAAATATTGATGTATCCTGATTCCTGAATCCATGTTTGATGTATCCGAAAAGCGAATAGCACACCAGATAGATTTCTAAAATCGAAATTCAAACCTGGCCCTTGTGATTGTAGAGCTTTGGATGTCGTCTCTCGACCACCTAACCAACTCTTCTTGGCCTCCCCTGTCGTCCGATAGAAAGTTAATCTTGGGCGTTGTTTTTTATTTGCTTGCCCCTAGCTAATCTAAACCGTTGGTTGTTTGTTGTTTTAATGATATAATAGATGACCAAACGTTCTCGAGGACACACGGGATTTTAGTCTAGTGCTTTCGCTACATACGGCTAATTAATCTTCATTCTTTTGATAAGTGTTGTGTGGGTGAACCTATGCTAATGTACCGCCCTTCCTATGACTAATACATACTTGTGATTATACCCCTTGCAAGCATCCGCAACTACAAGAAAGTAATTAAGATAAATCTAACCACAGCCTTAAACTCTGAGATCCTGCTATCCCTCCTGCATCGATATACCAACGGGGGTCGGGTTTACGTCACTCCGGCAACCCCGCAATTGGCAAACGAGTACAAGATGTATTCCCCTAGGCCCATAAAGGTGAAGTGTCGTGTAGTCGACGTTCACACGACACCACTAGAAGAAATACACCACAACTTAAATATCATAACATTGAATATTACTCAACCATACTTCACTACTAACATTTAGACTTCACCCATGTCCTCAAGAACTAAACGAACTACTCACGAGACATCATATGGAACATGATCAGAGGTGATATGATAATGAATAACAATCTGAACATAAATCTTGGTTCAACGGTTTCACTCAATAGCATCAATAACAAGTAGAAATCAACACCGGGAGAGTTTCCCCTATCAAACAATCGAGATCAAACCCAAATTGTTACAGCAGTGACGGCGTGCAGCGGTGGAGACGGCGGTAATGATGATGAATATGATGATGATGGTGATGGAGATGATGTCCAGCTCGATGACGGTGACGATGGCTTCGATTTCCCCCTCCGGGAGGGAATTTCCCCGGCGGATCTCAGCCTGCCGGAGAGCTCTTTTCTCTCTGGTGTTCTCCGCCCCGCAGAGGCGGCTGTGGCTCTTTGCGATGTACCCCTCCAGCTTAGGTTTTCGGGACGAAGGCGTATGCGAAGAAAAGGAGGCGAGAGGGGGCTGTGGGCCCCCTCCTCACAGGGCGGCGCGGCCAGGGCAGGGCCCGCGCCGGCCTATGAGGGGGGGCCATGGCGGCCCTCCTCGGCTCCCCCTTCTGGCTCCCTTCGTCATCTGGAAAAATAGGATTTTTCATATAATGTCCGTCAACTGTTGATCTTCCGAAATATTGCATTCTGACGGTGCTTTTTCCAGCAGAATCTTGGCTCCGGTGCGCGATCCTCCAATAATCATGAAACATGCAAAATAGATGAAATAACATAAGTATCATCTCCAAATATGAAATATATCAATGAATAACAGCAAATTATGATATAAAATAGTGATGCAAATTGGACGTATCAACTCCCCCAAGCTTAGACTTCGCTTGTCCCCAAGCGAAACTGAACTCGGTAAACAGGACCACATGTTTATGGAGTGAAGAGTCGATAAATCAAATACGGACAAGAAGCATCATATTGTAGTGACCTCACCCGCTAGGGTGCCGATCCCTGTGTAACAGTGCTAGTCCCGGATCGAACTGCTAGCACACACAGTTTAAGATGTAATACCAAATAGCAAAGGTCAATATTACATCGCATGATCCAGTAAAATAAAATAGTTCATTACAACTTGCATAGCTCTCAGCTAGCACTTATTCAGAGTTCACAACGGTAAAGTAAAACTTAAAGCATGGAGCCATCTGTCTTCATGACGCCACAGGCAGACATGTTGAGCGAAGACTCGTGATCCTAATTCATTGATTCCTTAGTCAGAAAATAACCTGCAACATGAAACGTTGCAGCCACAAGGGTCAATACACTTGAATTGTATTGGCAAGATGTCACCGTTGGGTGGGCGTAAAAGACACCTATCAATTATATGCATATTGCAACATGGTCTTCCTTCGACTTATCTCTCGTATGTATCAAAATGAATTCTTGTTATAGAATCCCTATACATAATACTAGCACACCAAGGGGTACCAATGTAAGGAGGATCTCCTATACATGATGCTAGTCCACCAATGGAGGTACCAATGTAAGGGTGAATTGCCTGTACATAATGCTAGTCCACCTACGGCAGCACCAATGTAAGGGTAAGCTCCCTATACATAATGCTAGTCTGCCTACGGTAGTACCAATGTAAGGATAAGTTGTCTATACATAATGCTAGTCCACCTACGGCAGTACCAATGTAAGGGTAAACTCCCTATACATAATGCTAGTCCGCCTACGGTAGTACCAATGTAAGGAACTCAAGCTATTTACGATTCCTTAATGAAAAAAAAAACGTTCATTCTCTTTGATTTCTGGACGGCGATCCCCACCATTATTCACCATGCAAACGCCCCCATCATACCAATATGTCTAGGTTTTTCGTGAACCAAGTTGTTTTCATTATGGAAAACATATCTTTTTACCTCATCTAAAATTGGCATGCTATCTCAGCCACGTATCTAATCCACATATCTAGGAAACTCTACTTACGGTGGGAAAGGGAAATCAAATCATAGCAAGACACATAGCGTATATAAAAAATATAATCCTACACATTCACTACTAGTGAAATCCTAGAATATATTTAGGAAACAGTAGGACAGTGAAAAGGTGACACTTGCCTTAGCGAGGGGATGAGTTGGTACACTCTTCGCAAAAACACTCGTTGCAATCGGAGCAACCACAATCTACAAACATAATATTTTCACTCCATAAACACATAGCAACACATATACAATCGCAAATAAAAATATAGATGCAATATGTGGATTAAACATGAACAAAACACTTAATATGTTCTCTGGTTTCAACTATATGCATGATGCCATGGTACAATTTTAACGTTTCATTAATAATTAAAAACATTTTCTATCATTAGAAAAGATCTACAACACTAAACAAATACTACAAGGGAAATGTATATGTCACATTTTTATTTTCTAATGCTACTATACAGAGGGTTCAATACTCTGTTAATAGCAAAAGGAATTACTCCAAAATAATTTGTAGAACTATTTATATAGCGAAAATACTCTATTTGAGTTTATGCAAAAACTGTGTAAAAATATGATGCAAAAGTGCAATATTATGTGTCTACTGTATTCTACACGTTTTTATGAATCCAGGGACACGAAGTTTGCTAAATTTGGATAAACGAAACTAAAGATATGATTTTTACGAGTTTCTATGTTTCTCTGTCTAATAATTCGAAAGTACAAACAGATATGACAAGTGGCATGTTCCTATTCGAGGATACCCCTTCGTTTAAGTGATCTACTTATAGCCGTAGGATCAGAATCGTGTGGTTCATGGAAATGAAGAAGGAAAAACAAAAAAAACAAAGGAGCAGCTTCTCACGTACAGAAGATGGGGATTGCTGGAATATAACCGCGCCTCTTCGAGGATGATTCCCCGGCGATGTTGAAGCAGGCAACGGCGCTTGATTTGACAAATATAAATCGGCGAAGACGGGAACGTGGAGATCGACGGATTCGTCCGGAATCGCTTGCCGGAAAACTGCCCCGCGGACGTGCTCACAGACGAAGATGGCACCGTCGCTGTGGTGCACCAAAATTCACGAAACAAATTCTGAGACGTGCGCAAGGAAGAAATAGGAAGTTTGGAAGAAACTAGAGATCAAACCGTGGACTGAGCTCACCGAATTCGACGATATACTGCGGCAGTACCGCGGAGTTGCGAGGCCAAATTCGAGCAGCCTGGAGGCTCTCGGTCTATGTGGTTTGAAGGGAATGAAGAGGAGGATGTGGAGCTTAAGTAGGAAGAAACGGTGCATCAAATGGTGGCTTAAATCACCGGAAATCAATTCGGCATGGGAAACTGAAAACGTACTCAGTCCTGCGGTGTGTCCGTTCGTTGCTCAAGCTTGATGACGATGATGTGGCAGTGGGGCCCGCACGTTGGAAGGGGGATAAAGAAACGCGAACGCTGATTGACTTGTTGTTGCGTAGCTCGTTACTGCGGCCGTGTACGTCGCGTGTGTGTGGCTTGGCCTGGGTCGCTCGTTTTGAGTTGGCTTGGCCAGAGCCCTGCTCGCTCACTTTTTTTTTTTTTTTTTTTACCAAAACTCTTTTCTTTTCTCTGCTTCAGTATTTGGAAATAATTTAAAAACCGAATTTGATCAAAAGTTACTCAAACTAAGTCAGAAAAAAAATACAAATAAAATATCAGCGGATTCCTTATTCAATGAAGAATATTTTGGAACCACTTTTAAATCATTTTGAAAAAAATGAATTCGGCACATAGGCCTATATGGCTTTATTTGCATTACTTCGGGTTTTAGGTTTCTTTAACAAAATTTTAAATTTCATTCAAGTTTTTCCTAGGCAATGCAACGATGCCAAGATGCTTATGAATGCAATGCATGCATTTTGATATTTAAAATTTTGGCAAAAAGTTTTAAATAACTTTAAAAAGTTTTAATTTCTTGGAAATTTTCATTCAAGTTCAAACAATCAAGCATTAGATTTTTTTTTTTTCACATACTAAACTTTGGAAAATTTTGGGATGTGACAGACTACCACCCTTAAAGGAATCTCGTCCTCGAGATTCGAGAAAGGCTAGAAATATGGGTTTGGGATATGTTGGTGTGGCTACCACCCCTAAAAAAAAAACTTTTGTATGTAGTCTTTGATCTTAAGATTCATACTTGCTTCATCTTGGGTATGACTTTGGCACAAGGTCATCATTTGTACCAGGAGTGGCTTCTTTCTTCAAACTAAAGTTCGTCTAGGCTACTAATTTGTATATGTTGGTTGGTGACTACTACTGGCACTGAAAGGTCACCTTTTGGGTCAATCAGGATGCGAGGACTTCATGACATCCCTTAGTTCTCCTAATATTTGAATATTGTTGAAGGAGATGCATTGCATGGACATGAATAAGTTCTAGAATGGTGTTAACATAAACGTACCATCCGTGTTACCTAGTTCTTCCACGAATCCTCCCATGTTGATGTGGTTCACATGTCCTTTATGGAGCAAATTGGGCTTGTCCCCATTGGAGTTTCCAGCATTCTTCTGCTTTGTAGGGCAGTCTGAGGCATAGTGCCCCAATTCCTTACAATTGTAGCATTGTAGATGGCTAATGTCCTTCTTGGTGTTGTTGTGATGGTGGCGGCCACTATTTTCTCTATTTTCGTGTCCATTCCAATTTTCACTATCACTTCCACCATTGTTGTGGTTCGTGTGTCCATAGCGATCATGTTTGTTTCCTTCATAAGAGGTGCGTGGCTTCTGATATGACCCTGAGTTTGAACTCACATGGTTATGCTTCCTCTTCTTGTGCTCAACTTTCCTCAGCTTGCTTTCCAAGATAGTAGCTTTGTCACACAAGGCTTGATAAGTAGGCACATATGCAACAGACAACTGAATGGACAGGTCATCATTCAAACCATCAAGGAACTTCTCCTTCCTCTTAGCATCAGTATCAACATCGTCTGGAGCATAGCGTGCCAAACTGCTAAATTCATCAATGTACTCCGCTACTGTACGATGGCCTTGCTTGAGGTTGTGAAATTCCTTCTTCTTCAGATTCATTACTCCTGAAGAGATATGAGCAGTACGAAACCCATCTTCAAAGGTTTCCCAAGTCACATCTGCTATAGGATGAGTGATTTGGAAATTCTCCCACCAAGTGGCTGCAGGTCCCTCCAACAGATGAGCAGCAAATCTGACTTTCTCAGCATCCGTGCACCCCACTGTCACCAAGTCCTTGTTTACTGCACGAAGCCAATCATTGGCCATCATTGGGTCTGCTGCCTTAGAGAACTTCTCAGGGCGAAGCCTCAGAAACCTAGTTAACATATCCACTTGAGGTGGAGGTGGTGGTGGCGGGGGTGGTGGATTGTTGTTGTTGTTCTGCAAGTTGTTGTTCAGCTGGGTTATGGTTTGAGTCACTGCTTGCATCAGCTGAGCTTGTGCCTCCATCATCTGCTGAATGTAAGCTGGCACTTCAGGTTCACGGCGAGGCGGCATCTGTTGGTTTTGGCGTAGGTAAGATTAGATCTAGAGATAGAATCTAAGGGAAATAAAATTCCTACCCTTACTCAACACATGCATAAAAACAATCCTTAAAACAAACAAGCATTCAACACATCAAGCAATCTAGTTTTTTTTTAAAAAAATAACAAACCAGTATGGTCATGCCGCAAGTTGGTATGATCATTACGTTATTACATTATCGTTGGTCCAAAGGAAAGGAAAACTAATGGTGGTCTATTCTATTTCAGTCTTGAGTGCTTCGAGTTCTTCTTCTACTTCCTTTAGGTCTTCAAAGATTGGACGTCTAAAATATGAAGTTTTTTTTTTGAAGATGAAATAGGTGAGAATACCAGGAACCAATTTGCAAACATTTCTTTTCAAATAGAAAAGGGACTAGATAGATAAGATGGAATTTTATCCTAAGGTCTTCCTATTTCTAATCCAAACCTAGGGTCACGAACCTAAGGGCAACACAATGCTCTGATACCATCTGTAGTGACCTCACCCGCTAGGGTGCCGATCCCTGTGTAACAGTGCTAGTCCCGGATCGAACTGCTAGCACACACAGTTTAAGATGTAATACCAAATAGCAAAGGTCAATATTACATCGCATGATCCAAGTAAAATAAAATAGTTCATTACAACTTGCATAGCTCTCAGCTAGCACTTATTCAGAGTTCACAACGGTAAAGTAAAACTTAAAGCATGGAGCCATCTGTCTTCATGACGCCACAGGCAGACATGTTGAGCGAAGACTCGTGATCCTAATTCATTGATTCCTTAGTCAGAAAATAACCTGCAACATGAAACGTTGCAGCCACAAGGGTCAATACACTTGAATTGTATTGGCAAGATGTCACTGTTGGGTGGGCGTAAAAGACACCTATCAATTATATGCATATTGCAACATGGTCTTCCTTCGACTTATCTCTGTATGTATCAAAATGAATTCTTGTTATAGAATCCCTATACATAATACTAGCACACCAAGGGGTACCAATGTAAGGAGGATCTCCTATACATGATGCTAGTCCACCAATGAAGGTACCAATGTAAGGGTGAATTGCCTGTACATAATGCTAGTCCACCTACGGCAGCACCAATGTAAGGGTAAGCTCCCTATACATAATGCTAGTCCGCCTACGGTAGTACCAATGTAAGGATAAGTTGTCTATACATAATGCTAGTCCACCTACGGCAGTACCAATGTAAGGGTAAACTCCCTATACATAATGCTAGTCCGCCTACGGTAGTACCAATGTAAGGAACTCAAGCTATTTACGATTCCTTAATGAAAAAAAAAACGTCCATTCTCTTTGATTTCTGGACGGCGATCCCCACCATTATTCACCATGCAAACGCCCCATCATACCAATATGTCTAGGTTTTTCGTGAACCAAGTTGTTTCATTATGGAAAACATATCTTTTTACCTCGTCTAAAATTGACATGATATCTCAGTCACGTATCATTCCACATATCTAGGAAACTCTACTTACGGTGAAAAAGGGAAATCAAATCATAGCAAGACACATAGCGTATATAATAAAAATAATCCTACACATGCACTACTAGTGAAATCCTAGAATATATTTAGGAAACAGTAGGACAGTGAAAAAGTGACACTTGCCTTAGCGAGGGGATGAGTTGGTACACTCTTCGCAAAAACACTCGTTGCAATCGGAGCAACCACAATCTACAAACATAATATTTTCACTCCATAAACACATAGCAACACATATACAATCGCAAATAAAAATATAGATGCAATATGTGGATTAAACATGAACAAAACACTTAATATGTTCTCTGGTTTCAACTATATGCATGATGCCATGGTACAATTTTAACGTTTCATTAATAATTAAAAACATTTTCTATCATTAGAAAAGATCTACAACACTAAACAAATACTACAAGGGAAATGTATATGTCACATTTTTATTTTCTAATGCTACTATACAGAGGGTTCAATACTCTGTTAATAGCAAAAGGAATTACTCCAAAATAATTTGTAGAACTATTTATATAGCGAAAATACTCTATTTGAGTTTATGCAAAAACTGTGTAAAAATATGATGCAAAAGTGCAATATTATGTGTCTACTGTATTCTACACGTTTTTATGAATCCAGGGACACGAAGTTTGCTAAATTTGGATAAACGAAACTAAAGATATGATTTTTACGAGTTTCTATGTTTCTCTGATCATAATAATTCGAAAGTACAAACAGATATGACAAGTGGCATGTTCCTATTCGAGGATACCCCTTCGTTTAAGTGATCTACTTATAGCCGTAGGATCAGAATCGTGTGGTTCATGGAAATGAAGAAGGAAAAACAAAAAAAACAAAGGAGCAGCTTCTCACGTACAGAAGATGGGGATTGCTGGAATATAACCGCGCGCTCAATTCGAGGACTGGATTCTCCGGCGATGTTGAAGCAGATGCAACGGCGCTCGATTTGACAAATATAAATCGGCGAAGACGGGAACGTGGAGATCGCACGGGTTCGTCCGGAATCGCTTGCCGGAAAACTGCCCCGCGGACGTGCTCACAGACGAAGATGGCACCGTCGCTGTGGTGCACCAAAATTCACGAAACAAATTCTGAGACGTGCGCAAGGAAGAAATAGGAAGTTTGGAAGAAACTAGAGATCAAACCGTGGACTGAGCTCACCGAATTCGACGATATACTGCGGCAGTACCGCGGAGTTGCGAGGCCAAATTCGAGCAGCCTGGAGGCTCTCGGAATCTATGTGGTTTGAAGGGAATGAAGAGGAGGATGTGGAGCTTAAGTAGGAAGAAACGGTGCATCAAATGGTGGCTTAAATCACCGGAAATCAATTCGGCATGAGGAAACTGCAAGAAGCGATACTGCAGTCCGTGCGGTGTCGTCCGTTCGTATGCTCAAGCTTGATGACGATGATGTGGCAGTGGGGCCCGCACGTTGGAAGGGGGATAAAGAAACGCGAACGCTGATTGACTTGTTGTTGCGTAGCTCGTTACTGCGGCCGTGTACGTCGCGTGTGTGTGGCTTGGCCTGGGTCGCTCGTTTTGAGTTGGCTTGGCCAGAGCCCTGCTCGCTCACTTTTTTTTTTTTTTTTTTACCAAAACTCTTTTCTTTTCTCTGCTTCAGTATTTGGAAATAATTTAAAAACCGAATTTGATCAAAAGTTACTCAAACTAAGTCAGAAAAAAAATACAAATAAAATATCAGCGGATTCCTTATTCAATGAAGAATATTTTGGAACCACTTTTAAATCATTTTGATAAATAAATGAATTGGCACATAGGCCTATATGGCTTTATTTGCATTACTTCGGGTTTTAGGTTTCTTTAACAAAATTTGTAAATTTCATTCAAGTTTTTCCTAGGCAATGCAACGATGCCAAGATGCTTATGAATGCAATGCATGCATTTTGATATTTAAAATTTTGGCAAAAAGTTTTAAATAACTTTAAAAAGTTTTAATTTCTTGGAAATTTTCATTCAAGTTCAAACAATCAAGCATTAGATTTTTTTTTTTCACATACTAAACTTTGGAAAATTTTGGGATGTGACACATATTCATTCACACAAGACATTCTAGTAAACAACTTCCTCATATAACTCAACTTGAAACAAGTATAAGGTAATCACAAATAAAGGTGCATAAGAAATCATAATTGGTGATGGCAAACTTTGTTCTGGGTCGCAGAACAGCACTTCATGCGGCTCAAGCGTGCGCGTGAAGGAGTTTGACGCGGTGCGTGGTATGACACCACCGGCAACGTGGTGGTAAGTTTCGCCAACCTTCATAATTTTGTTGATGCCGGTTTATCTTTACGGATCTTGTCTATCCTCCAGGTCCCGGTTTCGTGTTGAGACGTAGCTCTTAGCGCGAAAACTTAACTAAGCAACGCGCGGCTTCGGCATAGCCGATCCCAGGAGTTTCGGGTTGAGAACTTGTGGTTTCTTTCTTTCTCCCTGACGTCTTCTTTGAACGAACGCAGCGTGCCGAGCAGCTCTTCGAGAGCTCACCTACGGGAGCATCGGGACCTTGCGCAGGGCTCACAACCCTTGCCAAGGTTTTGTTTCCTTTCTTT
>NC_061513.1:205971002-206050120 GCF_022539505.1 Lolium rigidum | reverse complement strand
CGCGTGCGACCAGGAGGCTTTGCGGCCGTCGCTCCGAGGGACCGGGGCCAGCCCGCAGCCCTAGTTGTTCCCGGCTCTACCGTGTTGACCATCTCTCGCCCGCCGTGGGGTTTCGACCGTCAACACATTCTCGGCACGCCCGGTGGGACCACCTTCGACATCCACCACGTCGCCGTCTGCATCCGAGATGGCGGAAGGCACTCCGGCCAAGTACGAGGATCCGCCTGATGAGCTCAAGAAGAACCATGACGAGATCACGGCGGGCCTCGAAGCCGAACTCATCGGCTCTTTCCACCGAACCCGCTCCCATGGCGTCAGTGGAAGGGTTTCACACCCGAAGGCGCACTCGATGGAGTGGATCCGTCCGCCCCGTCGAAGAACGCACCGTGTCGCCGCGGCAGGAGATCAACTACATGGTGGCTCATTCGCCGCACCGCCACTCCGAGAGCCCGGTGAACACTTTGGAGCGTGTCGCTCGCGCGTCGTCCAGGAAATCATGAGCCACCGGTATTCTCCGTCGGGACCAGCTCGGGGACTTTCAAGGGAGAGATGCCACTCCAGCCCCAGCCCGTTCGCATGGGCAGCACCGGAACTGCCGAACTCATCGGCATACGTCGTCTACAAGATTGGTGGTGATCCTGGTGACTACCAATTCCTACCTGAGGCACCCAAGGAGATCCCGCACGGATACGCGTGCGCATACGTACCGGACTGCAACGCCTGGGCGCTCTCGAACCAGGCTGCAATATCAGCGGCCTCTGGAACGGCAGGAGGAACGTCAGGAGCCGATCCTGAGAAGCAATCGTGGCTAGCTAAGTACGCCACTCCGACAAACCTCCAAAGCCCAGCTCCCGCAGCTTGGCTTAGAACCGGAAAAGCAAGCATGGCTGGTTAAGTATGCCACCCCGGCGAATCTTCGTGGTTCGACACCTTCAGCCATCACAGCCGGATCAGATTTGTGCAATTCTGAAAGATCAGCTCGGCATGATGCCGAAAAGGAAGACGTTCGGCTACACCAAGCCGTACCCCAACGACTACGAACCGATCCCGCTACCACCCAAATATCGGCTCCCGGACTTCACGAAGTTTAGTGGATCGATGGTTCCAGCTCCATCGAGCATGTGAGCCGGTATTTGGCACAGCCGGGCACGATCTCAAGCATCGACGAGTTGCGCGTGAGGTTCTTCGCACAGCCCTCACAGGATCGGCTTTCGGGTGGTACACATCGCTACCACCGAACTCCATCCGGACTTGGAAGCAGCTTGGAAGAGCAGCTCCATGAGCAAGTATCACTCGCAGGCTTCCGATGTTGGTATTGCCGATCTAGCGCAAGTACGACGAAGCGCGGGGAAACAAGTGTCGAATACGTCCAGCGCTTCAGGACCATTAGGAACCGATGCTTTTCGGCTCATATAAGCGAAAAAGAAGCAGCCGAGTTGGCGGTGGTGGGTCTCTCATCATCAATCAAGGACGTGGCCTCCCAAGCGTACTACCCTTCGTTGGCGCACATGGTGCGAAGCCGTCAGCATATGAACAAGCGCCACCCGGATGTTTACCGAGACAAATTCAAGCGTGCGGTGACCTTGGTTGAGGCGTACGAAGATGAAGGTGCTATGGGAGATCGAGAGGTAGCAAGTGGCTGAATGGACTCGAGCGACGAGCCCCGTGACCTCGCAAATGGGTGAAGCCACAAGGCCCTCCAAAAGGGTTCGACTTCGACGTGACCAAGACCGAGCAGATTTTTGATCTCTTACTCACTGAGAAGCATATAAAGGTACCCGAAGGCCACAAGATCCCCACGGCGCAGGAGCTGAACGGAAAGCCATACCGCAAATGGCATAACACGTTCTCCCACACCACCAACGACCGCAGGGTGTGGCGGCAGCAGATCCAAATGGCGATAGAAAATGGACGGTTGATTTTTAACCAAGCACGCCATGAAGGTCGACACACACCCTTTCCCCGCCGTTAACATGGTGGAGTATACTTACCACGAAGGGTGCCACCAGGGTTTCTCGTGCCAAATCAATATGGTAGATCTTGGACACCACGCTGGCAAGGATGGAGATGAGGGCAGCTGCTCTCATAGCAAAGATGCAGAGGAAGCCGCTCCGTGCGATCGGCTCCGCCAAGACGGCAAGCGCTACGTCACAGAGGGAGAAGTGAAGAACATAAGATATCAGCGACCTCTCTCTGATCACCTCCTCAACAAGTATGTGAGTCAGTACGACCAACGCCGACGGTCCAGCCGATGATGATGAAAGAGATCGTCCGGCTAGAGAAGCCGAAGACATCGTCGGCATAATCGCGATGAGGAGGAGCACGAGCGTTGTGCCAAGGGAAAGGCAAGGGAGCGAGACGACGAGGACAGGCACCGGGATTGTCCCTTCTTCGTGCACCGCTGGGATTCAGGAATGAGCCGATTGCCAACAATCGGCAATTGCCCGTAATGCAACCGGAAGAAGAAGGAGGCAGCCAACGTGTCCGTGTTCGAGCGCTTAGGACCTCTCCCGCCACGTGAGCAAACGAGCTGAGTCCCCTCGGTTGAAAGATCTCGAAGATTCGAAGACGAGGGAGAAGAAGAAGACAGGTATCACCGGCCAAGGTGGTGCCCCGATGGACTCAGCCGTTCCCGTAAACGCAGGGTTCAACGATTGCGCGGCCCGGAAGAAGCCGAGAGGTTATACTTGCATACATTGAGGAAGGCAAGGCCTCGATCCGGCTGCGAAGGTTCAGCGAACCCTCGGATGAAGAGGGTCGTCCACGGAAAATGGAGTGGCGCCCCAAGCAAAGGAAAGCCGATGATGAAACATCGGCCGGCACAAACATGGTGCTCGTTCTTCCGACAAAGCTTAGCGCTCCACGATTACACGATGCACTCAAGGTGGGCGACAGCGAAGCGCACCAACATGATAAAGTCAGAGATTGGGCTGGTTTTATCTACCGGCCTGAACGAGTAGCAAGAGCACGTCAATGAGCAAACGTGGCGAGGCTGATCCTTGTGATCGGCCCCAAAAATTTATGAAGGGACATTACAAAACCTTCACCGAGCAAGCAACGTGCAGGCCGATTCCAGCAATCGGCCAAAAAAATTATCCTCACCATCCATTTTGCCCGGGTTCAACATGTTATCCAACGTAGCCGATACCATCAATTCTCTTGACAGAATCGGCTCGGGGGGCACCTGGTGGATAAAACACGAGGATATGCAATGGAAGCGTCTCATCCTTTGGTGATGGGTATTGGAGTATGGGGGCTGATGCACAAGTCGGCCGTAAAAATTCTGAAAATTCGAAAATTTTTGAGCACAACCGATGCAAGCAGACATCGACTTAAGGATATAAAAGCCGATGCATGGCCATCGACTCAAGAGGAATAACCGTTACGATCGAGGGTCAATGGAGCACGAAGGGAGAGTTTAATGGAAGAACTCCTCAATGGAGTAGTTTAAGGGCTCGGATCCTCTCTTCAAGAACAATGCCAAGAGCAGCCCGGACGTGCGGATCAGGTCAAGGATGGATTGCATTAGATCCACCAAAGGAAAGGAGCCGATCTAGCCGGCAAGGTGCAGGAAGAACCGAAGAAGCTCGGGGGCAGCTCACCTTGAAGGCTCTCTGCTTCCGGGAAGCCGATTTATGTTCAAATCGGCTGGTTCCGCATAAGAAGCTCCCTCGTACATAATCAAGCCCAGGTCCATACAGCTAATTTGCGTATCCTCGTCTCTGTTTTGCCTTGGCCGAGACTCTGGGGGCAACAGGCCTGGTAGATGCTCTATTGAGGAACCGATTGGGGTACCATCGGCTGATCTTCGTTGCAACCTTCTTCACAAAATAATGAGCGCTCGCTAAAGAGGATCGCTGAAACCGGTGGAAGAAATTTAAGGGCTCTCTTGGAAATCCCATAGTATCTACCGGAAAGAGAATCATCAGTTGAAGAATGGAAGGGTAAATGTCGAGGGACCGATGCGTTGCTATCGGCTCGTTACGCATTGGCAAAGGGGACGAATCGGCAAGATCAGTATGAGAGGAAATCGGCTAAGATAAGCTAAAAGGAATCGGCAAAATCAGATTGGGGAAAGTTCTTCATTGATAGATTTCTTACATAAGGAGCTGATTGCTCTCAAAAGGAAGTACTAGGGGATACATGGCCCCATCTACCGCTACCGGTCCTATGCTAGATGTCCTATCTACGGGCCGTCGCTGCCCTCGCCGTCGCCGTCGCCGCCGCCGTCAGCGCTACTCCCGGCAGGCTCGTCGTCGCTCCAATGGCCGCCGACCGGGCCCTCATTGTCCTCGTCTTCTTCGTCAGCGTCGTCATCATCACTGTCGAAGTCGCTGAGGTTTCCCGGCCAAGGGCAGAACCGCTTGGCCGGAGGCTCGTCGGAGGAGGTGTCGTCCTCCTCCTCCTCCTCTTCTTCCTCCTCCTCCTCCTCGGGAGAGGGGAAGTCACAGGAGAAGCGATCGTCGTCGCTCTCCTCCTCCGTTGTCCCATCGGCGAGGAAGCGGAGGTCGCTTTCCCCGTCGGTCAAGGACTTGTCATCCTCTGACCAAAGGGAGAAGTCATGGCTAGACTCCTCCCCGGCCGCAATGGCGCGGCGGATGTTGGCTGCGTGGACCTCCGCCGGGTTCGGCTCCGCGTCGGCTCGCGAGACGAAGAGGACCGGGTGGAAAGATCCGATGAAGCGGAGGAGGAAGAGGACATGGTGGCGCAGGAGGGCTTTTGGAGTGCTAATGCGAAGAAGATGCAGGAATAAACTCGTGCGGAGCGGTTCAATAAAAGGGGATATAGTGGAAGTTCAATGCCACAGCTAGCTTCCGAGGAAGTGGTGCCTAAAAAAAAAACTGCCGTGTCACGCGGAGAAGTTGAGAAGGCAGGGCATCATGATGACGGGTACTGCAACAGTTCTGCCACGACATGACCCGACGAAAGAAGAGCATAATGATTTTGGAAATGTCATTTCCAAAACCAGGGGGCATGTGTTATCACCGTAATTTGACCGAGTCGAGGTGGGCCGCGATCAAGATGGACTTGAAGAATATACATGGAAGAAATACGTGAATCGGCCTTTTATACCAAGTTGGGCTTAATTGCCCGTGTATCTGTAACATATTAGATCGCATCTTAGTTTAGAAGTTAGAATCTTACTCGTGCACGGTTTGGTGCACGCCCACATTAGAAAGTCCGCTCGGACTATAAATATGTATCTAGGGCTTATGGAATAAACAACAACCAACGTTCAACCACAAACAAATCTCGGCGCATCGCCAACTCCTTCGTCTCGAGGGTTTCTCCGGTAAGCACCATGCTGCCTAGATCGCATCTTGCGATCTAGGCAAGACAAGCCTGCCCACGTTGTTCATGCGTTGCTCGTATCGAAGCCTTTTTGATGGCGAGCAACGTAGTTATCTTAGATGTGTTAGGGTTAGCATTGTTCTTCGAATTACATGCTTTCGTTATGCAACCCTTGCACATCTAGCCGCCCTTACACCTATCTTAGGTGTAGGGGCGGCACCCCGCTTGATCATAATTTAGTAGATCTGATCCGTTACGATTGCTCCTTGTTTCATCAAGGATTAGTTTAACATCCGCAATAGTTAGGCCTTACAAAGGGTTGGAGGATCCAGCGGCGTGTAGGGTGGCGTCTGCTAGCCCTAGAAAGGATGTTCCGGGGATCAACCTCGTGTTGGTTTTTAGGCCCTGTCTAGGATCGGCTTACGGCCACCGTGCGCGAGCGCGAGGCCCAATCGTGAGTAGGATGATCCGATTATGCGGTGAAAACCCCAAATCGTCGTAGATCTCATTAGCTTTATCTTGATCAAGCAGGACCACCATATATTCGGACACCTTGTCCGGATCATGGGTGGATCGGCTCTTTGAGCCGATTCACAGGATAACCTGAGAGCCGATCGAGGCTCGTATTTAATGTTTACGTGTATGCCATGCAGGAAACTAAGCGAGGCATCATCCACACCTTCCTGACCAGGTATAGGTCAGGTGGCACGCCCTTGCGATTGGCATCGGCGCGTGCGACCAGGAGGCTTTGCGGGCCGTCGCTCTGAGGGACTGGGGCCAGCCGCAGCCCTAGTTGTTCCCGGCTCTACCGTGTTGACCGTCTCTGCCCGCCAGGGGGTTTCTGACCGTCAACAGATACGCGTACAGCACGCGTCCGTTGGGAACCCCAAGTGGAAGGTGTGATGCGTACAACAGCATGTTTCCCTCAGTAAGAAACCAAGGTTTAATCGAATCAGTAGGAGTCAAGAAGCACGTCGAAGGTTGATGGCGGCGGGATGTAGTGCGGCGCAACACCAGGGATTCCGGCGCCAACGTGGAACCTGCACAACACAACCAAAGTACTTTGCCCCAACGAAACAGTGAGGTTGTCAATCTCACCGGCTTGCTGTAACAAAGGATTAGATGGATAGTGTGGATGATGATTGTTTGCAGAAAACAGTAGAACAAGTATTGCAGTAGATTGTATTCAATGTAAAAGAATGGACCGGGGTCCACAGTTCACTAGAGGTGTCTCTCCCATAAGATAAATAGCATGTTGGGTGAACAAATTACAGTCGGGCAATTGACAAATAGAGAGGGCATGACCATGCACATACATGATATGATGAGTATAGTGAGATTTAATTGGGCATTACGACAAAGTACATAGACCGCTATCCAGCATGCATCTATGCCTAAAAAGTCCACCTTCAGAGTTATCATCCGAACCCCTTCCAGTATTAAGTTGCAAACAACGGACAATTGCATTAAGTATGGTGCGTAATGTAATCAATAACTACATCCTCGGACATAGCATCAATGTTTTATCCCTAGTGGCAACAACACATCCACAACCTTAGAACTTTCTGTCACTCGTCCCAGATTTAATGGAGGCATGAACCCACTATCGAGCATAAATACTCCCTCTTGGAGTTAAGAGTAAAAACTTGGCCAGAGCCTCTACTAATAACGGAGAGCATGCAAGATCATAAACAACACATAGGTAATAGATTGATAATCAACATAACATAGTATTCTCTATCCATCGGATCCCGACAAACACAACATATAGAATTACGGATAGATGATCTTGATCATGTTAGGCAGCTCACAAGATCCGACAATGAAGCACATGAGGAGAAGACGACCATGTAGCTACCGCTATGGACCCATAGTCCAGGGGTGAACTACTCACTCATCACTCCGGAGGCGACCATGGCGGTGAAGAGTCCTCCGGGAGATGATTCCCCTCTCCGGCAGGGTGCCGGAGGCGATCTCCTGAATCCCCCGAGATGGGATTGACGGCGGCGGCGTCTCTGGAAGGTTTTCCGTATCGTGGCTCTCGGTACTGGGGATTTCGCGACGAAGACTTTAAGTAGGCGGAAGGGCAGGTCAGGGGGCCACACGAGGGCCCCACACGCCAGGGCCGCGCGGCCAAGGACCAGGCCGCGCCGCCCTGTTGTGGCGGCGCCTCGTGGCCCCACTTCGTCTATCCCTCGGTCTTCTGGAAGCTTCGTGCAAAAATAGGACCCTGGGCGTTGATTTCGTCCAATTCCGAGAATATTTCCTTACTAGGATTTCTGAAACCAAAAACAGCAGAAAACAACAACTGGCTCTTCGGCATCTCGTTAATAGGTTAGTGCCGGAAAATGCATAAATATGACATAAAGTATGCATAAAACATGTAGATATCATCAATAATGTGGCATGGAACATAAGAAATTATCGATACGTCGGAGACGTATCGGCATCCCCAAGCTTAGTTCTCGCTCGTCCCGAGCGGTGTAAACGATAACAAAGATAATTTCTGGAGTGACATGCCATCATAACCTTGATCATACTATTGTAAGCATATGTAATGAATGCAGCGATCAAAACAATGGTAATGACATGAGTAAACAAATGAATCATAAAGGAAAGAATTTTCATGAATAGTACTTCAAGACAAGCATCAATAAGTCTTGCATAAGAGTTAACTCATAAAGCAATAAGTCAAAGTAAAGGTATTGAAGCAACACAAAGGAAGATTAAGTTTCAGCGGTTGCTTTCAACTTGTAACATGTATATCTCATGGATAATTGTCAACATAGAGTAATATAACAAGTGCAATATGCAAGTATGTAGGAATCAATGCACAGTTCACACAAGTGTTTGCTTCTTGAGGTGGAGAGAGAAATAGGTGAACTGACTCAACATAAAAGTAAAAGAAAGGCCCTTCGCAGAGGGAAGCATTGATTTCTATATTTGTGCTAGAGCTTTGGTTTTGAAAACAAGAAACAATTTTGTCAACGGTAGTAATAAAGCATATGTATCATGTAAATTATATCTTACAAGTTGCAAGCCTCATGCATAGTATACTAATAGTGCCCGCACCTTGTCCTAATTAGCTTGGATTACCGGGATTATCGCAATACACATGTTTTAACCAAGTGTCACAAAGGGGTACCTCTATGCCGCCTGTACAAAGGTCTAAGGAGAAAGCTCGCATTTGGATTTCTCGCTTTTGATTATTCTCAACTTAGACATCCATACCGGGACAACATAGACAACAGATAATGGACTCCTCTTTAATGCATAAGCATGTAGTAACAATTAATGTTCTCATATGAGATTGAGGATATATGTCCAAAACTGAAACTTCCACCATGATTCATGGCTTTAGTTAGCGGCCCAATGTTCTTCTCTAACAATATGCATGCTCTAACCATTAAATGAGTGGTAAATCTCCCTTACTTCGGACAAGACGAGACATGCATAGCAACTCACATGATATTCAACAAAGAGTAGTTGATGGCGTCCCCAGGAACATGGTTATCGCACAACAAGCAACTTAATAAGAGATAAAGTGCATAAGTACATATTCAATACCACAATAGTTTTTAAGCTATTTGTCCCATGAGCTATATATTGCAAAGGTAAAGAATGGAAATTTTAAAGGTAGCACTCAAGCAATTTACTTTGGAATGGCGGAGAAATACCATGTAGTAGGTAGGTATGGTGGACACAAATGGCATAGTGGTTGGCTCAAGGATTTTGGATGCATGAGAAGTATTCCCTCTCGATACAAGGTTTAGGCTAGCAAGGTTATTTGAAACAAACACAAGGATGAACCGGTGCAGCAAAACTCACATAAAAGACACATTGTAAACATTATAAGATTCTACACCGTCTTCCTTGTTATTCAAAACTCAATACTAGAATTATCTAGACTTTAGAGAGACCAATTATGCAAACCAAATTTTAGCAAGCTCTTTGTATTTCTTCATTAATGGGTGCAAAGTATATGATGAAAGAGCTTAAACATGATCACAACAATTGCCAAGTATCAAATTATTCAAGACATTTTATCAATTACCACATGTAGCATTTCCCGATTCCAACCATATAACAATTTAACGAAGAAGATTCAACCTTCGCCATGAATACTATGAGTAAAGCCTAAGGGCATATTTGTCCATATGCAACAGCGGAGCGTGTCTCTCTCCCACACAATGAATGCTAGGATCCATTTTATTCAAACAAAACAAAAAACAAAAACAAACCAACGCTCCAAGCAAAGCACATAAGATGTGATGGAATAAAAATATAGTTTCAGGGGAGGAACCTGATAATGTTGTCGATGAAGAAGGGGATGCCTTGGGCATCCCCAAGCTTAGACGCTTGAGTCTTCTTAGAATATGCAGGGGTGAACCACCGGGGCATCCCCAAGCTTAGAGCTTTCACTCTCCTTGATCATATTGTATCATCTCCCTCTCTTGATCCTTGAAAACTTCCTCCACACCAAACTCGAAACAACTCATTAGAGGGTTAGTGAATAATAAAAATTCACATGTTCAGAGGTGACACAATCATTCTTAACACTTCTGGACATTGCACAAAGCTACTGGACATTAATGGAACAAAGAAATTCATCCATCATAGCAAAAGAGGCAATGCGAAATAAAAGGCAGAATCTGTCAAAACAGAACAGTCCGTAAAGATGGATTTTATTGAGGCACCAGACTTGCTCAAATGAAAATGCCCAAATTGAATGAAAGTTGCGTACGTATCTGGGGATCACGCACGTAAATTGGCATAATTTTCTGAGCTACCTACGGAGAGGCAGGTCGAAATTCGTGACGAGCAAAGAAATCTGTTTCTCGCGCAGTAATCCAAATCTAGTATGAACCTTACTATCAACGACTTTACTTGGCACAACAATGCACAAAACTAAGATAAGGAGAGGTTGCTGCAGTACTAAACAACTTCCAAGACTCAAATATAAAATAAAAGTACTGTAGTAAAAACATGGGTTGTCTCCCATAAGCGCTTTTCTTTAACGCCTTTCAGCTAGGCGCAGAAAGTGTGTATCAAGTGTTATCAAGAGATGATGCATCGACAGCGGGGTTTGGAGTTTTCTCAACCATGCATAGTATTTTGGATACATAAGTTTCAGCGGCTCCCTTTTCATTAGTCTTGGGCTTGCTACTCTCATCAAACAAATTTTTGGGAACAAGCCAAGCATAATTATCATCTAGAGCTTCATGCATCGCTAGGAGCTTACATGGTATTGGTGCTTTAATCTCCCCACCATCATTAACACTATTAGTGTACTTAATTCTATCCATATCCATTTTTTCAAGTGTTCTTTTAAAATCGGTGATCGTACCAAGCCTCTCATGCTTACTAAAAACTTTTCTAGCTTCTTTAGCTATATCCGCAAATTCTCGCACTAAGACTTTTAGAACAAAATCTCTCTTCTCTCCCCGCTCCATATCGGAAAGTGTAAGAAACATGTGTTGTATCATGGGGTTGAGACTAATAAATCTAGCTTCCATCATGCGTACCAAACAAACAGAGGCATCTTCATAAGTAGGGACAGCTTTTACAAGGGGTATATCTTTAAGATCTTCATGCATACTAACATGGGTGAAAAATTCTTCTATATTATCTCTTCCAATTATAGACCCTTGTCCCACAGGTATATCTTTTACAGTAAAATTAAAAGGAAACATGTTAAAATAAGTAAAGTAAATGCAAGTAACTAATTTTTTTGTGTTTTTGATATAGAGTGCAAGACAGTAAATAAAGTAAAGCTAGCAACTAATTTTTTTGTGTTTTCATATAATGCAGCAAACAAGAAAGTAAATAAAATAAAGCAAGACAAAAACAAAGTAAAGAGATTGGATTGTGGAGACTCCCCTTGCAGCGTGTCTTGATCTCCCCGGCAACGGCGCCAGAAATTTACATGTCGGCGTGCGGTTGACGTGGGAGTTAGAAATCTTTGTGGAGTAACTTTTCTTCAGGTCCCCGGCAACGGCGCCAGAAATTTAGCTTGATACGCGTACAGCACGCGTCCGTTGGGAACCCCAAGTGTAAGGTGTGATGCGTACAGCAGCAAGTTTCCCTCAATAAGAAACTAAGGTTTAATCGAACCAGTAGGAGTCAAGAAGCACGTCGAAGGTTGATGGCGGCGGGATGTAGTGCGGCGCAACACCAGGGATTCCGGCGCCAACGTGGAACCTGCACAACACAACCAAAGTACTTTGCCCCAACGAAACAGATGAGGTTGTCAATCTCACCGGCTTGCTCGTAACAAAGGATTAGATGTATAGTGTGGATGATGATTGTTTGCAGAAAACAGTAGAACAAGTATTGCAGTAGATTGTATTCAATGTAAAAGAATGGACCGGGGTCTGATACGTCTCCGACGTATCGATAATTTCTTATGTTCCATGCCACACTATTGATGATATCTACGTGTTATATGCACATTTTATGTCATATTTATGCATTTTCTGGAACTAACCTATTAACAAGATGCCGAAGTGCCACTTCTCGTTTTCTCGCTGTTTTTGGTTTCGAAATCCTAGTAACGAAATATTCTCGGAATTGGACGAAATCAACGCCCGGGTTCCTATTTTGCCCGGAAGCATCCAGAACACCCGAGAGTCGCCAGAGGGGGGCCACACAGGCCCCAGATGATAGGCCGGCGCGGCCCAGGCCCTGGCCGCGCCGCCTTATGGTGTCGTCGCCCCGTTGACCCTCCGACTCCGCCTCTTCGCCTATATAAAGGTCCCAAACCTAAAACCTCGGGACGGAAAAGCCACGGTACGAGAAACCTTCCAGAGCCGTCGCCATCGCGAAGCCAAGATCTGGGGGACAGGAGTCTCTGTTCCGGCACGCCGCCGGGACGGGGAAGTGCCCCCGGAAGGCTTCTCCATCGACACCACCGCCATCTTCATCAACACTGCTTGTCTCCCATGAGGAGGGAGTAGTTCTCCATCGAGGCTCGGGGCTGTACCGGTAGCTATGTGGTTAATCTCTCTCCTATGTACTTCAATACAATGATCTCATGAGCTGCTTTACATGATTGAGATTCATATGAGTTTTGTATCACAATTCATCTATGTGCTACTCTAGTGATGTTATTAAAGTATTCTATTCCTCCTGCATGGTGTAAAGTGGACAGGGTGTGCATCATGTAGTACTTGGCGTAGTTTATGATCGTGATCTCTCGTAGATTGTGAAGTTAACTATTACTGTGATGGTATTGTTGTGATCTATTTGGTTATGTTGATCTATCTTGCACTCTAAGGTTATTTAAATATGAACATTGAATATTGTGGAGCTTGTTAACTCCGGCATTGAGGGTTCGTGTAATCCTACGCAATGGTGTTCATCATCCAACAAGAGAGTGTAGAGTATGCATTTATCTATTACGTTATGTGATCAATGTTGAGAGTGTCCACTAGTGAAAGTATGATCCCTAGGCCTTGTTCCTAAATATCGCTATCGCTGCTTGTTTACTTGTTTTACTATGTTTCTATCTGCCTGCAATATTACCACCATCAACTACACGCCGGCAAGCACTTTTACGCGCTTGTTGCTATCTGCTCATACTTATTTATACCACCTGTATTTCACTATCTCTTCGCTGAACTAGTGCACCTATTAGGTGTGTTGGGGACACAAGAGACTTCTTGCTTTGTGGTTGCAGGGTTGCATGAGAGGGATATCTTTGACCTCTTCCTCCCTGAGTTCGATAAACCTTGGGTGATCCACTTAAGGGAAACTTGCTGTTGTTCTATAAACCTCTGCTCTTGGAGGCCCAACACTGTCTACAAGAATAGAAGCACCCGTAGACATCAAGCTATTTTCTGGCGCCGTTGCCGGGGAGGAAAGGTAAAAGGTACTCACACTCCGGATCTCGGCTACTAAGCTATTTTCGCCGTTGTAAGTACTCGAAGCTATTTCCTTTAGATCCTGCAATTGCATCTTTTTGTTTCTTGTTTACACTAGTTTGGCATAATGGACGACAATGAGCTTCTTATTCTATTTCCTGATTTAAGACGTGGATGGTTTGATGCGAAAATTAAAAAACCTATGGAACCTTATTTGCATGCTTGGTAGTAATATTAGTATGAACGCTTTGAACACCATTGTTGATAATGATATAGAAAATTCTAAGCTTGGGGAAGCTGGTTTTCATGATCTTTTTAGTCCCCCAAGCATTGAGGAGAAAATTTTCTTTGATGATACTTTGCCTCCTATTTATGATGACTATAATGATATTGGTCTTTTGGTGCCACCTACTATGGAGAGTAAATTTTATTGTGATTATACTATGCCTCCTACACTTGATGAGAATAATAATGATAGCTACTTTGTTGAATTTGCTCCCACTACAACTAATGAAATTGATTATGCTTATGTGGAGAGTAATAATTTTATGCATGAGACTCATGATAAGAATGCTTTATGTGATAGTTATATTGTTGAGTTTGCTCATGATGCTACTGAAAGTTATTATGAGAGAGGAAAATATGGTTGTAAAAATTTTCATGTTACTAAAATGCCTCTCTATGTGCTGAAATTTTTGAAGCTACACTTGTTCTATCTTCCTATGCTTGTTACTTTGCTCTTCATGAATTTGTTTATTTACAAGATTCCTATGCATAGGAAGCATGTTAGACTTAAATGTGTTTTGAATTTGCTTCTTGATGCTCTCTTTTTGCTTCAACTACTATTTCTTGCGAGTGCATCATTAAAACTGCTGAGCCCATCTTAATGGCTATAAAGAAAGAACTTCTTGGGAGATAACCCATGTGTTATTTTGCTACAGTACTTTGTTTTATATTTGTTTCTTGGAAGTTGTTTACTACTGTACCAACCTCTCCTTATCTTAGTTTTGTGTTTTGTTGTGCCAAGTAAAGTCGTTGATAGAAAGGTTGATACTAGATTTGGATTACTGCGCAGAAACAGATTTCTTTGCTGTCACGAATCTGGGCAAAATTCTCTGTAGGTAACTCAGAAAATTATGCCAATTTACGTGAGTGATCCTCGGATATGTACGCAACTTTCATTCAATTTGGGCATTTTCATTTGAGCAATTCTGGTGCCTCAATAAAATCCATATTTACTGGACTGTTCTGTTTTGACAGATTCTGCCTTTTATTTCGCATTGCCTCTTTTGCTATGTTGGATGAATTTCTTTGATCCATTAATGTCCAGTAGCTTTATGCAATGTCCGAAGTGTTAAGAATGATTGTGTCACCTCTGAACATGTTAATTTTTATTGTGCACTAACCCTCTAATGAGTTGTTTCGAGTTTGGTGTGGAGGAAGTTTTCAAGGGTCAAGAGAGGAGGATGATATACTATGATCAAGAAGAGTGAAAGCTCTAAGCTTGGGGATGCCCCGGTGGTTCACCCCTGCATATTTCAAGAAGACTCAAGCGTCTAAGCTTGGGGATGCCCAAGGCATCCCCTTCTTCATCGACAAATTATCAGGTTTCTTCTCTTGAAACTAGATTTTTGTACTTTACTTGGAGCGTCTGTGTGATTTTGTTTTTGTTTTTGTTTGAATAAATGCTTGTGTGGGAGAGAGACACGCTCCGCTGGTTCATATGAACACATGTGTTCTTAGCTTTATCTTTTAATGTTCATGGCGAAGGTTGAAACTGCTTCGTTAATTGTTATATGGTTGGAAACAGAAAATGCTACATGTAGTAATTGGTAGAATGTCTTGAATAATTTGATACTTGGAAATTGTTGTGCTCATGTTTAAGCTCTTGCATCATATACTTTGCACCTATTAATAAAGAAATACATAGAGCTTGCTAAAATTTGGTTTGCATAATTGGTCTCTCTAAGGTCTAGATAATTTCTAGTATTGAGTTTGAACAACAAGGGAGACGGTGTAGAGTCTTATAATGTTTACAATATGTCTTTTATGTGAGTTTTGCTGCACCGGTTCATCCTTGTGTTTGTTTCAAATAACCTTGCTAGCCTAAGCCTTGTATCGAGAGGGAATACTTCTCATACATCCAAAATCCTTGAGCCAACCACTATGCCATTTGTGTCCACCATACCTGCCTACTACATGGTATTTCTCCGCCATTCCAAAGTAAATTGCTTGAGTGCTACCTTTAAATAATTCAAAATTTATCACCTCTGATTTGTGTCAATGTTTTATAGCTCATGAGGAAGTATGTGGTGTTTTATCTTTCGATCTTGTCATTTACTTTTGACGAGACTTTCACAATGGACTAGTGGCACATCCGCTTATCCAATAATTTTGCAAAAAGAGTCGGCAATGGGGTTCCTAGCCCCAATTAATTAACTTTCATTAATAATTCTCTTCACATGTTTTGCTCCGATTCATCGGTAAGCAACTTAATTTTGCAAATAGACACTCCTTCATGGTATGTGATTGTTGGAAGGCACCCGAGGATTCGGTTAGCCATGGCTTGTGTAAGCAAAAGGTTGGGAGGAGTGTCATCCATAAATAAAGAAAAACTAAAGTACATGTGTAAACAAAAGAGAAGAGGGATGATCTACCTGCTGGTAGAGATAACGTCCTTCATGGGAGCCGCTCTTGAAAGTCTGGTTGATGAGGTAGTTAGGGTGCCCACTACCATTCGTTGACAACAACAAACACCTCTCAAAATTTTACTTTTATGCTCTCTTTATGTTTTCGAAAACCAAAGCTCTAGCACAAATATAGCAATCGATGCTTTTCCTCTTTGAAGGACCATTCTTCTACTTTTATGTTGAGTCAGTTCACCTATTTCTCTCCACCTCAAGAAGCAAACACTTGTGTGAACTGTGCATTGATTCCTACATACTTGCATATTGCACTTGTTATACTACTCTATGTTGACAATTATCCATGAGATATACATGTTATAAGTTGAAAGCAACCGCTGAAACTTAATCTTCCTTTGTGTTGCTTCAATACCTTTACTTTAATTATTGCTTTATGAGTTAACTCTTATGCAAGACTTATTGATGCTTGTCTTGAAAGTACTATTCATGAAAAGTCTTTGCTATATGATTCATTTGTTTACTCATGTCATTACCATTGTCTTGATCGCTGCATTCATTACATATGTTTACAATAGTATGATCAAGGTTATGATGGCATGTCACTCCAGAAATTATCTTTGTTATCGTTTACCTGCTCGGGACGAGCAGGAATTAAGCTTGGGGATGCTGATACGTCTCCGACGTATCGATAATTTCTTATGTTCCATGCCACACTATTGATGATATCTACATGTTATATGCACATTTTATGTCATATTTATGCATTTTACGGAACTAACCTATTAACAAGATGCCGAAGTGCCGGTTCTCGTTTTCTGCTGTTTTTGGTTTCGAAATCCTAGTAACGAAATATTCTCGGAATTGGACGAAATCAACGCCCGGGTTCCTATTTTGCCCGGAAGCATCCAGAACACCCGAGAGTCGCCGGAGGGGGCCACACAGGCCCCAGATGATAGGCCGGCGCGGCCCAGGCCCTGGCCGCGCCGCCTTATGGTGTCGTCGCCCCGTTGACCCTCCGACTCCGCCTCTTCGCCTATATAAAGGTCCCAGACCTAAAACCTCGGGACGGAAAAGCTACGGTACGAGAAACCTTCCAGAGCCGCCGCCATCGCGAAGCCAAGATCTGGGGGACATGAGTCTCTGTTCCGGCATGCCGCCGGGACGGGGAAGTGCCCCCGGAAGGCTTCTCCATCGACACCACCGCCATCTTCATCAACACTGCTGTCTCCCATGAGGAGGGAGTAGTTCTCCATCGAGGCTCGGGGCTGTACCGGTAGCTATGTGGTTAATCTCTCTCCTATGTACTTCAATACAATGATCTCATAAGCTGCTTTACATGATTGAGATTCATATGAGTTTTGTATCACAATTCATCTATGTTCTACTCTAGTGATGTTATTAAAGTATTCTATTCCTCCTGCATGGTGTAAAGTGGACAGGGTGTGCATCATGTAGTACTTGGCGTAGTTTATGATCGTGATCTCTCGTAGATTGTGAAGTTAACTATTACTGTATGGTATTGATGTGATCTATTTGGTTATGTTGATCTATCTTGCACTCTAAGGTTATTTAAATATGAACATTGAATATTGTGGAGCTTGTTAACTCCGGCATTGAGGGTTCGTGTAATCCTACGCAATGGTGTTCATCATCCAACAAGAGAGTGTAGAGTATGCATTTATCTATTCTGTTATGTGATCAATGTTGAGAGTGTCCACTAGTGAAAGTATGATCCCTAGGCCTTGTTCCTAAATACGCTATCGCTGCTTGTTTCTTGTTTTACTATGTTTCTACCGCTCTGCAATATTACCACCATCAACTACACGCCGGCAAGCACTTTTACGGCATCGTTGCTCTTGCTCATACTTATTTATACCACCCGTATTTCACTATCTCTTCGCCGAACTAGTGCACCTATTAGGTGTGTTGGGGACACAAGAGACTTCTTGCTTTGTGGTTGCAGGGTTGCATGAGACGGATATCTTTGACCTCTTCCTCCCTGAGTTCGATAAACCTTGGGTGATCCACTTAAGGGAAACTTGCTGCTTGTTCTACAAACCTCTCGCTCTTGGAGGCCCAACACTATCTACAAGAATAGAAGCACCCGTAGACATCGGGGTCCACAGTTCACTAGAGGTGTCTCTCCCATAAGATAAATAGCATGTTGGGTGAACAAATTACGGTCGGGCAATTGACAAATAGAGAGGGCATGACCATGCACATACATGATATGATGAGTATAGTGAGATTTAATTGGGCATTACGACAAAGTACATAGACCGCTATCCAGCATGCATCTATGCCTAAAAAGTCCACCTTCGGGTTATCATCCGAACCCCTTCCGGTATTAAGTTGCAAACAACGAGACAATTGCATTAAGTATGATGCGTAATGTAATCAATAACTACATCCTCGGACATAGCATCAATGTTTTATCCCTAGTGGCAACAAGCACATCCACAACCTTAGAACTTTACGTCACTCTGTCCCGCATTTAATGGAGGCATGAACCCACTATCGAGCATAAATACTCTCTCTTGGAGTTAAGAGTAAAAACTTGGCCGAGCCTCTACTAATAACGGAGAGCATGCAAGATCATAAACAACACATAGGTAATAGATTGATAATCAACATAACATAGTATTCTCTATCCATCGGATCCCGACAAACACAACATATAGAATTACGAGATAGATGATCTTGATCATGTTAGGCAGCTCACAAGATCCGACAATGAAGCACATGAGGAGAAGACGACCATGTAGCTACCGCTATGGACCCATAGTCCGGGGGTGAACTACTCACTCATCACTCCGGAGGCGACCATGGCGGTGAAGAGTCCTCCGGGAGATGATTCCCTTCTCCGGCAGGGTGCCGGAGGCGATCTCCTGAATCCCCGAGATGGGATTGGCGGCGGTGGCGTCTCCGGAAGGTTTTCCGTATCGTGGCTCTCGATGCGGGGGTTTCGCGACGAAGACTTTATGTAGGCGGAAGGGCAGGTCAAGGGGCCACACGAGGGCCCCACACGCCAGGGCCGCGCGGCCAAGGACCAGGCCGCGCCGCCCTGTTGTGGCGGCGCCTCGTGGCCCCACTTCGTCTATCCCTCGGTCTTCTGGAAGCTTCGTGCAAAAATAGGACCCTGGGCGTTGATTTCGTCCAATTCCGAGAATATTTCCTTACTAGGATTTCGAAACCAAAAACAGCAGAAAACAACGAATCGGCTCTTCGGCATCTCGTTAATAGGTTAGTGCCGGAAAATGCATAAATATGACATAAAGTATGCATAAAACATGTAGATATCATCAATAATGTGGCATGGAACATAAGAAATTATCGATACGTCGGAGACGTATCATAAACCAACGCTCCCGATGGGAGTGATAGTTGTAATAGCCGAATATTTTGATGAAATCATCAATAGTATAAAGTTTCTTCATGTTTGCTTGAATTCCATCGCTCTCGGTGGGAGTAAACGCAATAATCGAAGATATTCAAGAAGCCCCCGAGTAATTCCAGCACTCTCAAAAGTGTATCGGGTCAATATTATATAAGATGATATCCATTGAAGATCTCTGATAATAAATCCACTGACCCGGAAGTGTATCGGGTCAATATTATATAAGATGATATCCATTGAAGATCTCTGTTGATGAATCCACTGACCCAGAAGTGTACCGGGTCAATATTATATAAGATGATATGCATTGAAGATCTCTGTCGGTGAATCCACTGACCCGGAAGTGTATCGGGTCAATATTTAAATAGCCACAGAAGATAAATCCATTGATAACCATAGATGATGAAGCCATTAGCTCGGTTGCGACAAGGCCAATAGAAACAGGTCGGATGATGGATGCAGTCGAATTAATTGTGCAGTCAGAAATAGGCGATGTGATGAGCACAGTTGAAGTAATAGCCCTGCCAGAAATAGTTGATGTAGTCACGCGGCGTTTGGCCAACATGGCCGATGAAGAGGACGCAACCGATGAGGCGGATCCGCGACGGGTGAGCACCCGAATATATCGAGTCCCCGATGTCAGGTTCGCGATAGACGAGCCCCGATTGCGACGAGTGCGCGATGGCGGGCGCGGTCATCGAAGTTTTGTTTCATTCTGAGTTATGTTGTAGTACGTAAATTCGCGCACAAATAATAGCACGTGCCAAAAAATATTTGGCCAAATAATAAATTTGCAAAGAGTAGTTAACTGGAAATATAGCACGTGATGATTTTTGTGTCGGATAAAATCGGGTTGCCGAGTCAGTGATGGACGATCTTGCGACAGGCGAGGCCTCGCAGTACTTGATGGCGACTCAATGGCCCGTGATTTGGCGGATAGGATGCCATAGTATAATTTGGAGATTTTCGATCTGATTTTCCCCTTTGCGTTGTTCTCTTAGAAATCTCATTTATGCATGCACGAGGAAGTTCATGTACACATGCGGCTTTAACAGGATCTGTGATGATTGATTCCTATCCACCGGTGCATGATCCCGCGTGTATCTATAATCTTTCTATTCTTAATAGGTGATCCCATTTCTCTTTACATGCAGCCTATCCACCTCATCAAGTATCACTTGCCAATCCAAACGTGCCATGTCATTCAAGCCTCACACATCATTCACCATGTCATCCACCACATAATCTTTCTATTCTTAATAGGTGATCCTATTTCTCTTTACATGCAGCATATCCACCTCATCAAGTATCACTTGCCAATCCAAACGTGCCATGTCATTCAAGCCTCACACATCATTCACCATGTCATCCACCACATAATCAGGAAAAAAATTATAGCATTATGCCATTATTGTATCTGATGTTAAACACCAAGTAACACCACCCCACCATTATTCTACCATTCATTAGCGATGGGAAGTTCAACATATTCTGTTCGCCTTTAGCACCCCTCACCTTCCCATTCTCAGGGTCGTATCCTCCCATTCCATCCCCCACCACGGCCATTCCCTTCAATTTCATCAATCCACGATGCTTCCTCTAGGTGTATATATACCTACTTTCTCTCACGGTCCCTCCTCGCTGTTAGAAATAGGATTAGCCTAAGTCTTAAGCTAACTAAGCAGTTACTTTTATCCAACAGCCGTGTCTCTTCGAAGGGACACAACCTCGTAAACCGTCTTTATTGGTGCCTGTTCGCTGGGTATATATACCCCTCAATCATCAATGAAATACTTTTACTCTAAACACGTTATCAGCACGTAGAACTCTGCCAAGAGCGGTCTCTGAACGGAAGAGGAAAGGTAAGGTAAGGATGCATACCACATCAAATTCTGTTCGCAATCGGCAAAAATCACCGGTGCCTCGCCGTCCCCATCGAGACGTGCTTGTCGGCCCGTCCTCGGCAAGACACCAGGACGAGCGACGGCGGCCTATGCGGGCCGCATCCTCGTGGCGCGGCGCTGCCCACGACCGGCCTCCACTTCACTCCCCGGTGCTGCCCTCCGTCATGGAGACCGGCCCTCTTCCAACGTAAAGCGACGACGGCGGGCGCTTCGCTCCTGCGGCAAGATCTCCTAAGGCGGACACAGCGCAGGGTCAGCACGCCCGGCGGCGCTCCTCCGGGGTGCGGCTGCCAACGTACGCCGGCGCCAGAGCCCGCGGCTCCCAGTAACGCGGCCGCCTAAGCCACTAGGCGAGACGGCAGCTCACAGAGCGGTGCCACCCTCCGGCTTCTACCGCAGCCACGACCTTCGGCCTTACCCCTCGGTTGCAAGGCGGCGCCCTCCAGCTGGATTAACCGGTGGACTCTGTGTAAAATGAATCGATTGATTCATATACACATGGACAGAGGAAGACGATTGGGGACCTTATCTCTTGGGTCATTTTCAGTTTGAACCTTTAGCTTCACAGAAATTAAGTATGAGTTCCAGCATTTTGTTAGTGGACCCCAAGGCTGAACGTACTATCACATTTCTACAAATGAACATGAGCCCTCACACTCCGCTCAAATTTATTGAACTTATTCAAGAAGATACATGTGGACTATTCAAAACTATCTGGGTCATATAATTATTTCATGGTATTCATAGACACTCTAATGGATGGTCTTATGTGGCTCTCTAATCTCCACAAACCCATGATTTTACTAAATTAATTGCTCAAATTATCAAATTAAAAGCAAAATATCAATAACATATTGGTTAAACCAATACGATTATCATTTTCACAAGCATTTGTGATTTTACTAAGTACCTATTGTACATACCCAGAATGGTGTATCCAAATTCTTTATCAAAAGAATCAAACTAATTAAATGACCACTCTGACAAATTTTTAACATGCCAACATATTGTTGGACACATACGGTCTTACACGCCGTAGATCTGATCCAGATCACAACAACTGCTTATCATACTGCTTTCCCTAGCAGTAAGTACGTGGAAATCAAACAAGTATTTCCCATCTGCGATAATACGGTTATATACCGTTATCACCACCCCAACGTACATAATGGGCACTCACATCAATTTGGGATCTATGTGATAAATAACTAAGGTATAATCGTTTATCCGTCAATTACCTTAAGACCCTAACAAGGGAGTTATTGATAGCCCATACGCTGATTGCATTTGCAATAACGATATTTTTCGGCATTAGGGGGAGATTAGTACCACAAAGAATGCCGATAAATAAATAATAAATGTCATAGACTTTCAGTCCTTATATTCACGTACTTGAAAATCTGAACGATAAGTTCAGTCATAAATTTGCAACACATTGCAAATCTGCCACATACATTTACTCGTGACAAATATATCACAAAATTATATTATGCATGCAACAATGTGCCAAAAGAGTGAAGGTACCTAATATAACCACTTTCCTCCGAAATGAGAGCAAAAGGGGGAGAAAATTGGCCACATGAGATATAAATTCTCACATGCTTCCGCGGAACAGAGGAAATTATATCCTCAACAAGTAAATGTAGTTCAACCTCAAGTTGAATAACACATAGTGGATGCTCATCATCCAAACCCAACAGAAATGTGCACATAATTTTAAGTGTTGGGACATCGAAACACATTGACTCCATTGTTATGGGAAATCATGAGGAGTTCAAATATTTTAATCACATTTCCACAAATCTTATCGATTCAACAGAATCATACAACAAAGACTACATTTTGTCGACAAATATTTATTCTTAAATTGCTAAAACCTTTAGGGCCCTGAACCAAAGTCCACGGCAGAGTGCCTAATGCACTCATATATTGGTTCAACTAGAAGGATGCAATTGAATAAGAATAACACTCACTCAACAAGGGAGGTATTTACCATCGTAATACCTATTCCTCATAAGCACCTTCCCTCTGGAAGAGAAATGAATTTTTGTTAACAAAAAAAAAATGAGGTGGTGATAAAGTGAGGCTTGTAGCGCAAGGGTTCACGCAGAGACCCGACATCAATTATATATGATGTAACATACCCTATTGGTATAAGTGGAATTACATTTCGATACTAATATTATTGACAGTTATAAATAAACTATCCATGTAGTTGATGGATGTAGTGATTACATAATCATATGGGTCACTCAATTTGGATATCTATATTAAAGTCCTTAAGACTTATATAAATCCAAATCCAAAATAAATAGCAACATATGTGTAATACTACAAAAGTCACTCTATGACTTAAAATAGTCAAACACAAATTGTGTGGTACAATTGACTATAAGAGCTCCTTCTTATAAAGGATTACTCGTACAATAATGATTGCTTATATGCAGTCATAAACAAAATCCCTAATTGGATTCTACATGACCTTTGTATATATCGATACTTTTATCATCAAAGTCTATAATATACATGAAAGGTCCTTACAATCTTATCAAGACGGAGATTTGGATTGAACCAAGTATTAATCAAGTTTATAACTTGAGTATATTCCTTCGGAATACATATCTATCAGTCTTTACATGTCCATAAAATTTTGTAGAAATTAAATATGGATAAATAAAATCAAAGATACATACGGTCACAATATCCCTAACATAGATACAAATTCATTCATACATTGTAGTAGTGATGAAGTGATACTGGACCTCTTGTTCCATATCTCAATACAAACTACATCACGAATGCGAATGTTTTGTTGTCAACTTCTTTTAAGTGCAAACCCCAACTAAAAAGTTGGTGTAAGTAATATCCTCTAATATATTTAAGACACAAATGTTCTTGATTAATTCTCTTACGAATATCAAGATTTGACCGTCATGTAATCTACGTTGGCTATAATTACCCGATCCCGAAAATGCCATATCATAGACTGAATTCAATGAAAGAGTCTTCTAAAATAAGAATACAAAATAGACTCTAACGGCTTCATATAATAATTGAACACATTCAAGATCATGTGGTTAAGATTCAACAGAATCACCCACCATTATCTATCAGATAATACCACTTGTATTGCTCAAATGCATCAGGGTTAAATTAATATCTTTCAAACTAGGGAGATAAACACTTTGCAAACATATCATGTGAAAATCTAACAGATTTATTCATAGTGTTTTACAGATTCCCACGCTCATGAATTTAAGTTCATGGTATTTGCAAAGTTCAGGGAGAGTAAAACTCCCAAATTATAACTCGGTGATGATCATTAGATCATATATATTGTACTCTTTTTCCCTTAATGAGTTTTCCCTAATGGTTTCTCATAAAAGGTTTTTAATGAGACGATATAAATATAAGTGTCTAGATATGTCACATTGCTTTCTCCTTATTTTTTCCCTATTGGGTTTTAAAGGAGTTTTCGGTGGCACATCATATTGCACTTTTTGCAATATTTATATGTCGTACCTCCTATTTTCCCCACTGGGTTTTTTAAAGGAAGTATATAAGGCATATTTATTGTTCTCCAAACTCATTCGTGAGGTTTTTCCCTTCTCTAAGGTTTTCTCATATGAGTTCTCATGGAGACAACAATCGTTACATGTCGTACTATTTTCTTCTTATTTTTCCCAAAGGGTTTAAAGGAGTTTTAACAACATATCAAATACAACTCTCCTCATATTTTTCCCACAGGGTTTTTGGGGGAGACATTTTAAAGATGATGACTTTCAAGATGATGAATATTTACAAAGAGCACCATTGTTTACAAGGACATTCTCATATATAAGTAAGAAGATTATGCGAGAAGATCTTGAAGATTACACATGAGATTTTCAAGAAATGGCGTTGTCCAAGGGGGAGTGTTAGAAATAGGATTAGCCTAAGTCTTAAGCTAACTAGGCAGTTACTTTTGTCCAACAGCCGTGTCTCTTCGAAAGGACACAACCTTGTAAACCGTCTTTATTGATGCCTGTTCGCTGGGTATATATACCCCTCAATCATCAATGAAATCAATAGTTCATCTCTCAATACTTTTACTCTAAACACTCGCATCCCCTTGGAGAACGTAATTTCTTGCCTGCCTCCCATGCCAGATGTTCTTGCAACCGATGCTACCTTTTATTTTGATGATCACTGAATATCAGGAGACAATTGCATGGCAATAACCAGTGGCCGCGCGGCCGAACGACTCCTCCTCCCACTTCCCGTACATTTAATCCCCTCGATGCGTATTAATCTTGATCCCTGTATGCTTCTATACCTCTTCGTTTCTCCTTCTACACTAGGCTGAGACCCGAAAGCTTCCTGGGCCACATTGTCCTCGCCCCTTTTAGCTCCTCCACCTCCACTTCCCATATATAAGAAATCACTCGGTGGGAAGCCCTATATTGTTTATGTTGTTTGTGTGTCCATATTCTGATGAATTCACTGCATCTACTGGCGATTTATGTCCATGTCCCTCCATCCCTTTCTCAAATTTATATTGAGAAGTTCGAGATGGAATTGGGACTTGGATTTCAGATTCTCGGCATCGGGGATTTATGGTCGCATAGGTGCCCTTGGGAAAGAGATTGTGATTTTTTTTATTGATTCTGATTGCTCAGTTCCAGTATCTAGAGCCTCTTGGGATTATCCTTCAGATTGATTCCTTACATTTCTTATTTTATTCCAGATTATTTCGGAGGCTTCCAATCTGATTGATGTTGCAGCGCTGGAGAAGGTCCATCTGGACAATTCTCTCTTCCTTTACTGCAAGAAGAACGAATCCGCTGGCAAGGTATCCATAGGTACTCGAAATTAGGATTGAGATTCATGTTGTGTTTTGTTGATGCGGTTCTCAAGTTCTCCACCGATATGGCCGTGAAACTCGATGGTCAGCGTCGACTCCATCAGACCTTGGCAGCAATAATTCTATTGCAGGATCATCAACATTTATCCAGTGGTATGTGCGTCTTTTTTTATATTAAGATATCGCCTTAACTATTTGTATGTGTGGATCCCTGAGTTTGTCACCGTATTCTATTTTGGCTGACTGTACATGCTATCTCTTGATCTTCTACTACTCCCCTTGCATATCGAACGGCATAAATCATGTCTCTGGCGACTTGGGTCAGTTAAATGTTTGGTCAATGTCTACTGGATCCATTCTCCCATTTTAGTTCAGATTCCTCTGTAATATGATTTCAACTATTTTCTGTTGTTACATGTACCGCATATGATTGTGGGGCTGAATGTACATCTGGCCGCTCTCCATCTCACATAAAAGCTATGCTTTTAGTTACTTTTATACGGCTTAGATATCAAAACATACTTTTCCATGTCAATATATAGGCCTCTTGGACTAGATGTACATTTCTGTGCCTAAGATAATTCTTCGCCATGTTCTTTGATGGGTGCCATTCTGCCAGGTAAGTATCTCTTCCATATATACGTTCAACGCAATTTCTTCCAACCAACCTTTAACTTCTTAATGCATTATTTTGTACCTCCCACTTTATTATGTTGATAATTCTTCGCCATGTTCTTTGATGGGTGCCATTCTTGCAGGTAAGCATCTCTTCCATCTACATGTTTAGCACAATTTATTACGACCAAACTAACTTCTTAATGCACTATTTTGTACCTCCAATCTTATTCTGTTGAATGCTAGATCAATTGCGCAAAAAGCACATGCTCAGTGATTCCATTCCTTATGTTTTCACGAGCATGCGTTGATTCTCCTGAAGTATGGTACATGTTACATTACGTGTGCATTGTGTATGTATGACTGATCCTGCAAGTCCAAAAAAAAAAGACTTGAGCAACATTTTGCTGCCCCTTCTCATTTTCTGTTCCAGACTACAAGTATCTGCAAGTAGAGTTTACGTGAATTGATATAGAGGTGGCATTAGTTGTTCGGTTTATTCAAAAGCTTTCCTACATCATGATCTTTCTTGGTTTGGTATACTGAAAATGGTGACCTGGAGGGTAGCAATACAAGGAGAACAATGTCAATATGTACTTGGTACAAACTTCAAAATACAGTGTTTATTGTCACAATTTTATCTGAACATCCTGATTGTATAGTGTGCCAGATCTTACTGACGGATGTACATTACAAACTGTCAGCATTTATTGTGTTTCCTTTTCCATTAGTGGACGGATGTACATTACAAGAAATGACTCACTGATGAGAGATACATGAATCTCATTGCCTCAAAATGGGGGTATTTAGTTGGTTAACATGATACTTAGTAACATAACGCACATATCCTCGGTCTACAATGTCATTTGTTTCATATTCTTTTTTCCTTAATGTTCCACCATCTTATTTATAACAAAACACCGCACCAACGCGCGGGGCTTTATCTAGTATCTATAAAGTTGATCCCCACTACCCTTCATTCAATGTTTGCAAGCTCAACATGCAGCATGTCCACGTCACCTTAATTTGTGTGAGCCGTTTGATTTAATTCATGTGTCATTGCATTGCAAGTGACCACCGTTGGATGTGTTGCATCATATCATGTGGTGTAGTGGACGAATATTGATAATCAGTGTTTACTTAAGTTTCATCTCATAAAAAGAATGACTGGTCCTTCCCATCCGTGCTTTGGCAATTAATTCTACCAACGAGGCACAACTTCTCTTGATTCATCGGTTACTAATGAAGTCGAGCGGGCACTCTCTGAACCTATTAATTTTCTATCAGCGATGTATGTGCCTCCTGCGTCCCCTCACTTCAAATTCCCTGCAGCCTTTTGTATTTCATCTCTCTCACACACACAATAGCACTAAGGGCATCTCCAACCGGCCAACCCAAACCGCGCCTGCGCGTCCGGATGGGTCGAGCCGGACAAAAACGCGGCCCAGCGCGCGTCTCCATCCCTAAAACGGATGGCCGCGGCGTCCGGGACGACCCAAACCCGGCCCAAATCTGGGGCGGGTTTGCGTGGCCGCGGATGCCGAATGATGGTCGGTCGCGTCCGCCCCTTGTCCGCCCATGGCCCGCGTGTCATAGAAATAGAAATATTTTTTTCATTCAAAGAAATCATTACAATTTTTTTAGCCTACTAGTTCTATCCTAATACGTACGGGGCCGGCGGCCTCGCCTGCGACTCCCTCGCCGGCTCGCCGTCGGGGCCGTGGATTTCACTCGACGCGGGCGGCCTGTACGCGTGAGGATTCCACTCCATCTTATGAGCTGGGTGGCGCGGCGGAGGACTTCATCCTCCTCCTTTCCGCTCGCGCGCCTCGGGCGCGCTCGCGCTCCGCCTCCTGAGGCGGCACCATCCGCTTCCCGCATAGCTCCAGTTTCTGCGGGGCGGCGCGTTCCACAGCGGTGCGCGCCTCCAGGCGGACGCGGCCGGCGGCCTGGGCCTCGTGGGTGCCGTTCCGCCGCCACGTGCGCTCTTGTCGGCCGCGCTCCGCCGACGCAGCAGCCTCCCGGGCGCGCCGCTCGGGCGAGGGCATCTGGATGAGGTGGCGGGCTGCTCGCATAGCGAGCAGCTCGTTCTTCTGCCCGAGGAGGTCGCCTAATCGGCGGCGACCGGCACGGCAGGTCGCCTCGTGCTCCTTCGTCACGCGCGTGAGGTCGGCGAGGCGCTCCTCGATGGCGCCGTTGATGTTGGCCAGCGCGAGGTCCTCCTCGTTCACGGGCTACTCCTCCGCGGCGTCCGCGGCCTCGTACCAGCCGTCCGAGGTCTCGTGCCAGCCGTCCGCGGCCGCCTCCACCATCTCCGCGTCGCGGAGCGCGCCCCCTTCCTTCTTCGCCGCCGCCTCGGCAGCGACGCGGAGCGCGTCGTCGTCGGCGACCCACCGCGCGTCCGCGCGCTCCTTCTCCTCCCTCCGTGGGAACCTAGCCCGGGCGGCGAGGGAGAGCTTGGCCCACGTGGCCTGCAGGGTGCGCGGCATGGCGCCGGAGAAGGTGGAGTGGGAGAGGAAGGTGATGCGGTCTGTGTGAGACCGCCGCCGTAAGATAATAGGAGAAATCTTGCACTAACGTATTGCTACCAATCTAGGTTGGTAGGTAAGGCTGAGTTGTGCTTGCATTGTTTTCTTTGTCGTTGTTCTAACTACAGCCTCCTCCAAACTTGAATATCTGATTTCATTGTCCCTCTTTTCGTTTTTCATTGGCTTCTAGGGCTTATATCTTTTCATTATTTCTTAGTTGCACATGCTTGATAAAATTCCTTGTGAAAATCATGCTATTTTATGCAGGTCATAAGGCAGAGAAGCTACACGAAAGTCCTCCCTCCGTGGAGTGCTATCTTCCTTTATGTTGTTTCCCCCTATGTATCTATTCAGAAGGAATATCTTTGTGTCCAATATATGTTCATATATTATTTTTGTAATTGGTATAGATTTCATGATTTTATTTTCAGTTTTGCGCTAATGGAAGGGATAGGAGTTACAGTCCTGCTGTTAAGGTTCAAGTGCCGCCTTTCAACCATTGTCATGTCTCACTGGATATTTATTTTGGCTTCACAATTCATATTTTTTGAGGTTTTAATCCGACAACTATGTTCACTAACATGTGATTCCCTTTATTTTATGTTATTTTCTTTAGTTGATAAATTTTAAAACACCACCTCACCTCTATTTATGCTTGCCTGTTGATTCTGCAGTAATATTCATCTTTAGTTTTTACTAAATTTAATACAATATGTTAGCTTTATATTACCTTTAGTGCATTTTTTATTGCTGCAACATTTGAGATATACAAATTTTCAATCCTGGACCGCTGGCATCAAGCAAGAAGTGTGGTTGGCCATACTCATCGTAAAAGTTTGTTGATCAATAGTATATCTTAAATTAGCACATGTCCAAATTTAGAAGGTTCTCGCTACAAATTCCGCAGCAACGCGCGGGGTATCACCTAGTTAATACTACTTCTTGCTCCTGCCTCTGTCTCTTCAGGTGATGGCCACGCTGAACCTCCGCCAAACGTGAACGAGCCGAATAGTTTTCTGACCGTGTCACCGGAAACGGCTCGGCGTCACATGCTCCAAAATGCGGTAGTCACCCAGATGCGATCTGACAATTGTTGATGATGATTGAACTTTACTTCTTTTTGTTACTAGACTTCAATCTTGTCGATGATGTTGATGATGAATCTATCGGATCCCGTCCGGATGACAAAATCCAGACGCTGCGATTCCCACAGACGGCGCCACGTGACGAGGCGGTTCCTCGTCAATACCCACCATGAGGGGCTTAGGGTTGACGGAAGGCGAGATGGAGATTCCGGGAGCGAGAGAAGGTACGACGTACCCAGGTTCACGTCCCCACGGTGGAGGATCGCTACGTCCTGCTAGCAATCCATTATATGAATATATGTGTGTAGGGGGCCGCCATAGGCGGAGTTGTTGTATCTAGTCTAGTTCTAATCTGCGGGTTTGATGTCTAGGCGTCTCACTTCTATGTTTTTCTGTTTCTGAATATATGCTCTAAGGGGTGCCCCTGCGTGGCTTTATATATCAACAAGGCTAGGGTTTACAAGAGTCCTAGTAGAATTCGTATTGGAGTCTTCTTCCTTGTAAATCAAGTTGATATTCCTTGTGGATCCAACTTGTCGAGTCCTTGCGCTGGTCCATCTTCATAATCTGTACCGGTTATAGCAATGTTGGGTACCCGAAGGGTAATGCCCACATCACCTATACTTTTGCTATGAATTTTTTTTGCAGCACAATGAGCTTTAGCAATTTGTTCCGTAAGAGCTCGAGCGGTGGAGCGGAAGGCTCGGGAGGCCACCACGACTCGCGGAAGAAGGCGAATAAGGGTAAAGAAGTGCTCGAGACTGACTTTGACAAGGAGTACAACCGGTTGTTCGCCCGCAAGGTACTCCCCACAAAGTGGGTCGATGAGGATTTTCTCACCAGCAGCGGCCTCGACAGTGACTTCACCACGTTGGTGAGGAATGCCGGCCTGGAGGTCTTCTCGGCACTCAACTGCGACACGTACAAGCATGCCACACTCGAGTTCCTCGCGACCTTCCATGACGACCTCGCCGTCCTTGGGCGAAACACCACTGTGAGTTTTTCATTGACCACACTCGGGTGTACCGCACTGTTTTACTTTCGAGGAGTTTTGTGGTTGTTTCGGGTTCTCCACCACTAGAGAGCTCGAGATTACTGATAATGTTGTCCTGGAGGCAAGAGAAGCCTGTCAGCTAATTTCTGTGCACAGGAACCAGCACTATCTGCGGAAGAATTCCGCCACCATCTAGAACATGACCATTCGCTACTTCGCCACCTTCTAGGCAAACTCCCTCTTCGGCAAGGGAGATACTGCGGCCATGGCTAGCCCTGAGATGAGTGTCATTTGCAGCGCGCTCTACCCCAACATGGCAACCATGATGAACCTTTGGCACCCTGCTCATTCAGCACTTCCGCCGCCATAGGGCGGCAAACTCAGGTGATATCCGTTGTGGTGGGTTAGTCACCCAAATTGCTTACGTCATCCGTTTCAGGATGTCTTCGGGCAACCATGTCATGGGCAGTAAGTATTTGGATTCTAACCATATGGCTAGAACACAGTTTCTTGGGGTTTACAGGGAGAACTCCAAATCTTCGTGCTTATCAGTTTTATTTTGAGGTTAATGGTGAAGTAGTCCAGTAGTTTTTGCCTTTCTCTGGTGCTTTTGGTCTTCCAGGGAAGAACAAGGTGTTTTCACCGAAGGAGTTGTATGCTTTTAGGGTGGCGGCTGGACGAGCGACTGCCCCCGGAGGAGACGCTTCTGGGGAGAAGCATAATGATCAAGCTGGAGATGCTGACCAGCAGTGGGGAGGCCAGGGATGGGATGACTTCGGTCAAGCTCATCAATACCATCAGTACCAGTAACCTCCACCGCAACCCTACATGCAGCCACAGTCGGGATATGACTATGTCCCGAGGGAGGAGTACGACACCTTGGTGAGTCGCATCGGCACGTGGAGAGCATGTTGCACAACGTGAACTCCAATGTGCTGTCTCTCACTCAGAGCTTCAGCAAGTTCTCCACCACCTTCTAGACCTACTACCCGTCGCTGCCGCACGGTGGTGGTAGCGGGAAATGATCCAAGTTAGGCTATACACCTAAGGTTGGGGAGGTTAACTCCTCCACCTTTGCATTCATATCTTAGTTTGTTCTTTTCATTTATTTTATTTTCTGGTTATTTGCATGCTTAATTTTTGTTTAGCATCTACAACCAAAAACACACAAAAATTAGTTAAGATTTCTTGTTATTCGTGTGCTTAATTTTTGTTTCATATTCTTATTTGAAAACACACAAAAAATAGTTAACTTTCCTTGTTTTTATTTGTGTGAAGCTCTCTTCATATTTTCTCTGAAATCTCTTTGTGTTATTCACTTCCAGTGACTTCGTGAGGTGAATGAAAGGGAGGAAGACTTGGGGATAAGGCAAGCAAGCGAGATGAGGTATTATTTCTCATCTTCACTCTCGTTATAATTCCATTCGTGATCGTATGATTATTTTGTTGGTTGCACTCTAGTCTTGCTCCCTACTTAGCTCGTCGTCATTTAAATTTCATTCCCAAGATAGTGTCACTATTTTGGTTTTGCTTCACAATCATTGAATGAGGTAAGAAAAAACAACTGTAGTTGGATCCAACTCCAATGTTTTTATAACAAGAACAAGCATCTCTTGATGAATTTGGTGCCATGTGTTTGTCTTAAGGCTTTAATCTTGGTAGTGCTCAACCACATGTCTCGATGAATTGATTTGATATCACTCATGTTAGAAATTGTTTGATTGAACTGAAATCTAATAGTGGTTGAGCTACATGACAAACTTTAATATTGTGAATCAATGTGAGATATTGATTTATGCGTGTCACCACTTGAATCAATGCTTGATATAGCTTTACGCGTGTCATCATGCTGTTGTGTACACCCTTGGGACACTAGCACCTCCACTAACCTCATGGTTGTCGCAACTTTACCAAAGATTCACTCATGGCCCTTGCTTGGAAATTTTCATCGGAATCCAGTTTATCACTTCAAGGTCTTGTCATGAGTTCGTTACTATTAGGTGGATTTTATTGAAAGACAATGAGGGGATTGAGTGTTGGAGAGTCATGATTCTTGATGTGGAGGTCAATGATTTGCTCTAAGATTAATTCTCTTTTAACTTATACATGCGCACCCTTAATTCAATCAAAGCATTCATTGCTTAAAATCCCAATTTTACTCTCAATAAGAAGAGAGGCACCAAAATAATGCATTTGCGATCCTAGTCAAACTCTTGACACTTTTTATGGGCTTAATATTTATTTTGATTGATGAACTACACGTGGCTAGGACGCGACATTAGGTGCAACCATTTGAATATCTTATGATCATGTTTGAAGTTGCAAGGTTTTTGAAGATGAATTTAATATTGCTTCGAACTTGTGAGCTCTTCTACTCAAGGTTTATTTCTTGCTATTATTCTTTATCACTTTGTCACTCGAGGGCGAGTAACAACTAAGCTTGAGGATGTTGCTAGCTTCAAATTTCGATACATTTTACTACAGATTTTCCATCACCTATCTATTGGTTTCATTGGCTTTTCACTGGATTTTGTGTTTTAACTAACGCTAATATCGTGATCCATGCGAAACCTTGTTTTTAATTATGTATTTTAGGAAACCGTCATATCTGGAGGATCCAAGGAAATTTATGGGCTGATTGCAGCGAAATAAAGACATTTCCTTTTGAGGCCAAACCCATCCTGGCGACACAGGAGCTTTAACGGGCATCGGTACGGGCGGGGCTTGCACGTACTGTCCACCCGTATTGACTGGTGTCGCATTTGCTTTATCAAACCGAACCCTTTCTGTGAAGGGACATCGACGAAAAACACAACACATCAGCCACCATTCGCACCAGAACAGAGGAGATCGGATCTGAAGAAGGAGAAGACCAACCTTGGCTCCATCGACGATCAATCTCATCGCCTCATCCATTACATCCCACTTGTACTGAGAGAGAGATTCATACTTGTAAGGTTAGGGATTGAAACCTCTATTTCATCCTAGTTTGTATTTTATTTGATTTCAACCATTGTGGCTTGCTACGGTAATATCAAGATAAACTCCATTTACTTTGCTATGATATTGTTATGCTATTATCCTCTCATGTGTGAGTAGATCCCATTGGCGTGGGGGATGTAGGGGATTGGTGAGATGTGATGTGCCAATTTTGTTCCATCTATTTGTGAACTTATGTTCGATACTATTACATATATAAGTATGAATATTTATGTGCACCTAATGTTGTTATCTAATTTAAGGGCCCAGATAGCATGATCTCAAGAACTCATAAACAAGAACTTGTTTGCTAGTGAATCGACGACCCCCCGAGTGACACGGCCGATATCAAATAGGATCTAGCAATACTCAAGGAATCATAAGGAACCATCGAGCTTAAATTTTTATTCCATTCTAACCACCTTAATAGATGCGCTGACCATGACTTTGGTAACAGACAGAAGGATTATTGGAGGAAGATGAAATCTACCAAGATAAATCTTTCTCTCTTATGGGTTGCTTGCCTTCTTAGATATAAGTATGAAGAATCATATTCACTTATCATATTTATTCCACATGGCACATTCACTATAGCCATGAACCGAATCACCTCGCGCCTACTTTTTCACCTGCAGAAACCCATTTATTTCTTATTAGCTTACTTTTATGCACTTTACTTCATTGCATTATCAATTCTCCAAACTCTTATTATTCACACTAACCACTTTCCATTTCAATTCTTGCAGTCAATTCACCTAAAACTTGTGACACCTTGGGTGCGACAGAAACACCGCAGATAAACATCCTCCTATGCTCCTTGTTGGGATACGATATGAAAACCGAAATAATACTTCCATGAAAATATGCATGAATGACCATGTGTTCTTGCTGGCCATCAACAAGGTTGCATGTTGTTTCTTCTCGGAGACGAGCAAGATCTACAAATAACAGCGGCATATGGGAGCAGACAACAATATGATTATAGTGAAAGTTGTTCTGGTGGCATCAATATTCATGGTGTTGCTTTACTTTGTTTATTTTCTTGTCGGATAATAGAGATTGAGGTTTAATGGAGTTTTTGTGCTTTGTTAGGCCATCTTCCTTTTTCTGATTAATGCATTGCTAGATTTGTGAAGGATATTTCTTTTGTCGAAGTAAATTGGAACCAGGGCATGTTATAGATAAAATCATGGTTTAGCCGTTGTTGTTATTGTGATATAAAACACAATCCAACTCCTGGTTATTTAAAATTTAAATTAAACAATTATATTACATGCTTTCAATTGTCCACCAGACAAATTGCTCAACCTTGAATTATAGGAGGTTTGGAGCCATATGTAGGTGTTCTGAAACCTCAGTATACACTTTTAGTTATGCGAGTAATTGTATTCAATCCGATATAGCTTTCATAAGAGATGGTCTACTTGCACCATGAATCAGGATCACAAGTGCTTCAATTTATTCTCGTTGCAAACACGTTTTCAACACGTCCAGCTGCAAGTATTATTTTACATTCATTTTAATGCATAGCATTGGCCCGACTCTAGAGTGGACATCTTGTATTTTTTAGTTGTCACATGTTTGTATTTCGTAGCTGACGTGAGTATTTTCATTATATGTATAGTTGTATTTTAAATAATTTGTATAATGATTTATATTTAGTTGTTTGACTAGCATGGATAAGATGGTTACTAAATTGATATTTAGTTGCTTCTCTGTTAGCATGTCTTAGTTGTATTTAACCGCTAGTTAATCTATTTTTCAGCACCATCATTAAATTTTGCATGCTTATTTTATTAAGTTGATTTCCAAACATGGTTAAGTGTGTTACTGAAACCACCGTAGTTGCTACTCTGTCAGCATGCCTTGGCTGTCTTGTCAATGTGCTTAAGTAGAGTACTGAAATCAATTGAGTTGATTCCTCCAACATGCTTAAGTTGTTAGGTATTGGTATAATCTATCTATGTGTTTCTACCGAGCAACTGAAGAGTTTTGGTGCCCAAGAGGCAATAATAAAGGAATATTTATTCTCATCAACCCATGTTCATGATAAAGTTTATATACCATGCTTATTGTATTATCCGGAAACATAATACATGTGTGGAATATGAACACAATGTGTCCCTAGTATGCCTCTATACTAGTTCGTGATATAAGTGTTGGTTGCTGGTTTCCATAGCCATGGACATAGTGTTACTTATTAGAGAGGTCATACTATTAAGCAGAATAATATGATGGAGTTGACCTAATCAAAGCGTAGCAATTGATCGTGTCACATCTTTACTATTATATTCCAGTTGGTCGTACGTCATACAACGCGTTTGGTGAATGAGATTGGGAACATCCTGACCGTACAATCTAATCTCACGTCTCTCCTTTGTCCTATAGCTTTTCCACTCTGCCCCAAGTATGACAGGATCAATCAATGAGATTCTCATTCAATTAGCCTCAATATCATTTCCTTTCTCTACATCTAAATAGCCCGAATAAGGCAACCATACAAGCCAATGAATTAATCAGATATTAGCTGCAATCACGCTCACGCGGCCTCCCTCTTTTCTTCCACAATTTCTCCTCATCTCTCAACAAGACCCGCCGCCGCTACTCTCGTTGAAGGGCCTCATACGGCTGCATCGAGTAGATCACCTCCGGTGGGGAGCTCCCACCGGTGGCCATCGCCGATCTCGCCAGCGCTTCCATGCAGCTCGGTGATACGTCCCCGACGTATCCATAATTTCTGTCGTTCCATGCTTGTTTTATGACAATACTTACATGTTTTGCTTGCACTTTATGATGATTTCATGCATTTTCCGGAACTAACCTATTAACAAGATGCCACAGTGCCAGTTCTCGTTTTCTCGCTGTTTTTGGTTCCGTAAAGGCTGTTTGGGCAATATTCTCGGAATTCGACGAAACGAAGACCAAACCTCCTATTTTTCCCGGAAGCATCCAGAACACCGAAGAAGAGTCGGAGAGGGGCCGGAGGGCCACCACACCATAAGGCGGCGCGGCCCGACCCGGGCCCGCGCCGGCCGTGGTGTGGCGCCCCAGTGTGCCCCCCGCGCCGCCTCTTCGCCTATAAAATCCCTTTCGACCTAAAAACACCGAAACTTTTGACGAAACTCCGGAAAGACTCCGTGGGCGCCGCCGCCATCGCGAAACTCCAATTCGGGGGACGAAGTCTCCGTCCCGGCACCTGCCGGGACGGGGAAGTGCCCCCGGAAGCCATCTCCATCAACGCCATCGCCTCCATCATGCTCCGTGAGTAGTTCCCCCATGGACTACGGGTTCTAGCTGTAGCTAGTTGGTATTCTCTCCCCCATGTACTTCAATACAATGATCTCATGAGCTGCCTTACATGATTGAGATTCATCTGATGTAATCGGTGTTGTGTTTGTCGGGATCTGATGGATTGTTACATTATGATTGTCTATCTACAAAGTTTATGAAGTTATCGTTGCTGCAATCTTGTTATTCTTAATGCTTGTCACTAGGGCCCGAGTGGCATGATCTTAGATTTGAGCTCTATACTTATTGCTTAGATTGTATCTACAAGTTGTATGCACATGTCACTGTCCGGAACCAATGGCCCCGAAGTGACGAAATCGGGACAACCGGAGGGGATGGCGGTGATGTGAGGGACACATGTTTTCACGGAGTGTTAATGCTTTGCTCCGGTACTCTATTAAAAGGAGTACCTTAATATCCGAGTAGTTTCCCTTGAGGCCCGGCTGCCACCGGCTGGTAGGACAAAAGATGTTGTGCAAGTTTCTCATTGCGAGCACGTACGACTATTATTGGAAAACATGCCTACATGATTAATGATCTTGATATTCTGTCTTAATGCTATTTCAATCCTATCAATTGCCCGACTGTAATTTGTTCACCCAACACTTGTTATTGGAGAGTTGCCACTAGTGTAGATAGCTGGGAACCCCGGTCCATCTTTCATCATCATATACTCGTTCTACATGTCAACTGTTTTCCGGTGCCATTGCTCTCATATTACTATTACCGTCGCTGTGTTACTATTACTACTGCTCTCATATCATCGCTACTTTCACATCACCCCTGTTGCTAGTGCTTTTCCAGTGCAGCTGAATTGACAACTCGGTTGTTAAGGCTTATAAGTATTCTTTACCTCCCCTTGTGTCGAATCAATAAATTTGGGTTTTACTTCCCTCGAAGACTGTTGCGATCCCCTATACTTGTGGGTCATCAAGACTATTTTCTAGCGCCGTTGCCGGGGAGGCATAGCTCTACTCATAAGTTCACCTGGGGAGTACACTCTACATCTCTCTCTATTTTATTTTATTTTGTTTTGCTTAGTTTACTTTTGTCTAGTTTATTTGTGCTTAGTTTATTTCTGTCTAGTATTAGTTTTCTTAGTTTACTTTTGCCTAGTTACTTTTTGTCTTGTTTTATTTGTCTCATATACCCAAAAATCCATAAAAATTTGAAAAACCAAAAAATTAAAAACTGCTGTTATGGGAGAACCAACAACCTACTTGGAGCTTATAGAATGTTATAATTGTTATAGAGAATCAAGAACTTGTAAAATAATGAGTGCTATGATAGAAAAATTGAATACAATTGCTAAAATCTTGCTTGAACGCCATGATATAAACTGTTGCTCTCAACAGGATACTAAACATCTTAAATTTCAATGTGGCTTTAGTGAGGAATTTTTAATTAAGAACTATAATCGGAATTGCTATATTCATTATGGGTTCGAAGAGGTAGAACAATTTGTCTTATTTATGGGAGCCTCCGAGATAGAATCCTTCATGGTTGAGAATTATGAAACTTGTGTTGTTTGTAAGGGCCTTAAAGATTATGTCTCTACTATCCTTAATTCTTGCATAGAATGCTGCAGTAGGAATCCTTATATCCTTGATTATAAAGAGAGACACATTAATGCACAAGAATGCACTCACAATTTGCAGGAACCTGCGGAAGAGGAAATTGATGAACCTGAAAGCTCATTGGATGAAAAAGAAGAGGAGAGCGACGAACAAAAGGAGGAAGAATGGATTAGCTACCCATGCCAACCTTCTAATGAGAGTAACTCTTTATCTCTTACACTATTTGATTGTCCTCCATGCTTACCGGAAGAAGTTGAATGTTATGTTCCTGTGGATTCTCTTGAAATAGTACCTATGAGTAATACCTATGAGAATAATTATGCTACTGTTATTTATGATAATCCATGCTACTTTGATAAATCTTATGATAATGCTTTGTTTGTGCCTGATGTCGAAATGCATGGTACTAAAGAATTTTGCTTGGCAAATGTTTGTGATAAAGCTCTAGATGATGGTCCTATGTTACTTGATAATATTAATTGTGCTACTAATGAAAATGGGATTGGAGAGTTCTTGACTTATTCTATGAGTCCCATATCTGTTGAGATTGATCAACTACCTTGTTATATTATTAATAAAAGTAAGTTTGAAAGTTTTAATTCCACTATTCTTGAACTTGATAAAAATTATGTGTTTGGAAATCATGAAAAGTATGCTGCATGTGATAGCTATATTGTTGAGTTTGTTCATGAAGCTACTGAAAATTATTATGAGAGAGGAAAACATGGTTGTAGAAATTTTCATGGTGCTAAAACACCTCTCTATGTGCTTAAAATTTTGAAGTTATTCTTGTTTTATCTTCTTATGCTTGTCACTTTGTTCTTCATGAATTTATTTGTGTACAAGATTCCTATGCATAGGAAGCATGTTAGGCTTAAACTTGTTTTGGATTTGCCTCTTGATGCTCTCTTTTGCTTCGAATACTATTTCTTGCGAGTGCATCATTAAAACTGTTGAGCCTATCTTAATGGCTATAAAGAAAAGAACTTCTTGGGAGATAACCCATGTGTTATTTTGCTACAGTACTTTGTTTTATATTTGTGTCTTGGAAGTTGTTTACTACTGTGGCAACCTCTCCTTATCTTAGTTTTGTGTTTTGTTGTGCCAAGTGAAGCCTCTAATCGAAGGTTGATACTAGATTTGGATTACTGCGCAGAAACAGATTTCTTTGCTGTCACGAATCTGGGTCTAATTCTCTGTAGGTAACTCAAAAAATTAAGCCAATTTACGTGCGTGTTCCTCAGATATGTACGCAACTTTCGTTAGTTTTGAGTTTTCTGATTTGAGCAACGGAAGTATTTTATTAAAATTCGTCTTTACTGGCTGTTCTGTTTTGGCAGATTATGTCTCTGTTTTTTGCATTGTCTCTTGTGGACTTTGAGCGAGGTTTTCTAGACGTAGAGGGCTGTAGCTAATGTTTTATTGAGTTCTTGCAATGTGCCACTACAGGACCAAGGTGGATTCAAATTTTTTGAGTACTAACCCCTCTAATGAAGTTTATGAGAAGTTTGGTGTGAAGGAAGTTTTCAAGGGTCAAGAGAGGAGGATGATATATGATCGAGAAGAGTGAAAAGTCTAAGCTTGGGGATGCCCCCGTGGTTCATCCCTACATATTTCAAGAAGACTCAAGCGTCTAAGCTTGGGGATGCCCAAGGCATCCCCTTCTTCATCAACTTATCAGGTTCCTCCCCTGAAACTATATTTTTATTCGGTCACATCATATGTGCTTTACTTGGAGCGTCTATGTGTTTTATTTTTGTTTATGTTTGAATAAGATCGGATCCTAGCAATCTTTGATTGGGAGAGATACACGCTCCGCTTTTTCATATGAACACTCTTGTTCTTCGTTTTACTTTTAATGTTCAATGATAAAAGTTGGAAGCTATTGCACTTATTTATATTTGGTTGGAAACAGAAAATGCCTCATCATGTCTTGGATAATTTGACACTTGGCAATTGTTTTGAGCTCTCAAGTAGATCATGATTAAGTTTTTTCATGTAGTCTAAGCCTATTAGTGGAGAACTACTGTAGAGCTTGTTGAAATTGGTTTGCATAATTGATCTCTCTTAAGGTCTAGATATTTTCCGGTAAAAGTGTTTGAGCAACAAGGAAGACAAGTGTAGAGTATTATAATGCTTGCAATATGTTCTTATGTAAGTTTTGCTGTACCGGTTCATACTTGTGTTTGCTTCAAACAACCTTGCTAGCCTAAACCTTGTATCGAGAGGGAATACTTCTCATGCATCCAAAATACTTGAGCCAACCACTATGCCATTTGTGTCCACCATACCTACCTACTATGTGGTATTTCCTGCCATTCCAAAGTAAATTGCTTGAGTGCTACCTTTAAATAATTCAAAATGCTTCTCAATTTGTGTCAATGTTTTATAGCTCATGAGGAAGTATGTGGTGTTTATCTTTCAATCTTGTTGGGCAACTTTCACCAATGGACTAGTGGCTTCATCCGCTTATCCAATAATTTTGCAAAAAGAGCTGGCAATGGGATTCCCAGTCCCAAATTAATTAACAAAAATAGACACTCCTCCATGGTATGTGATTGTTGGACGGCACCCGAGGATTCGGTTAGCCATGGCTTGTGTAAGCAAAGGTTGGGAGGAGTGTCATCATCATAATGAAACTAAAATAAAAGGGCACTCCTTCATGGTATGAGATTGTTGGGAGGCACCCGAGGATTCGGTTAGCCATGGTTTGTGAAAGAAAGGTTGGAAGGAGTGCCACCCAAAAATAAAAATAATTCATGGGAGCCGCTCTTGAAGGTTTGTCTAGCAAGGGGGTTAGAGTGCCCACTACCATTCGTTGACAACAACAAACACCTCTCAAAACTTCACTTTTATGCTCTCTTTATGTTTTCAAAACCAAAGCTCTAGCACAAATATAGCAATCGATGCTTTCCTCTTTGAAGAGCCATTCTTTTACTTTATGTTGAGTCAGTTTACCTACTTCCTTCCATCTTAGAAGCAAACACTTGTGTCAACTATGCATTGATTCTTACATACTTGCATATTTGCATTCATCATATTACTTTGTGTTGACAATTACCCATGAGATATGCATGTTACAAGTTGAAAGCAATCGCTGAAACTTATATCTTCCTTTGTGTTGCTTCGATGCCTTTACTTTGAACTTATTGCTTTATGAGTTAACTCTTGTGCAAGACTTTTGATACTTGTCTTGAGAGTACTCTTCATGAAAAGTTTTGCTATATGTTATCTATTTGTTAGCAACTATAGATCATTGCCTTGAGTCACTTCATTCATTTCATATGCTTTGTAATAGTATGATCAAGGTTATGTAAGTAGCATGTCACTACAGAAATTATTCTTTTTATCGTTTACCTGCTCGGGACGAGCAGGAACTAAACTTGGGCATGCTGATACGTCCCCGACGTATCCATAATTTCTGTCGTTCCATGCTTGTTTTATGACAATACTTACATGTTTTGCTTGCACTTTATGATGATTTCATGCATTTTCCGGAACTAACCTATTAACAAGATGCCACAGTGTCGAGTTCATGTTTTCTGCTGTTTTTGGTTCCAGAAAGGCTGTTCGGGCAATATTCTCGGAATTCGACGAAACGAAGACCAAACCTCCTATTTTTCCCGGAAGCATCCAGAACACCGAAGAAGAGTCGGAGAGGGGCCAGAGGGCCACCACACCGTAAGGCGGCGCGGCCTGACCTGGGCCCGCGCCGGCTTGTGGTGTGGCGCCCCCAGGTGCCCCCCTGCGCCGCCTCTTCGCCTATAAAATCCCTTTCGACCTAAAAACACCGAAACTTTTGACGAAACTCCAGAAAGACTCCAGGGGCGCCGCCGCCATCGCGAAACTCCAATTCGGGGGACAGAAGTCTCTGTCCCGGCACCCTACCGGGACGGGGAAGTGCCCCCGGAAGCCATCTCCATCAACGCCATCGCCTCCATCATGCTCCGTGAGTAGTTCCCCCATGGACTACGGGTTCTAGCTGTAGCTAGTTGGTATTCTCTCCCCCATGTACTTCAATACAATGATCTCATGAGCTGCCTTACATGATTGAGATTCATCTCGATGTAATCGGTGTTGTGTTTGTCGGGATCCGATGGATTGTTACATTATGATTTTCTATCTACAAAGTTTATGAAGTTATCGTTGCTGCAATCTTGTTATGCTTAATGCTTGTCACTAGGGCCCGAGTGGCATGATCTTAGATTTGAGCTCTATACTTATTGCTTAGATTGTATCTACAAGTTTTATGCACATGTCACTGTCCGGAACCAATGGCCCCGAAGTGACAGAAATCGGGACAACCGGAGGGGATGGCGGTGATGTGAGGGACACATGTTTTCACGGAGTGTTAATGCTTTGCTCCGGTACTCTATTAAAAGGAGTACCTTAATATCCAGTAGTTTCCCTTGAGGCCCGGCTGCCACCGGCTGGTAGGACAAAAGATGTTGTGCAAGTTTCTTATTGCGAGCACGTACGACTATTATTGGAAAACATGCCTACATGATTAATGATCTTGATATTCTGTCTTAATACTATTTCAATCCTATCAATTGCCCGACTGTAATTTGTTCACCCAACACTTGTTATTGGAGAGTTGCCACTAGTGTAGATAGCTGGGAACCCCGGTCCATCTTTCATCATCATATACTCGTTCTACATGTCAATTGTTTTCTGGTGCCATTGCTCTCATATTACTATTACTGCTGCTGTGTTACTATTACTACTGCTCTCATATCACTGCTACTTTCACATCACCCCTGTTGCTAGTGCTTTTCCAGGTGCAGCTGAATTGACAACGCAGTTGTTAAGGCTTATAAGTATTCTTTACCTCCCCTTGTGTCGAATCAATAAATTTGGGTTTTACTTCCCTCGAAGACTGTTGCGATCCCCTATACTTGTGGGTCATCACTCGGCGGTGCCACCGCTCTTCCACGTTGCCGCCCACGAGCTGAAGAGCTGGCCTCCCCGATTCGATGCCGCTTATGATGTTTATCGCATTTGTCTCTCACCTCTGCTCCATTAGGTGGGCTATTATTTTTCGCACCGATCAAATGGCTCGGCGGCGACCTGGTGCTTCATGCGGTCGGTGTATACAGGCGTGGGCGACCCTGAGGACGAGGACGCATGGTCCCAAGGACGCCCTTGCTTGAACGAGTGAGGCGGCCGTTGCCCGAGGTCCCCTCTCATTTTCCATCTGCCCTCCTATCTGTATCATTTTCCATCTGCCCTCCTATCTGTATCTCATTCTGTTTTTTTGCAATATTGTCGTGGATGTGGCCACGGCAGATGCTACAGGGGGTAGCACTTCGTTGATGCGAGGGGAAGGGAACATCGCCATCTACGGGTCGAGGTGCAAGAGACGCAAGGGTTTTACCCAGGTTCAGCCCCTCCGGAGAGTAAAAGGCCTACGTCCTGCTAGATCTTTATTGCTCAGTGGAGAATTACAATGGGGGGCTCAGTCGGCGGCTACGCCGTGAGCTTACAAAGGGAGATTAGATCTCGAATCAAGTGTCCTCTAGGGTTTAAGCTCGGGGGTTTATATAGACACCCCCGATCTAGGGTTACATGGCGATAACTCCGAATCGTATTCGTTGCTATTAATCCGGGATTCGTTAACCCCCTTGCAAGTAATCTTCTAATCCGGTCGCACGGATCTTCTCCTTAGGATCGCGGCCCGGTCGCCTTTGGGCCCGGTCGCTTGGGCGGCGGCGGTCCACTGGGCCTTCGTCTTCACGGCGAGTGGGACTGGCGACCCACCCCCTATGGGCATATCCCCATCAGTAGTCCCCGAGCGCGGTGGTGATGAAGCGTAGATTTATGGCAAGTCTTGGAGAGGCGCAGTCATGGATCAAGTTGAATCGCCTCCGGGCTCCCGAAGATAAAGTTGCGGATTCGGCGCCAGTCTCTAATTGCCAGGCCTTGATCAGTCAGTCGGCGTAGGACAGTCGGCGTTAGCCAGTCGTCGTGGGCCAGTCGGCGTATGACAGTCGGCGTTAGCCAGTCGTCGTGGGCCAGTCGGCGCGCACTCACCATGAAGACACGTGGAGGAGCCAACGGCTGGATTTCACGTTGACCGAGGCGTGAACCACTTGCATGATGTTGACCGTTGGACCTGATGTGACCGCTAACGGCTAGTTTAACGGCTATTCAGCCGGAACCGGCGTGGATCTCGACCGTTGATTGCGGGGCGGCGATTCCGGGACGATTTAACGAACGGATTTCATCCTTAATCTGGGCGAGTGCGGGTGGTACAAAGGATCACCCCTGGGATTAGGGTTCATCACTCCTCCGCACTCTTCTCCCATCTTCTCCCCATCTCATCTTCATTCCAAGCTTCACGCGCATCCATGGCGACGAAAGGCTGGGGCAAGTCGAAGGTCACGCGGGAGTCTCTCCTCCCGTACGTTGCGTCCGGGGTCATCCCCGAGTTCAATAAGGAGCGATGGCGGGTTCCGCCGGCGAACGAGGTGGAGCCCCTCCCGCGGCCTGGGGAGTTCGTGCTCTTCTTGAGCTTCCTTGATCGCGGGTTCGCTCTCCCCACTTCCGATTTCCTCCGGCAGGCTGCCGGCCTTCTACGGCATCAAGGTCTCCGACCTCGGGCCGCACAGCGTCCAACAAATTTCTCTGTTCGTGGCGTTGTGCGAATGCTACTTGGGCTGTCCGCCCTACTTCCCGCTGTGGGTGTCCATCTTCCACGGGCGGGCGACTCGGGCCAGCAAGAACAGCGAAGCACTCATCCCGAACGGCGGGATCACCTTCCAGGTGAAGTCCGGGGAAAGCTTCATCGACATGGCGCTCCCCAAGAAGGCGCAGTCACTGTGGCGCCGCTTCTGGTTTTACGCCAAGGAGTACACTCCCCCGGCGAGGTCCGCATTCCCCGGTACAGCCCCGAGCCAAGCGTCCCGCGGCGCCTCAATGTCCGGTCGCTACCGCGCGAGCGAGGAGGAGGTGGTGAAGGAGATGCGCCAAGCGATCCGAGCGCGAAGGATAGTGGCCGACGGCGGTTGATATGTACAGCTGCTGGCTTGGTCGGCGGCTGATCCCCCTGCGGTGCCGAGCTCACCCCATGTGGGAATACCGGGGGCAAAACGACTGCACCCGGTCGACAGCGACTGAGTGGGACGAGGGCGAGTACCGGAAGGCGCTCGCCAAGATCACCACGGCCACTTTTACCTCCTTCGAGGACGGCCTGCGGCCTTACTCTGAAGAAGCCCCGGCGCCCCAGGTATCATTTTAGTATAAGGACTCCGCATGGCTTGGCATCATTTTCTCATTTCTGACTCGTTTCCTTGATTCAAATGTAGCGCTGGCAGAAAATCGCTGACCACCTTCCCCCTCTTGCCGGGAAGGAGCCACCAGAAATGACCGAAGGCGAAGAGGAGGAGGTCGATGATGAGGAGGAGCGCACCGAGTCGGACTCCGAGGCGCGAGACTTCATCAGACTCCCGCGCGGGACGAAGAGGAATGCCGGGTCCTCGTCCCGGGGCGCGGTTGAGGAGGAGGCGACCTCGCGTCCGGAGGGCGAGGCGGAGCCTTCCAAGGAAGGGGCCGAGCCCGCTGTCGAAGCGCTTGCGCCCCACTCTCCTGGAGGGTTCCATGAGGCTTCAGCGCCCTCTGAAGGATGCAATTGACGCGGGAGCTCGGGCCGGCCCCGGCGTAAAAGCAATCCCCACCGTGAAGTAAGTGCTCCTCGCCAGACTTATTCTCCTTGTGGCGGGATTGGGTGTCGACTCACCTTGCCTCCCTGTAGGTCCAAGAAGAAGACCTTGGTGAAGCCGGCCGTGGGCGGGGCAGCGGCCACAAGGGCGGGCGAGGCGAAGAAGAAAGCCGCGAGAGAAGAAAGCGGCGCCGTCCGATCTTGGGGGCGCGGGGTCGGCTCCGGAAGAGCCTGCCACCGCGAGCCAAGCTGAGAAAGTGGGAGCCCGCCACGCCGAGTCCACCGCCAAGGTCTTCCCTCTACCCGGCATGGCTCGTGGGGGGATGGCGAGTGCGGCGGCCGGGTCGGACGTCGTTCCGCCCATGGTGGAGAAGGGGTCGGCGGTCGTCGAGTCGACCAAGGAGCGAGGAAGCGCCCGAGGTCGAGGATATCATCGTTGAGAAGGGCGGCCTCTCGGAGCCATCGAAGGAGCGCCGGTCCAAGGCTGCCGGGGACCGAGCCCCACCCAATGACGCCGACACTCGGGTGGGCGAGGCGCCGTCGGCCGAGGCGGTGACGCGGGCGGGAGAGGCGACCGAGTCGCGCCACCCGCCGCCTTCTACCTTGACCTTCGCCGAGCTCCACACGGCACTTGGTGAAGCACACGCGGTGAGTGTTTACGAACTCGTAGTCTAGTCGCCCCCGGTCCCCGAGGGTCGACTTGGTACGAAGGGGCGAGTCGAGTCTCCTTTTATTTGTTTCCTTTTGTTGACCTTTTGCATTGTTCTTGGATTTTTGCGGGCGGAGGTTAAGAGATTGACCACGCTCGTGGAGGAGGCGGCTCAAAAGAACCGCAAGTTGATTGCTGCGGGCGGTAAGTCACGCCCACTCGCCTTCCTCTTTCGGTATCGCTATTCCTGGCTGAGCTTTAGTTCTCACCATTTTCTATTTTTGGCAGCGAGAGGCGCGGGAAAAGGCTCTTGCCGAGGCTCGGGAAGGATTCGTCAAGGAGTCTTTCTACCGCGAAGCCGACTTCCGGGCGCGAGCGGGCCGAAGAGGCCCGGAAAAGGCGAAAGCGGAGGTGGCCGATCGACCAAGGTCCTGGAGCAGAAGGGCCGGGAGCCGGAAGACGTCATCACCGAGTACAAGGGGAAGGCTGGCGGCCGCGGCCGAAGCGCGGGACTCCGCGCGTGGGGCTGCCGCGTCTTTGCGGGAGGAGATTGCGGCCTTGAAGCGGCGGCACGCCAAGGAGTTGGCTGCGGAGAAGGAGGCGTCCGAAGGCACCGTCCCGGCGGTACGGGCCGAGAAGACCAACTTCGAGGCTTTCGTCCGGGAGATGTCGCGGCAGATTCTCGGTAAGCTCCTGTGCTCACGTTTGCTGTTTTTCCTTGCCGAGGCGTCGAGTCTCTGGTCGCGGCGGCTTGGCTCCGGGGGTCGGCCCCCGGGTCTCGGCGAGTCGGCTTTGGGGGCTAGTCCCCGAGCATGGCGAGTCGGCCTCGGGGGCCAGTCCCCGAGCATGGCGAGTCGGCCTCGGGGGCCAGTCCCCGAGCATGGCGAGTCGGCTTCGGGGCCGGTCCCGAGCGTGGCGAGTCGGCCGGGGCCGGTCCCGAGCGTGGCGAGTCGGCTTCGGGGGCCGGTCCCCGAGCATGTCGAGTCGGTTTCGGGGCCGGTCCCGAGCGTGGCGAGTCGGCTTCGGGGGCCAGTCCCCGAGCATGGCGAGTTGGCTTTGGAGGGGAGTTCTCATTTTTCCCTTTGTGTTGTTGATGGCAGGTACGTGCGACTTCGTGGAGACGGCGACCCCGCGGGAATGCCTGTCGACCGCGACCGCGCGTATCATCGCCTGTGCGGGGGAGATACTGGCCGCGCTCCAGTCCCTGAGTCCGCGGGAGGTGATGCCGCGGGACACGCCGTCCGTCTTCAAGGCCGTGTCCAACATTCCGGCTGTTGTGGACTGGCTTCGCCGTTCCTCCTGCCGCGTTGGTATTACCATGGCTTTGAGCATGGTGCTGGCGCACTACTCTGAGGGGTTCGACGTGGAGGAGGTCACTGCGGGCTTCCCCTCGGAGGCCGGCGAGTTTGATGTTGCCGAAGTGCTGCGGGCTGATGGACGCGGTGCGCCCCTTTGCCGACCGAGTGCTGGCGACTGCGGACTTGGAGACTCACATCCCCAGCCAAGCGGCGCCTGGGGACGCGGAGAAGGAGCCGGGCCCGGTGGACTTCCCTGCGGAGCGCCTCTTCCATGCCGCGGCCGCCGGCTCGTTGTCGACATACCCGGTCGTGCTGTACACGCCGAAGTTTCGTCACGGGGATGGTGGCGCCGAGCCTGTCGTAGAGGGGGCTCCGGGGTCGTCCTCGTAGCTTCCGGAGTCCCTGTGTAAGAAGGAGCTTGGATTCCCGCGTGCGGGTGTCAGTTGTAAATACAGTGATAACTTTTGCTTAAATATAATTTGGTGGTTGCTTTTGAATTTGCGTTATTTGTTGCGGCAATGCGTTGGAGTTGGTTCCGACTATCCATGGCCTTCGGGCCAGTCGCCTTGCGACCCCGATGAGGGCTATTGACTTGACTTGTTTTCCTTTTCGAGCTGGGCGTCCCCGGTCGCGGTACGTAGTCATTATAGTACAAATAGCAGCCTCATGGGTGGAGTAGCGGTGAGTTGTAGTTTGCGCTGTTCGGATGTAGCGCGCCACTCGTCGTGGCTCGGTGAGCCGGTCGGCTGGGCGACTCCAAAGGGGGTCATTGCGGGCGTATTTTCCTTGGCGAGCCGCGGGTCCGTTTTGCGGGGTCCCTAGTCGAAGTACTTAGCCACGCAAGTCGCCAGCCTAAGGTAGAGGAGGGCATTGTTGTGCTGTATATCGTAGCACGAGGCGGTCGCCGTGGCCCGTGGGGCTGGCCGAGCATGCGGCCCTGCTGTGGGTTCCAGTCGCCGTTTTCGCCCGACAGCGTAAGGGGTGGTGGGTGGCCGGACCTGGTGTTGCGACCGGTCACTCCGTCATGCCCTTGTTAGCTCGGCTACTTGGCCGATCGTGGACTTCGCTCTTCCAGCAGCGGCGACCGGAGGTCTCTCAGTACCTAATCGCTTATCGCGGCGACTGGCCGGTATATGCCGGGATGAGAGATGAGGATATCCGGCGGGTGAGGGTGAGGTAGTCGAAGGCTGGAGATCAAAAATGGTCGGCGATTTTTATTAACCTCCGAATTGTCGGGCTACATTTTTGTCCTTAGGTATAAAACCGTCGGAGGAGGTTGATGTTCCAGGGACGCTCCACCTCTTTGGTGAGTGGCTCGCCCTTGTCGTCCTTGCGGACGTCGATGAGGTAGTAGGAGTCGTTGCCGAGTACGCGGCTGACGGCGAACGGTCCTTCCCAGGGCGGGGACAGCTTGTGCATCCCTTTCTTGTCCTGGATTAGCCGGAGTACCAGGTCGCCGACTTGGAAGGAGCGACTCCGAACACGGCGACTGTGGTAGCGACGGAGGTCTTGCTGGTAGATGGCGGTTCTGGAGAGTGCGAGGTCTCTGGCCTCGTCGAGGAGGTCGACGTCATCTTGGCGAGCTCGCTCGTTGTCTTGTTCGGCGTAGTTGGCGACCCGAGGCGAGTCGTAGGCGATGTCCGTAGGCATGGCGGCTTCGGCGCCATACACCGAGGAAGAAAGGCGTGAAGCCGGTTGACCTGTTAGGCGTTGTGCGGATGCCCCATAGCACTGAAGAGAGCTCCTGCGCCCGGCAACCGGCTGCGCGCTCTAGGGGCACGACCGGGCGCGGTTTGAGTCCATGAAGGATGCTGCGGTTTGCCCTTTACGCTTGGCCGTTCGACTCGGGGTGGGCGGTGAGGCGAGGTCGAGTCGGATGCCCTTCTCTTCGCAGAAATCAGCCATTTCCCCCTTCGCGAAGTTGGTGCCGTTGTCGGTTATGATGCTGTGAGGGTAGCCATACCGATAGATAAGCTCGCGTAGGAACTTTGTGGCTGTCTTCCCGTCGCACTTCTTTATGGGCTTTGCTTCCACCCATTTGGTGAACTTGTCCACCGCCACCGGGAGGTGAGTGTATCCGCCGGGGGCCGTTTTGAATTTTCCCACCATGTCCATGCCCCGGACGGCGAAGGGCCGGGTGAGGGGGATGGTCTTCAATGCCGACCCTGGCATGTGCGGCTCAGCTTGCATACTTTTGGCACCCGGCGCACGAACGGACGAGGGCGGCTGCGTCTTCGTGGGCTGTTGGCCGGTAGAAGCCGTGACGAAAGGCCTTGGCGACGATTGAACGCGCGCACGCATGGTGGCCGCGGTCCCCTGCGTGGATGTCGCGCAGGATGTTGCGCCCTTCCGTAGTAGCGACGCATCGTTGGAACACTCCCGAGACACTGCGCTTGTATAGCTCATTGTTGATAATGGTGAAGGACTTGCATTTGCGCACGATGGCCCGTGCTTTGGCTTCATCCATTGGCAGTGCCTGGCGCTCAAGGTAGCTTATGTATGGCTTGGTCCAATCGATGCTATCGGCGGTGAGTGCGACTAAGGTGGAGTCGGGAGCAGGTGGCTCGGCAATGTCCAGCTCGCGTGGTGCGCGCACCGAGGGTGGGCTGAGGATGTCCGGGACGACGCCGGAGGGGGTTGGAGTCGCTTGGACCCGATTCGGCTAGCGCGTCGGCTTCTTCGTTCTTGCGCCTGTCGACCCATTCGACGATGTGGCCGGCGAAGCTAGCGCCGGCTTGGTCGACGGCGCGCTTGTATGCGATCATGTTGGCGTCGGTGGCGTCGCAGGTGCCGGAGGTACGGGCTGGCGACTAGGTCGGAATCGCCGAGGCAGCGCAGCCGTGTTGCGCCCATCTCTTTTGCGACTCGCATGCCGTGTAGGAGCGCCTCGTACTCGGCCATGTTGTTGGTGCGGGGCTCGAATCTAAGTTGCAGGACGTACTTCCCTGTGTCGCCCTTTGGTGATGTGAGGACGACTCCCGCGCCCGCCCCTTCGAGGTTTTTAGAACCGTCGAAGTGCAGTGTCCAGTGTTTAAGGTCCGCGGGGGAGCTTGGCTGCTGGGCCTCTTCCCAATCGGCGAGGAAGTCGGCGAGTGCCTGAGATTTGATGGCGTGGCGCGACTCGTAGGTGATGTTGTGGACGCCGAGCTCGACTGCCCACTTGGCGATCCGGCCAGTTGCGTCGCGGTTGCGGATGATGTCGGCGAGTGGCGTTGAGGCGACTACCTTGATGGGGTGCTCGTGGAAGTAAGGGGCCAGTCGCCGCTGGGCCCTGAGGACTGCGTACACCAGCTTTTGGTAGTGTGGATACCGCTGCTTGGATTCGATTAAAGCTTCGCTGATGTAGTAGACCGGGCGTTGTACCAGTTGCTCCCTTCCTTCTTCCTTCCGCTCGACGACCATGACCGCGCTTATGGCGCGGTTCGACGCGGCGACGTATAGGAGCATGGTTTCTTTTGGCAGCGGGGCCGCGAGGATAGGGGCATTCGAGAGAGCGTGCTTGGAGTTCTTCCGGGGCCCGCTGCGCCTCGTCTGTCCACCTGAATGATTCGACTTCTTGAGCAAGCGGTAGAGTGGCATGGCCTTGTCTCCGAGCCGGGGTATGAAGCGGCGAGGGCGGCGACTCGACCGGCGAGTTTTTGCGCGTCGACTAGGCAAGTCGGCTGCTTGGTGCGCATGACCGCCAGTGTCTTCTCCGGGTTGGGCTCGATGCCTCGCTTGGAGACGACGTAGCCTAGCAGTTGTCCTGATGGAACCCCGAAGGTGCATTTCAAAGGGTTGAGCTTGATCTTGTACCGCCGTAAGTTGGCGAATGTTTCGGTGAGGTCGGCTGACGAGGTCGGTCCGGCGAGTCGATTTGACCACCACGTCGTCGATGTAGACATGCACATTGCGGCCGATCCGGCTTTCCGGGCAGCTGTTCATGCACCGCCGGTATGTTGCTCCGGCGTTCTTGAGGCCGAAGGTCATGGACGTGTAGCGATAGGCGCCTAGGGGCGTGATGAATGCTGTCTTCTCTTGGTCTTCCTTGGCCATCTTTATTTGATTGTACCCGGAGTATGCATCAAGGAAGCATAGCGACTCGGACCCGGCGACCGCGTCGATAATCCGAGTCGATTCGCGGTAGGACGAATGGGTCCTTGGGACACGCCATGTTGAGGCTTGTGTAGTCGATACACATTCGCCACGTCTTGTTTTTCTTTAGCACTAGGACTGGGTTTGCCAGCCATTTTGGGTGCTTGATTTCTATGATGAAGCCGGCGGCGAGTAGCCGGTTTACTTCTTCGGCGATTGCGCGTCGCCGTTCTTCTCCCACAGGGCGCATTGCCTGCCTAACGGGTCGCGCGGTGGGATCGACGTGTAATTTGTGCTCAGCAAGTTCTCTCGGGACACCTGGCATGTCAGACGGTTTCCATGCAAAGATATCTCGATTCTCACGGAGGAACTTGATGAGCGCGCTTTCCTATTGGGCGGACGAGGCCCGTCCCAATGGTAACTTGCCTACTTGGATCGTTTTCTACAAGATCTACTTGGCGAGTGCCTGCTGCGGCCTTGAAGGTTGTTGCGGACGAGTCGAGCTCGGTTGGCTTCTCCGGGATGGCGGGGTCGTTGCGGTCGGCCGGGTACTTGGCGAGCTCGGCGGAGTTATCTTGTTCGTCGGCGATGACGGCGTCGGCGAGCTTGGCGGCTGTCATCCTCGCATTCCAGCGCCATCTCCGGATCGCCGTGGACGGTGATGACGCCTCGAGGCCACGGCATCTTCATCATGTTGTATGCGTAGTGTGGGGTCGCCATGAAGCGGGCGAACGCCTGCCGGCCGAGTACGCGGTGGTAGGAGCTGCGGAAGTTCACCACCTCGAACGTTATCCGCTCGGTGCGGTAGTTCACGGGCGTGCCGAAGGTGACCGGCAACGTCACTTTGCCGATCGGGAAGGCCTTCCGCCCGGGGACGATGCCGTGGAACGTAACCTTGGTGTTCTCGAGGCGTGAGTACGGTAGGCCAAGCCGCCGGAAGGTTTCGTAGTACATAATGTTGATGGAGCTTCCCCGTCCATCGGGGTTTTTGGTAGCCGGTAGTCGGCGACCTTAGGCACGACGACTAGCGCCACTCGCCCGGGGTACTCGATGGGGGGGCGTGGTCTTCGCGGCTCCAGGTGATGCTTTGCTCGGACCAGTTAAGCCACCGGGGCACGTCAGAAAGTATGACTGCGTGTACCGCCACAGCCCTTGCGAGGACCTTTCTGTCCCGCCGGTCGCCGACCCCGGTGAAGGTGTGGAGCGAGCCGGCGCTGCGGCCGAAGCCCTCTCCCTTGTGCTGGTCTTGGTCTTTGGCGCGGTCTTTGTGCTGGTTGCCGCCGTCGTTTTCCTTGGCGCGGCGAGCTCTTTCTATCTGCTTCAGGGAGTAGCAATTTCCCGTCGTGTGATTGGCGGGCTTGCCCTCCTTGCTGTGATAGATGCATGGTGCGTCTAGGAGGCTGCGGGCGTCGAAGCGCTTGGGTTGGGGCCGATCCTCCCGAGGTGCGCGAGTGTCGCGCCGGAATGATTTTGGCTCGCGCTGCTCGTAGTCGGTGGTGGCGACCAGCTCGTTGTGTCCTCCCTCTCCGCGGCGCTTGCCGTTGTTGGACCGGCCGGCGAATCGGTAGTCGCCACGCCGGGGCTCCGTGTGTGCAGGGCGGCGATTGCGTCGTTGACCGTACTCGTCGTCCGAGTCGACCGTAGGGTCTTCGTCGGCGTAGCGGGTGGCGATGTCGAAGAGTTCGGAGATTGAGATATTATCCCTGCGACGCGACGGAGCTTGGCGCTTAGTGGTTCATACCGGCAGCAGCGTCGAAAGCGATGGATTGCCGTGTCCGTGCCGATGCCGGCGGAGGTCGTCCACATGTCACTGCCGGCGTTGCACCCACCGGCGGGTCGACTCGCGCGGGCCTTGGACGCAGCGATCCGGGTCTTCTATGGTTGTGGCACGGGTGTATGCGGCTGGCGAAGTGCTTGGATGAATGCGGCGCGAGCTTCTTCCCGGGAGTCGATGCGTGTTGACGGTGAGGGTGTTGAACCGATGGCGATTGACGCCGTCCATCATGAGAGGCGAGGTAGCGTGCTTGCGAGTAGCTCGGAGTGGCCCTGGATCCCCATTGCCATGGCGTACGAGTCGATCCGGACGGTAGGGTCGATGTGTGTGTCGTACTTCTCGATGTCGCGGGGTCCTTTGAACCCCACGGGGTACGGCTCGCCTGCGATCATCGGTCCGAAGCAAGCGGGGCCGATTCGGGTGAACGCGCTGCGGCGCGGGGCTTCATCGGCGTGGCGGTCGTTCAATCGGTTGCGCGCCCGCCATTCTTGATCGTTGACGATGTGGGTTCGGGCGTCGGCCGGCTGCCCGTTGGCGGCGACCATCACCCGCGGGGGCGCGGCTCGACTCGGTTGTTAGACGAGTGGGCCGCGCGCGGTGCTGGGGGTGGGCCATTGTTGGCGTTGACGATTGCGCGGTTTGCCGCGTCTGACGACGCCGCGCGGCTGACGGATGTGCGCGAGTAGAGTCGCCCTTGCGAGTCGGCTGCGGCGTGTTGCTGCTCCAATGCCTTGGCTACCAAAGCCTTGGCGTGCTGGACGAGGATTGCACCGTCTCCCGTTTCGGGGATTCTTGCGAGGACAGCCTACGCAGCTGCAACGTTGTCGGCTGGAGACGAGTGCAGTGGTAGGCCGTTGGCGTCGACTTCTGCCCGAGGAACTTCGGGTGGTGGTAGTGGGGGTGGCGGAGGTGCTCCGTGCGCCGCTCTATCTGCAGCATCCCGACTTCCTTCCGGGATGTCAGGGTTTTGGACTCGGGCGACCCGGATTTCTCCGTACGGGTCGTCGAAGTTAAGGCGTGCGCTGGGAAAGTCGTTCGCACGGGCGCGCTCCATGCGCCGGCGGTTTCGCTGCTGGCGATAGTGAGATACGGCTCTCACTTCATCTTGCTCGAGGCGGAATTTCTGCCTTTCGGCGAGCTCCTTTTTCCTCTGCTCCTCGAGGGCCGCCCGGTGCGCCTCGATCTCGGTTGCGGTGGCGGTTGCAGGGAGGGGAGTGGTGAAGGCGTCGACTGGGTGCTCTTCTTCACCCCCTGCCATGAAGACTGCGGTTGGGTAGCGGTAGCGCGGGGCCTCGACGGAGTCCGAGTCGGAGTCGCTGCCCAAGAGGGAGAGGATGGAGTCGTCCTCGAAGCCACCTTCGAAGTCGCTCGGGTGGGAGACCAGGGAGATAGAGTCCTTGGTTGACGCTGTGGCGATGGAGCGAGCAGTCGGGGACGCAGCGGTGGATCCTGCAACCGACGTTATAGCGATGATGTCGGTGAAGTCGGCGTCGATCGCGGCGATGACGGAGTCGATGACTGGGATGGTGTCGGTGGAGTCGGCGGTTGGAGCGGTGTCGGCGGAGTCGGCGGCTGCCGAGGCAATGGTGGAGTTGGCAGTCGGTGCCACGACCGCCGACTCGGCATCGTCTTCCAGGGCCGCCTCGGCCTCCGCGTATACCTCGCCGGTGACCGGGCGAGTAGCGGTGAGGAGCTGCCACTGGCGCGAAGGGGTCGTGCGAGCGGCGGGGCGAGGCTCAGAGGGGTCGCTAACGCCGGCGAGCCCAACGAAGAGGTTGATGGAGCCGATCGGCACCATCCAGGCGTGCTTGAGAGGCGACGAGGCGGGTCGGTAGGTGCTCGGCTGGATGTGGAAGAAATTGCCGGTGGCGATCATCCTGCCGGAAGCAACCGGCCGCCGCATTGGCGAGTAGGGCCTCGCCGTAGCTCGGAGGCTTGATGTCCCATGCCCCACGGTGGGCGCCACGCGTCGTGGATGTGGCCACGGCGAGATGCTACGAGGGGTAGCACTTCGTTGATGCGAGGGGAAGGGAACATCGCCATCTACGGGTCGAGGTGCAAGAGACGCAAGGGTTTTACCCGGGTTCAGCCCCTCCGGAGAGTAAAAGGCCTACGTCCTGCTAGATCTTTATTGCTCGGTGGAGAATTACAATGGGGGGCTCAGTCGGCGGCTACGCCGTGAGCTTACAAAGGGAGATTAGATCTCGAATCAAGTGTCCTCTAGGGTTTAAGCTCGGGGGTTTATATAGACACCCCCGATCTAGGGTTACATGGCGATAACTCCGAATCGTATTCGTTGCTATTAATCCGGGATTCGTTAACCCCCTTGCAAGTAATCTTCTAATCCAGTCGCACAGATCTTCTCCTTAGGATCGCGGCCCAGTCGCCTTTGGGCCCAGTCGCTTGGGCGACTGGCAGTCCACCTGGGCCTTCGTCTTCACGGCGAGTGGGACTGGCGACCCACCCCCTATGGGCATATCCCCATCAAATATGTTTCAGCGGTTTGAGGCAGGAGGAGGGCCGGCAAACGGAACAGGAGCACGACGAAGAGATGTTTGTTCTACACCAGGAGCTCCCCGCCGACCACGCTACGCAGCCTATGGAAGGTGAGAATTATAACCACGCGATTTACACCCCTGAATAGCTGTGTCTGCGCCTGTGCGCCCGTTTGTGACGGTGGTGGGTCTTTGTAGTTCCAGTTTTTGCTAATCCTGCGAGTATGGCGGAGAGCCAGCCACTGGAGGACTCAGCAATCTTCCCGGTTCACCTGGACGATCAAGAACTCCACCAGGCAGCCATACATAGTGGGTCAAAAGTGTCCAATTGATGGATGCTATAATGGTAGATCATTCTATACCCAGGTCTTCAGAATTGTATAGTATTTTGTTTTTACAGCACGCACAATGTTTAATTTGATATACAACTGACGAATAGTTTGCACTGACGTTCTTTTATTCTCATATGACTGGATTTCTATACAGAATGCACTCTTTTGGTTATCTGCTATGCTAGCATTTTCTGGATCGTCGCACTTTCTCAGAAGTTCCTTCCTGCTACGACAAACAAAGCCGTGGGTACATACATTATAGCACCGGCTGGCGGCAGCACGCATGATCACCGGCCCCTTAGTATTTCATCTCTAACTCAGTTTTAATTCTTCCACGGTTGTTACCTGTCACTATGTATATTCATATCTATTGCTCATTTTTTCCCTTCTCATAATTCCGGGCCATTATTGTAGATCAATTTTTAACACATGTAGCTCAGGTAAGGAAGATATCTTTCTTGCAAGTTTTTAAAAAAACCTTCCACATTTTCCCACAATTCTACTTCTGTTTTCCACATTTTTCTGGAGTCCTCATTTCTTCATGTATTGTTATTAATAATTTTCATGCAACACCACGGTGAAGAGTTGCAAAACTAAAGATACGAGTATTTTCCATGCAAGTTTCAAAAACAATTGTGCCCATATATTTACTGCTCCAATTAGAAAGCACTGTATATAAGTATAGCATAAATGTAGGCCTAGAGGCCAGCTCCATTTACTGTAGAAAAAGGTGAGAATCAAATCAATATACCCCTTCTTCTGTCTTTTTTCACTTCTTCAAAATACCGCAGTGGGTTTTATAGCTCTTATCTTCTTATGTGTATTATTTGTTCAGCTACAATGCACAAAGGAGTCGGCTCTCCTATGAAATTACTCTGATGTTTCTTCTTATTCTTTCAGATTTTATCACAATGTGCATGAATTGAACCTTTGACGAGTCGTTCGTTTGCTATTTGGGAATTAACTTGGTGAAGTTTTTTGTCCGACTGCCCAATACCTAACTAGGTTATTTTCAGGTGCACTATCTTATGGTTGAACGACAGTTGACATCCATTTAACATATTATGTCAAAGCAATTTTTGGGAAATGATTGATCTAAAACAATTTAACCAAATAATTGTATTGTCTTAAGTATATTATGTGGCTATCTTATTTTATATGTGTGAATCTTTATATATATTATTAATATATTTGCTGGAATAAAAAACTTGTGGGAGCCGTAGCAACGCACGGGCACTCATGGTAGTTCTAATTGCGAAGTTTTCCCATTGTCATCTATACTATTCCTTTGACCATGAGATTATACAACTCCCGGGTATTGGAAGAATGCACAGCTTGTTGCAAACGTCACTTCGTAATTGGGTGATTATAAAGGTATCTCGCATGTGTTCCATAAGATACTTATTGGGTTGTATGTTATCAAGAGTGGGATTTGTCCATCCAAGTAACGGAAAAATATTCTCCGGGTCCTCTCGGTAATACGCACTCAATCGCTTGCAAGCCCGTGACTAGGTCACATGAGGGTGTGCTATTAAGACGAGAAAAGAGTACTTACCGATAACGAGGTGATCAAATCTAGGGTAACTAAGATATCGCAGGACATGAGAATTATATATGGATGATATGAGTGATTCACTCGATAAGATCATCGTTGAATATGTGGGGGTTAATATGGATCTCCAGATCCCTCTATTAACCATTGGCTAGGGACATAGTCATATCTGCATAATCGCGAACCCGTAGGGTCACACACTTAAGGCTCGACGCTGCCAAGGATAGAGAGATATCAAGTCCAGTGTTTTCGGTGTCCCGAATGGATTCGGTGATATCACGGATGGATTCGGAAGGGCAACAAACCACGTCCGATGAAGCGACTGCCACATAAGCAAGAGTTTTCATAATATCTTTTTGAAACTTTTCTTTTTCTAAATGCTTATCAGTAAAGTTGGAAAAATTAAATTATAACCTTTCTCCAGCACATTTAATAAACACTCTCTCTTTTGGCAAATTAATTTCAGCACCAATAGTATGTAAGAAAGGTCTACCAAATATAATAGGACAAAATGCATCTTGGGAGCAACCAAATACAATAAAATCAGCGGGATACTTAATCTTTCCTACTAATACTTTAACATCTCTTACCATACCAAGAGGACAAATAACATCTTTATTAGCAAGTTGAATAGTTATACATGTTTCCCCCATGTGTAAGAGATAAATATCAGGCTTGATTTAGATACGTGCTCCAATATCACAAATACCATGATAACATGAAGTACGGGTAAACTGATTGTCATGGATATTTCAATACATATGCTTAAACAAGTTTGTGAATGAAAATGTCGGCACCCGAGGATTCGGTTAGCCATGGAAAGTGAAAGATAAAGGTGGATGTAGAGCATATGCCATGATTAAAAGATCCATGAATAAGATTTATACTAGTTACTAGGGGCAAGACTATTAACTGATCCCATCAAGAAAATGGAAAAGTGTTTGGTAAAAATCAAACTTCATGCTCATCTTGTCATTTAACAATTTATCTTCGTGTAACTAGTTGCTCTATGAGAGTTTACCTTCAGTACAAAGGCAAAGTAAAAGAAAAATAAAGCTGGTAAAAAGCCAAGCATAGAAGTGATCTATACTTATAGACACACATGAAACATTGTTCACTTGTCCAACATGCAATGGTTAGTATTGTTCAAATGGTAAGAGGTAATTGCTAGAGTTTCTATTATATGAAGTTCATGTTTCTATGATTGTTGGGTCAGAGATCTTACATTACAATTGAATATGCATAAGTTGATGATGCAATGCTTGTATTTATTTTATCAACCATAAGCTCATTGATGCATGATATGATCTATTCTCTTATTTGCTCGGGGACAAGCAAAGCTTTAAGCTTGGGGAAGTTGATACATGCATTTTACATAATCATTACTGCTACATATATGAGTAGTTTTCATTGTTATATACCAGCATACATCTTTATTTATGCATTTTTAGTTGATTTCCGAGACTTTCCTACAAAGTCCCCTTCTGGGAGGCAAAAACCTCCTTCTTCGTTTTTTATCTGTTTGAGTGCTTTCTAGGTCGCTAAAAATCGAGGCAAAAATACCTGTTCAGTTTTTCACTTGGAGAAGGACCGTGAGCAAAAGAACCACGCGAGCACAGTCATTTGGGCCTCGAGCATCACCTCGGACCCCCTTTATCCTAGAACCTCCGTTTCGCCAGAAAACCTAAGCCATATTTTTCCCGAGATTTATTGAGACATCGACAGAGGCGAAAGTCCTCTCCTACTACGGGAGAGGGCAGATCCTGCTGCACCGGTGCCTCAGGTGAAGGGGAAATCGAAGCCATCGATATCCCTACTCCTCCTTGGCTTGTGCGGAGGCATCACCAATCAACATCTTCACCAGCACCATCACCACCACCATCTCCATCTACGAGATCGATGTCATCCCCCTCATAGTTTGTGTTGAATTGAACCCCATATATTGTTTTTAGTGCTATTGCATGTTTGTGATTGGTACTTCTTCGTTATTTGGTAGGGAGATTACATATTCAGATTGTGTTGTAATCATTATGCCTCTATCATGTTTGACACTTGTGAGTAGTTCCCCACGTTCCTGAGGGCATAGGATGATGTGGCTATGATTCTATATGATGTGCAATGAGTATTTGATCAAGTTTTCTATCTTTTATGTTGTTCTATGATGGTTTTATGGAAACGTCTACAACATATTACTTCACCTATATGGGCTCATAGGGTTGCAATTTAGTGTAATGCATTAGTGTTGGAAGGGACGGACTGCCAGAAACATTTTTCAATAATATAGGTTGCATTAGAAGGGTTTATGTCAGGGACTAATGATCTTTTTTTTAGAAACACAGTACAAACGTAGACGCTCACATACACGCGCATACACTCACCCCTATGAATGCACACACACACACCCTACCCCTATGAGCACCTCCGAAAGACTGAGCTGGCGGATTGGATCTTGAAATTGACGAAGTCACGATAGGCGCCTCCCTGTCGACGGGAATGTCGCCTCCCACTGAATGAATATTCTGCCTTTATGAGACACATAGATGTCAAACCTGGGGTTTGAACTCTGGTGGGCTGGGGGTACAACCACCCACATAAACACCCAACCTCAGGTTCGTTCTCTGGGACTAATGATCTTATTGCTATGATGGGACATTTATGTCTTAATGATTCCTATACTTGCACATAAATATGGCTCTAGGACCCATCATAAGGGGTGTGTTTACACATATCTATGGCTGCACCTAATTAGGGGCGGAGCCTAAATTAGGTGCAGCCATAGATATGTGCAAACACACTCCTTATGATGTTGTGTAGAACTCAGATGTCAGTAAATCCATGACGCTCTCGGGAACTTTTGTCTCATATAAGCACACACTTGAGCTTGTCCTCTTGCTGCATAGAGGATTGGGATTTTCTCTCATCGAGAGCTTTACTTATTTTCCAGTTAATTTCCACACTTTATTTTTATTGCAAACTATACACCCAAAATACCAAAACTGCTACTTTATTATTATTGTTCTCGATTCTGCTAACCAATATCTTCAGCTTCTCGTGGTTTCGACAACCTTTCTTGTTAAGAAGTAGTACAACTGATCTCCTGCACTTGGGAGCCATCAAGACACTTTTCTGGCGCCGTTGCCGGGAGCATAGCGCTATTGGTAAGTGAATGGTAAGAAAGATTTTACTTTTTATTATTATTTAATATCTGTCTCATCATGGGTATGTGCTTGCGCGTGACGGGGCTTGCAACGGCGCCAGAAAAGTAGCTGCTTGTGACGGTAAAGCACACGTCCGTTGGGAACCCCAAGAGGAAGGTATGATGCGTACAGCAGCGAGTTTTCCCTCAGTAAGAACCCAAGGTTATCGAACCAGTAGGAGATGAAGGCCACGTGAAGGTTGTTGGTGAAGGAGTGTAGTGTGGCGCAACACCAGGGATTCCGGCGCCAACGTGGAACCTGCACAACACAATCAAAATACTTTGCCCCAACTTAACGAGTGAGGTTGTCAATCTCACCGGCTTGCTGAAAACAAAGGATTAAACGTATGGTGTGGAGAATGATGTTTGCTTGCAAAGAACAACAGAGAACAATGATTGCAGTAGGTTGTATTTCAGATGTAAAAGAATGGACCGGGGTCCACAGTTCACTAGTGGTGTCTCTCCAATAAGATAAATAACATGTTGGATTGACAAATTACAGTTGGGCAATTGACAAATAGAGAGGGCATAACAATGCACATACATATCATGATGACTACTAAGAGATTTACTTAGGGCATTACGACAAAGAACATAGACCGCCATCCAACATGCATCTATGCCTAAAAAGTCCACCTTCGGGTTAGCATCCGCACCCCTTCCAGTATTAAGTTGCAAACAACACACAATTGCATTAACTACTGTGCGTAATGTAAACAATACAAATATCCTTAGACAAAGCATTGATGTTTTATCCCTAGTGGCAACAGCACATCCACAACCTTAGAACTTTCTCATCACTCGTCCCGCATTCAATGGAGGCATGAACCCACTATCTAGCATAAATACTCCCTCTTGGAATTACAAGTATCAACTTGGCCAGAGCCTCTACTGGCAACGGAGAGCATGCAAGATCATAAACAACACATATATGATAGATCGATAATCAACTTGACATAGTATTCCATATTCATCGGATCCCAACAAACACAACATGTAGCATTACAAATAGATGATCTTGATCATGATAGGCAGCTCACAAGATCTAAACATGATGGCACAATAGGAGAAGACAACCATCTAGCTACTGCTATGGACCCATAGTCCAAGGATGAACTACTCACGCATCAGTCCGGAGGCGGGCATGGTGATGTAGAGCCCTCCGATGATGATTCCCCTCTCCGGCAGGGTGCCGGAGGAGATCTTCAGAACCCCCGAGATGGGGTTGATGGCGGCGGCGTCTCTGGAACTTTTCTCGTATTTTGGCTCTCGGTACTAGCGCTTTCCGATACGAAGGAATATATAGGCGAAGAGGCAGCGTCGGGGGAGCCAGGAGGTGGGCTCCCCACACCTGGGCGCGCCAGGGGGTGATGCTGCGCCGCCCTATGGGGTGGCCCCCCTGCTGGCCGTCTCCGACTCTTCTTCGATGTTCTGGAACCCTCCGTGGAAAATAGGGCCGTGGGCTTTTGTTTCGTCCAATTCCGAGAATATTTCCTGTGTAGGATTTCTGAAACCAAAAACAGCAGAAAACAGGAACTGGCGCTTCGGCATCTTGTTAATAGGTTAGTACCGGAAAATGCATCAAAATGATATAAAGTGTGAATAAATCATGTAAGTATTGTCATAAAACTAGCATGGAACATAATAAATTATAGATACGTTGGAGACGTATCAAGCATCCCCAAGCTTAGTTCCTACTCGCCCTCGAGTAGGTAAACGATAAAAAGAATAATTTCTGAAGTGACATGCTACCATCATAATCTTGATCAATACTATTGTAAAGCATATGAGATGAATGAAGTGACTCAAAGCAATGGTCTATAGTTTGTTAACAAATAGATAATGAAAACAACTGAATCATATAGCAAAAAACTTTTCATGAATAGTACTTTCAAGACAAGCATCAAAAAGTCTTGCATAAGAGTTAACTCATAAAGCAATAGATTCTTAATAGAAGGTTTTGAAGCAACACAAAGGAAGATTTAAGTTTCAGCAAGTTGCTTTCAACTTTCAACATGTATATCTCATGGATAATTGTCAACACAAAGTAATATGATGAGTGCCATAAGCAAGCATGTAAGAATCAATGCACACAGTTGACACAAGTGTTTGCTTCTAAGATAGAAAGAAGTAGGTAAACTAACTCAACATAAAGTAAAAGAAAGGCCCTTCGCAGAGGGAAGCAGGGATTAAATCATGTGCTAGAGCTTTTCAAGTTTTGAAATCATATAGAGAGCATAAAAGTAAAGTTTTGAGAGGTGTTTGTTGTTGTCAACGAATGGTAGTGGGCACTCTAACCCCCTCGTCAAACAGACTTTCAAAGAGCGGCTCCCATGAAGGACGTTATCTCTACCAGGAAGGTAGATCATCCCTCTTCTCTTTTGTTTACACATGTACTTTAGTTTCATTTATGGATGACACTCCTCCCAACCTTTTTCTTTCACAAGCCATGGCTAACCGAATCCTCGGGTGCTTTCCAACATTTCACATACCATAGAGGAGTGTCTATTTGCAAAATTAAGTTGCTTACTAATGAATCAGGGCAAAACATGTGAAGAGAATTATTAATGAAAGTTAATTAATTGGGGCTGGGAACCCCGTTGCCAGCTCTTTTTGCAAAATTATTGGATAAGCGGATGTGCCACTAATCCATTGGTGAAAGTCTGCCCAACAAGATTGAAAGATAAAACACCACATACTTCCTCATCAGCTATAAAACATTGACACAAGTAAGAGATAATAACTTTTGAATTGTTTAAAGGTAGCACATGAAGTATTTACTTGGAATGGCAGAAAAATACCACATAGTAGGTAGTTATGGTGGACACAAATGGCATAGGTTTTGGATCAAGGTTTTGGATGCACGAGAAGCATTCCCTCTCAGTACAAGGCTTTGGCTAGCAAGGTTGTTTCAAGCAACACAATTATGAACCGGTACAGCAAAACTTACATAAGAACATATTGCAAGCATTATAAGACTCTACACTGTCTTCCTTGTTGCTCAAACACTTTTACCAGAAAATATCTAGACCTTAGAGAGACCAATCATGCAAACCAAATTTCAACAAGCTCTACGATAGTTCTCCACTAATAGGGTTAAACTACATGATGCAAGAGCTTAAACATGATCTACTTGAGAGCTGTTGACGTCAGAAACCCACTGGCGGGCAGAGACGGGCAACACCGTAGAGCCGGGAACAACTAGGGCTGCGGCTGGCCCCAGTCCCTCTGAGCGACGGCCCGCAAAGCCTCCTGGTCGCACGCACCGATGTTTATCACAAGGGCGTGCCACCTGACCTATACCCGGTCGGGAAGGTGTGGATGATGCCTCGCTTAGTTTCCTGCAGGGCACACACGTAAACGTTAAATACGAGCCTCGATCGGCTCTCAGAGTTATCCCGTGAATCGGCTCAAAGAGCCGATCCACCCATGATTTAGACGAGGTGTCCGAATATATGGTGGTCCTGCTTGATCAAGGTAAAGCTAATGAGATCTACGACGATGTGGGGTTTTCACCGCATAATCGGATCGTCCTACTCCAGAGTTGGGCCTCGCGGCCACGCACGGTGATCGTAAGCCGATCCTAAACAAGGCCTAAAAACCAACACGAGGTTGATCCTCGGAACATCCTGCTTAGGGCCAACGAACGACACCCTACGTGCCGCCTGGATCCTCCCCCCTTTGTAAGGCCTAACTATTGCAGATATTAAACTAATCCTTGTAGAACAAGGAGCAATCGTAACGGATCAGATCTACCAAACTATGATCAAGCGGGGTGCCGCCCCTACACCTAAGTTAGGCGTAAGGGCGGCTAGACATGCAAGGGTTGCACTACGAAAGCATGTAATATGAAGAACAATGCTAACCCTAACATGTCTAAGATAACTACGTTGCTCGCCATCAAAAAGGCTTCGATACGAGCAACGCATGAACAACGTAGGCAGGCTTGTGCTGCCTAGATCGCAAGATGCGATCTAGGCAGCATGACGCTTACCGGTAGAAACCCTCGAGACGAAGGAGTTGGCGATGCGCCGAGATTTGTTTGTGGTTGAACGTTGGTTGTTGTTTATTCCATAAACCCTAGGTACATATTTATATTCCAGCGGACTTTCTAATGTGGGCGTGCACTAAACCGTGCACGAGATAAACTCTAACTTTTAATCTAGATACAATCTACTATAATTAAAGATACATGGGCAATCTGGCCCAACTCCACCGAACAGGGCCGCTTCAGAGATCCTCCACGTGTAATCTTCTAAGCCCATCTTGTTCGCGGCCCACCTCCTAATTTAGCCAAAATCTGGTGATAACACATGCCCCCCTGGTTTTGGTAATGATAATTTCAAAACCACTCTGTTTTTTCCTCGAAGGGTCATGTCGTGGCAGAGGAGAACCGTCGCAGTATGTTTCATCATGACGACTTGCCTTCCCAACTTCTCTGCACGATTAGACAGTTTTGGCACCACGCCCTCGAAAACTGTTCGCAAATTAAATCTCCATCCCCTTTATCTAACTGCATCGAACAGTTCTCCTCTTCGTCCTCCCCACATTAGTACTCCCAAAAAACCCTTCTGCGCACCATGTCTTCCTCTTCCTCGACCTCCTCTGAACTCTCCCTCGGGTCCTCCTCCTCCCGTGAGACGCCGCCGGACATTCGCGCACCAGAAGAATGGGACCTGGAGGACCACGCCTCCTCCATCTGGTCCGAGGACGATAAATCCTTGACCGAGTGGGGAGAGCGACCTCCGCTTCCTCGCCGACGGGGAATCGGAGGAGGAGAGCGATGACGATCGCTTCTCCTGGGACGACTTCACCTCCTCCGAGGAGGTGAAGGAGGAGGAGGAGGAGGAGGACGAAGACAGCTCCTCCGACGAGCCGCCGGCCAAACGCCGCCACCTCTGGCCCGGGAACCTCAGCGACGTTGACAGTGACGACGACGCTGACGAAGAGGACGAAGACGACGAGGGTCCTGCCGGCGGCCGCTGGAGCAGCGATGACGAGCCGGTAGGGAGCAGCGCCGACAGTGGCGATGACGGCGACGACGACGACGAGGGCAGCAGCGGCCCCTAGATAGGATCTTAGTATAGGGCCAGCAGTAGCAGACGGGGCAATGTATCCCCTAGCATTTTCTTTTGAGAGCAATCAGCTCTTCTGTGTAAGAAATCCGGTTTATCAATGAAGAAATTCCCCAACTTTGATTTTGCCGATTCCCTTTATGACAATTTAGCCGATTGTCTTTCGTACTAGTTCTGCCGACTGCCAAATTGGTCGATGCCCAATAAGCCGATAGCATCGCATCGGTTTCTCACGATAAATTTAGAGATAGATCCATCCGGACCCAAACTCCTGGCCAAACAAGGCCAAGCCATAATCGTGTAAACCCTAGGCCTTTCAGACATTCTTCTGCCGTATCCTTTCCTTCCAGATCCTCTTTGCCTTCAGAAGAACCCTAGGACTGTTGCTGGATCAATTTAAACGCCGAAGTTGCCACTTCTGCAGGACAGGCATCACTTCTGTGGTGACGTTTTATAATCCTGCCCTGTTCTCTTTCAGCAACCATTGCTCAAAATCAAACTGAGATGCAAAGCCAACCGATTTTAGCAAAATCGGCTTTCCTATAGCAACGGACCTCTCGTAGCAAGTTGCCCCCCGAGCCTCAGCCAGGGTGGAAATAATGATGAAGACCCGTAATTCGGGCAAACAGGCCCGGGCTCGACCATGTCCGAGAGTGCTATCGTGCGTGGCCAATCAATTGATCACCTTTCATCCGTTGACAGTTTATACGACCGATTCAGCGAGGCTAGTAATCTGGCGCTGAGTAGGTGCCCTCAACATAGTTCTGGGCTTGTCGCTGGATCGTCTTGCATCCTGAAACTGATAATTTTGCAACATCAGCACCATTCTTCAGGCAAGTTGTGATGCAGAGTTAGCCGATTCCAACGAAATCGGCTCCCCAGAACAGAGAACCTTCAAGGTGAGTTGCCCCCCGGGCCTCAACCGGGGCGAGAATAGCAGTGAGCCGACCACGTTGATCATCCTCGGTTTCCCATTCGTAATGCAATTTCAGGGCGAATCGCCCTCCCCCGAGCTTTTTCAGTTCAAACCTTGCGCCTTGCTGATCAGATCGGCTCATTAACTTCGGCAGGCTGCAGCAATCTTCCGGTGAAGATGCCCCCGCACTTCTGACGCCCTCCAACCCTGGGCGCAACATCCCCTTGACTTGTACATTTATGCTGCCCTTGCCGATCTTGGAGACTTGCGAATGGGAACTAGGGGTCCTTGAAGGGAAGATCCACTCCTTGCTCCATTGATCCTTAAGTCGATGTCTGCACATCGGCTATGCGTAAATTTTTTGAATTTTCGGCCGGTTTGTAAATCGGCCCCATACTCCAATATAGACCCACTGCATATCCTCGTGTTTTATCCACCTGGGTGCCCCCCCAAGCCGATTCTGTCAAAGAATTTGATGGTATCGGCTCTGTTGGATAACATGTCACACCCAAGCAGAATGGATGGTGGGTGAGGATAATTTTGGCCGATTGCTGGAATCGGCCTCCATGTTGCTTGTTCGATGGAGGTTTTGTAATGCCCCTTCATAAATTTTTGGGGCCGATCACAAGGATCAGCCTCGCCATGTTTATCCATCGGCATTTGCTTTGTTACACGGTCAGGCCGTTGGATAACACCAGCCTAACCCCGTTCTTCGTCACGTCGATGCGCTCACAGTCGTCCAAATTGATACCTGAGAGCGGCTCTTGGCCTGATGTCTCCCAAATGTCCATGCCGGCTGTTGAAACTTCGACTGAATCATCTGCACGGACGACTTCTACTTCATCTCCATCCCACTGTATCAGGCATTGGTGCATCATGGATGGAATGCAACAGTTGGCGTGGATCCAATCTCTCCCTAGTAGGACAACGTAGGTACTCTTACTGTCGACGATAAAGAACGTCGTAGGAACAGTTTTTCTTCCTACGGTCAGATCCACATTCAGAACACCTTGCGCGTCAGATGCTTGGCCGTTGAAATCGCTCAGCGTTACGTTGGTCTTGATCAGATCCGAGCTGGAGCGTCCCAACCGACGTAGCATGGAGTATGGCATAATGTTGACTGCCGCTCCGGTGTCTACTAACATCTTGTTGACAGGCTGCCCATTGATGTAGCCTCGCAAGTACAGGGCCTTCAGATGCCTGTAACTTCTTTCCTTTGGCTTCTCAAAGATGACCGGTCGTGGGCCGCAGTCTAATTGTGCCACAGGTGCTTCATACAATCTTGGAGCGCTAAACTGAGTTGGAAGAATGAAGACCATGTTTGTGCCAGCCGATGTACCATCATCGGCTTTCCTCTGCTTGGGGCGCCACTCTTTTCTTTGTGGCCGACCTTCTTCGTCCAGGGTTCGCCGGATTTTGGCGGCCAGATCAGGCCGTGCCTTCCTTAGTGTGTGCAGGTACATCCTTTCAGCTTCTTCCAACCCACGCAGACGCTGAACCCTTCGCTTTTGGGAACGGCTGAGCCCATCAGGGCACCACCTGGGCCGATGATATTTATTTCCTTCATCATCGTCCTCTAGTTCCTCGAGATCTTCCACCCGAGCGGGCTCAGTATGCTTGCTCCGAGGTGGGAGAGGTCCTAGACGCTCGAACACGGACACGTTAGCGGCGTCCTTCTTCCTCTATTTGCATTCTGGGCAGTTCTCGATTGTTGGCAATCGGCTCATTCCTGAGTCCCAGCAATGTTTGAAGAACGGACAGCTCCAGTGCCTATCCATGTTATCCTGCCCCCTTGACCTTCCTTCAGTGCGACGATTGTACCCGGCGTCGCTTCTATCATGTCGACGGTACCTCCTGGCCTCTGCATCAGACCGACAATTCCTTTCATCATCTACGTCGTAGTGCCGACGTCGGTCGTGCTGGTGCTCATATTTGTGGAGGAGGCGCTCGGAGAGCGGACGCTGATATCGCACGCGTCTTATTCCCTCCCCTGTCAGGTACCGCCTGTCATCATCTCGGGGCCGGTCGCGTGGATCAGCCTCCTCTTCATCGTTGCCACGGGAGTGGCTGCCTTCTGCTTCATCTTTGCCATGGCTTGCAAGCCCTGCCATGTTGACACCAAAGGAGGACTTCGGCTGGCCTATGGAGTGGCTGAGATCCACCATGTTGACGCCAGGCGACGGACTTGAGTCTCTAGCGAGCTTGATATCGTGCGGCCGGGTCTTCTCAGAGGAGCCGATGAGTTCGGCTTTGAGGGTTGCCTTGATCTCGTCATGTTTCCTTTTGAGCTCCTCGGGCAGATCCTCGTACTTCAGCGACCTGGTGCGTTCTTCTGACGGGGCGGACAGGTCCACTCCATCGAGCGCGCCTTCAGGTGTGAAACCCTTCCACCTGACGCCATGGGAGCGGGTTCGGTGGAAGGAGCCGATGAGTTCGGCTTCGAGGACTGCCTTGATTTCGTCATGTTTCTTCTTGAGCTCATCAGGCAGGTCCTCGTACGTGACCGGAGTGTCTTCCGCCATCTCGGATGTAGATGGCGATGTTGTGGATGTTGAAGGTCGTCCCACCGGGCGTGCCAGAATGTGTTGACGTCAGAAACCCACTGGCGGGCAGAGACGGGCAACACCGTAGAGCCGGGAACAACTAGGGCTGCGGCTGGCCCCAGTCCCTCTGAGCGACGGCCCGCAAAGCCTCCTGGTCGCACGCACCGATGTTTATCACAAGGGCATGCCACCTGACCTATACCTGGTCAGGAAGGTGTGGATGATGCCTCGCTTAGTTTCCTGCAGGGCACACACGTAAACGTTAAATACGAGCCTCGATCGGCTCTCGAGTTATCCCGTGAATCGGCTCAAAGAGCCGATCCACCCATGATTCGGACGAGGTGTCCGAATATATGGTGGTCCTGCTTGATCAAGGTAAAGCTAATGAGATCTACGACGATGTGGGGTTTTCACCGCATAATCGGATCGTCCTACTCCAGAGTTGGGCCTCGCGGCCACGCACGGTGATCGTAAGCCGATCCTAAACAAGGCCTAAAAACCAACACGAGGTTGATCCTCGGAACATCCCGCTTAGGGCCAACGAACGACACCCTACGTGCCGCTGGATCCTCCCCCGTTTGTAAGGCCTAACTATTGCAGATATTAAACTAATCCTTGTAGAACAAGGAGCAATCGTAACGGATCAGATCTACCAAACTATGATCAAGCGGGTGCCGCCCCTACACCTAAGATAGGCGTAAGGGCGGCTAGACATGCAAGGGTTGCACTACGAAAGCATGTAATATGAAGAACAATGCTAACCCTAACATGTCTAAGATAACTACGTTGCTCGCCATCAAAAAGGCTTCGAGTACGAGCAACGCATGAACAACGTAGGCAGGCTTGTGCTGCCTAGATCGCAAGATGCGATCTAGGCAGCATGACGCTTACCGGTAGAAACCCTCGAGACGAAGGAGTTGGCGATGCGCCGAGATTTGTTTGTGGTTGAACGTTGGTTGTTGTTTATTCCATAAACCCTAGGTACATATTTATAGTCCAGCGGACTTTCTAATGTGGGCGTGCACTAAACCGTGCACGAGATAAACTCTAACTTTTAATCTAGATACAATCTACTATAATTAAAGATACATGGGCAATCTGGCCCAACTCCACCGAACAGGGCCGCTTCAGAGATCCTCCACGTGTAATCTTCTAAGCCCATCTTGTTCGCGGCCCACCTCCTAATTTAGCCAAAATCTGGTGATAACAAGAGCTCAAAACAATTACCAAGTATCAAATTATTCAAGACAATATACCAATTACCACATGAAGCATTTTCTGTTTCCAAACAAATAACAATAAATGCAGCGGCTTTAAGCTCGCCATGAACATTAAAAGTAAAACGAAGAACACCAGTGTTCAAATGAAAAAAACGGAGCGTGTCTCTCTCCCACACAAGCATGTTAGGATCCGATTTATTCAGAGAATGAAAATAACAAAACGAAAATAAAACACACAAACGCTCCAAGTAAAGCACATAAGGTGTGACGGAATAAAAATATAGTTTCACTAAAGGTGACTTGATAAATTTTTGATGAAAAAGGGGATGCCTTGGGCATCCCCAAGCTTAGATGCTTGAGTCTTCTTGAAATATGCAGGGATGAACCACGGGGGCATCCCCAAGCTTAGACTTTTCACTCTTCTTGATCATATTATATCATCCTCCTCTCTTGATCCTTGAAAACTTCCTCCACACCAGACTCAAAACAATCTCATTAGAGGGTTAGTGCATAATCAAAAATTCACATGTTCAGCGAGGACAAAATCATTCCCAACACTTCTGGACATTACCCAAGGCTACTGAAATTTAATGGAGCAAGGAAACCCACTCAAACCCAGTAAAAGAGGCAATGCGAAATAAAAGTCAGAATCTGTCAAAACAGAACAGTCCGTAACGACGAATTTTTTCGAGGTACTTAACATGCTCAGATGAAAAAGCTAAAATTGAATGAAAGTTGCCTACATATCTGAGGATTACTCATGAATTTTTTCAAGATTTTACGAATTTCCTACAGATAGAACAGCTCAAATTCGTTACAGCTAAAAATCTGTTTCTGCGCAGAAATCCAAATCTAGTATCAACTTTCTATCAAAGACTTTACTTGGCACAATAATGCAATAAAGTAAAGATACAAAGGTATTGCTACAGTAGTAACAAGCACCTTGACTCAAATATAAAACAAAAATTGTAGAAATAAAATAATGGGTTGTCTCCCATAAGCGCTTTTCTTTAACGCCTTTCAGCTAGGCGCAGAAAGTGAAAATCAAGTACCATCAAGAGAAGAACTATTAACATTATTACCACGGGCTTTACGCCTACCCCTCTTACTCTTATTCTTACTCTTTGGTCTAGGGAATACATGACCGCCTCCGGGTGTAGATGTAAAATTTAGAGTGCCTTTCCCCACATCTGTGGTTGCTCCCAAGAGTTTCAGCAGGGATCTTCCAAGTTTGATTTATCCTATCCCTACACATTCAATAACGAGATAATCAGTGGATACCGTTCTTCCAAGAAAGGTTGTGAACACACCTTCAGCTATTCCCTTAGGAATTATAACAGAGTTATCAGTAAGAGTTATTCCTTCTCCACCTTCAGTAAGTCCCCAAAGTGTCAAAGATTCATAAATACTTTTAGGCATAAGGCAAAACTCAGACATAATATCACAACGGGCATAAAAAGTTTCACCACAAATAGTAACCTTAATAGTAGGGACCCACATTGAAGGTTCAAAGTTTATAGGAACATAATCATAATATTCACGAATCTGATTATACCCTTCTTTTAAACAAGATATATTTGTCTCGAGAGTGTTTAATCTATTATGAATACTAGCAAAAGATGAATCAAACTTATTAGCTGAGCTAGATGATGCAACCAATTTTTTCATGGCATTAAGAGCTTGATCCTCATCACAATGAAGGAAATCTTCTCCACTACAGCATCCAAGGCATATCTATAGTGAAGAGTAAGCCCAAAATAAAAGTTACTAAGAAGCCTGCTTAGAGTCATTTTAGGTTCTGTTTACTATAAGAATCAAAAATTCTAGACCAAGCTTCTTTAAAACTCTCCTCATCCCCTTGTTTAAAAGTAAAGATCAATTCCTCAGGTGATAGAGTAACAAGTACAGGACTAGACATGATAAATAAATTAAATGCAAGTAACTAATTTTTTTGTGTTTTTGATATAAAGAAAGCAAACAAGACAGAAAATAAATAAAGCAAGACAATAAACAAAGTGAAGAGATTGGGTGTGAGAGACTCCCCTTGCAGCGTGTCTTGATCTCCCCGGCAACGGCGCCAGAAAAGTAGCTGCTTGCGCGTGACGGGGCTTGCAAAGGCGCCAGAAAAGTAGTTGCTTGTGACGGTAAAGCACACGTCCGTTGGGAACCCCAAGAGGAAGGTATGATGCGTACAACAGCGAGTTTTCCCTCAGTAAGAAACCAAGGTTATCGAACCAGTAGGAGATGAAGGCCACGTGAAGGTTGTTGGTGAAGGAGTGTAGTGCGGCGCAACACCGGGGATTCCGGCGCCAACGTGGAACCTGCACAACACAATCAAAATACTTTGCCCCAACTTAACAGTGAGGTTGTCAATCTCACCGGCTTGCTGAAAACAAAGGATTAAACATATGGTGTGGAGAATGATGTTTGCTTGCAAAGAACAACAGAGAACAATGGTTGCAGTAGGTTGTATTTCAGATGTAAAAGAATGGACCGGGGTCCACAGTTCACTAGTGGTGTCTCTCCAATAAGATAAATAACATGTTGGGTGAACAAATTACAGTTGGGCAATTGACAAATAGAGAGGGCATAACAATGCACATACATATGATGAAGACTACTATGAGATTTACTTAGGGCATTACGACAAAGAACATAGACCGCCATCCAGCATGCATCTATGCCTAAAAAGTCCACCTTCGGGTTAGCATCTGCACCCCTTCCAGTATTAAGTTGCAAACAACGGACAATTGCATTAAGTACCGTGCGTAATGTAAACAATACAAATATCTTTAGACAAAGCATTGATGTTTTATCCCTAGTGGCAACAGCACATCCACAACCTTAGAACTTTCATCGTCATCGTCCCAGCATTCAATGGAGGCATGAACCCACTATCTAGCATAAATACCCCCTCTTGGAATTACAAGTATCAACTTGGCCGCAGCCTCTACTAGCAACGGAGAGCATGCAAGATCATAAACAACACATATATGATAGATCGATAATCAACTTGACATAGTATTCCATATTCATCGGATCCCAACAAACACAACATGTAGCATTACAAATAGATGATCTTGATCATGATAGGCAGCTCACAAGATCTAAACATGATGGCACAATAGGAGAAGACAACCATCTAGCTACTGCTATGGACCCATAGTCCAAGGATGAACTACTCACGCATCAGTCCGGAGGCGGGCATGGTGATGTAGAGCCCTCCGGTGATGATTCCCCTCTCCGGCAGGGTGCCGGAGGAGATCTTCAGAACCCCCGAGATGGGGTTGACGGCGGCGGCGTCTCTGGAACTTTTCTCGTATTTTGGTTCTCGGGACTAGGGTTTTCCGATACGAAGGAATATATAGGCGAAGAGGCAGCGTCGGGGGAGCCACGAGGTGGGCTCCCCACACCTGGGCGCGCCAGGGGGTGGGGCCGCGCCGCCCTATGGGGTGGCCCCCCCTGGCCGTCTCCGACTCTTCTTCGATGTTCTGGAACCCTCCGTGGAAAATAGGGCCGTGGGCTTTTGTTTCGTCCAATTCGAGAATATTTCCTGTGTAGGATTTCTGAAACCAAAAACAGCAGAAAACGAGAACCGGCGCTTCGGCATCTTGTTAATAGGTTAGTACCGGAAAATGCATCAAAATGATATAAAGTATGAATAAATCATGTAAGTATTGTCATAAAACTAGCATGGAACATAAGAAATTATAGATACGTTGGAGACGTATCAGTATGTCTAGCCGTGAAGAGATTGAATAATTTTTTATAATTATCCTTATGCTCACTCTGTTAAAGAAAATGAAGAGAAACTACCTGAATCTAAGGTGGCGTTTCAAATTCCTATTGCTATTGCCAAGTAAGCTATAAAACTAACCTTCACAGGTGAATGGATCGTAGCGAACAAGAGGGGGGGGTGAATGGACGCTACGTCAAGTTTTAGTCTTTTTCAATTTTAGCGGTGCAGAAGGTAAAGGTGATTGCTTTAGTGGTGTCGGTGTTCCTACAATGATCCTAGACAAGTGCAACAAGCAAAGGAACAAACAAGATAGTAAGAGTAAGGAGCGGGACAACCGGATGGCGTGGAGACGAGGCGAGGTTTGTTTCCCGCAGTTCCTCTCACAAAAGAGAGTACATCTGCGTTGAGGAGGTGCTAGCCTCACACAAGAGGCTAGGCGGCCACACCACGAAGGAAGGCCTCACCTTCTTCCTCGAGAGAGCTCCACGAAGGGGCTCCCCCTTCTCCACTATGGCACCGGTCGAGGCGGTGATTCCTTCACAAGGTTGGGGCGAGCTCCACACCACAAGGAGGCTCCCAACAACCTATGGGGCTAGCACAACACCAAGGTAGCCTCCATATGTGCACTTTCTCCAAGATCCCACTATAGGGACCATATCACCAAGATCCACTAAGGACTAGCAAGTATTGGTGAAATCTCTCTTGGTAGAACTATAGATCGGGGTCTCCTCCACCACTCCTCAAAATTTGGGGAAGATTGGTTGGATGGTTGGGGACATCCTCAAGGTTTAAGCTCAGCAACAATGGAGGAGAGAGAGAGAGAGAGGAGAGATAAAAACGAGTTGGGGAAGAAGGGCCCTTTAAATAGGCCCTCCCAAATCCAACCGTTATGTCCAGTTTTTGCCTAAGCGGTACTACCGCTTTGGGTAAGCGGTACTACCGCTCTGAGTTCAAAATCCCACAGATCTTGTCCACATGGACACAGAGCGGTACTACCGCTCGAGGTACCGCAATGGGGTCCAAATCTTACTGGATCCAAAGCGGTACCACAGCGGTACCAAAGCGGTACTGCCGTAACTAGTTACGGTACTTGAACGGTACCATGGGCGGTACTACCGCTTGCAAGCGGTACTACCGCTCCAGTGCACCGCAGGTACCGTAACTCGTACTGTGGGTCAAATCCAGCGCAGAACTTTAGAGCGGTACCGTGGGTGGTACCAGTAGGGGTAGTGGTACTACCGCTACTGGTACCGGTAGTACCGGCCTGACAAAAAACAGATTTTCTCCCTTTTTTCTCTCCAACCATGTCACCTCGCGATACACACACAAAACCAGAAAACCTATAAGCTACGCTTCAGTCCTCCGATCTTGACGTGTCCAGCGAGGTCACCGTGCACTTGCAAATCTAACAAAGATACTCAAAGCACACGGTGAGATTATTCAAGTGTTGTCATCAAACACACAAAACCCGGGGTTTAGACTTTGCTCTTTCAATCTCCCCTTTTTGGTGTTTGATGACAACACAAGACTTTGCAAAAGCATATGATATTATGATGAGATACTTAGATTTGCAAAAGCTCGACGGAGCTCCCCCTAAACATGTGCATATTTTGAATATGTATTTGAATACAAATACACACGTCCTAGAGGCATAACTCCCCCTAGATTTTACAAACCAAGCACATATGCAACAAGGATACTTGACATGTTCAAATAGCATATGCGCAATATGGAGGCAACACAAGATCATGCAAGGAGTTTTGGGTGAGAATACCCAAACTCACCGTAAGATGGCTCCATAGAGTTGATGTAGCCACAGAAAAGATAAACAACGAGGATCAAAAGGCTACAATCAACGAAGGTCCCCATGCAAAAACCCATCCGAATAAGAACTTCTCCCCCTTTGGCATCGGAACACCAAAAAGGAGGGTAAGGAAACTATAAGGATGGTAAGAGAGAACACACAACCAAGCTCGCAAAAACCAAAAGGGAAACAAAGCTTGAATGAGACTCTCCAAAAACATGGAGAAAAAGATAACAAAGAGGAAGGACAAAAAGAAAGTCACAAAGAAACACGAAGAACCAAAAAACTCCTCAAGGAGGAGGTTGGTGGACGAAGCCACCGTGTAAGAAGATAGTAGTGTGAGGTCGCGTAGATATATCTAGGACTCACGACTACAACTCAACATGAAGCTCATTAGTCACTTATTTGACAAATAGCATATGTTTTGGATTTCTTTATGCATTATGGGGGGAGGGATAGCTCAATAAGTTTAAACCGCACTCCCCCTATGTTCATGTGTGCCTTTCATCTAGATATATAGTTTGAGAGCGGTATGTGCACACGACGGTAAGCAAAGTTCGATGGATCAATGATATTTATCTCATGCCTCAACTCAATGAAACGCTTCTCGTCCAAGGGCTTCGTGAAGAAGTCCGCCAATTGCTCCTTGGTGCCAATGAAGGATAGAACAATATCTCCGCGAGCAATGTGGTCTCGGATGAAGTGGTTCCTTATCTCAATGTGCTTCGTCTTGCCATGAAGAACCGGATTGTAGGCGATCTTGATTGCGCTCTCATTGTCACACAAAAGAGGCACCTTGCTATACTCGAGTCCATAATCCCGCAAGGTTTGCCTCATCCACAAGATTTGAGCACAACTACTTGCCGCGGCAACATACTCGGCTTCCGCGGTGGAGACGGAGACACAATTTTGCTTCTTCGAGGACCAACACACCAAGGATCTTCCCAGAAAGTGACAACCAAAGCAAAGTCCATGTCCCTTGGGTACCATAGTCTGAAGTGTGGGGTATCAACTAAATATCAAAAGATCCTTTTGACCGCCACAATGTGGCTTTCCTTCGGGCTTGCTTGAAACCGTGCACACATACCAACGCTTAACATTATATCCGGGCGAGAGACACAAAGGTAAAGAAGCGAACCTATCATCGAACGGTAGAGCTAAGGATCCACCGCCTTGCCGGTCTCGTCAAGGGAGAGTTGACACTTGAGATGCATCGGAGTTCTAATACCCTTGGCGTCCTTCATGTCGAATCGCTTGAGCATGTCTTGAAGGTACTTTGCTTGATTGATGAAGGTGCCTTGTTGTCGAGGGTGCTCCTCGGCAATGCCCTCCGATAGGGGCTTGGGGTTGATGGAATCCTGCAAGCTGACACGAGACATCGGTATACAGACAAGCGGGGAGAGCGATTTACCCAGGTTCGGGGCCCTCAATGAGGTAAAACCCTTACGTCCTGCCTGTCTGTTCTTTGATTATGATGAAAACAGGTTACAATGGGGTGCCGAATAGTTCGGCTGTGATCTCGTCGAGATGCTAGTTGCTAGGGTAACCTAGTTCTAGGCTTCTGTTGGCTATTGTTGCTAAGATTGATTGTGTTCCTCGGCAGCCCCTCTCCTGGCCTTTATATAGGAGGCTAGGTCTCAAGAGGTCTCACCGAGTACGACTAGGTTTACAGTAGTTTTAGATCCGATCTTTCCTTGTTCGATCGCTTCCTTGTCTTGCCCGTCAAGGAACCTTCGGTGCGCTGTCCCGGTGGCCCATCTCGCCTTCAGGTGTCTTCATGGG